>NC_143444.1:12097254-12403175 GCF_987193195.1 Phasianus colchicus | reverse complement strand
TTTTTTCCCCACAGGGAAACATTCCAGGGAATAAGCACAATCTAGAGTATAAATCTGTTTTTAATTTTCTGTAATTCACAGAAAAGTTTTCTTCTTTTCCCTTCCTTCTGTGGGTAACCTATCTTCCCTGAGAGAACAGTGTTCAAGTGTTTTAATTCAGGAGGTTCCTGCCATGGTTAACCATGGATCCATATTTTTCCAGAATAAAGCATGCCCACAATAATCTACAGTTCCTTACAGGGCAACAGCTACATCTTCCCCACCAGATTTGAGTTAAGCCTGTTGCTTAAGCACATTCTAGCAGATGACACCGAAGTCAATCAAACCTAATCCCAAGGAGCACCAAGACTAACGTACATCAGCTTCTGGTTTTTGAGACTCCTCTACTCGCGTATCTGGCTCTCCACTTGCATGCAGCACATCAAGATTGCTGCTGCTATTTCCAGGTCTCATCTGAACATCTCCTCTGTCGTAGGGGCCTCTGCAAATGCTAGGAGTCTTCTGTGAATAGCAGCCATCAGATTTACTCCCATCATACTGGCTGAAGTCTATTTCCTCCCGCTGACTGTCAGGTAGAGGAAGCCTCTTCTTCTGAGAAGGCATTAAATATCTTATTGCAGACACTGATGATGCTGCACCATAGCAGAAAGCCTGGGGGAGGGAAGACAAAACAAAACTCTAAACAGTTGCAGCCTACAGTTTTCACACAGAATGCAAAGCCACAAAACTAAAAGATACTGAAATAGAACTACTGATGAACAAACGGCTACAACAAAATTCAAACTTTATTCACAGTGCAGCAGCTGCCACATTGTAATTTATCTTTTGTGCTACAGTAAAGACATAGAAGGGTCTAACTCACTGCTTTCATGTACAAAATGCAATTCCATGCATCGCTGTGTAATGACTCTTAAGAAAGAAATGGGAACAAAGTTGAAGTTAACTGTCACAGAGTCTAGGATTTCAAGCAGTTTAATGCTATTTTATCCCAAACTGAACTTAAAAAGATTTTTAATGGAAAAAAATTCCTTGTACAAATAATTTCACCCATGCTACGAAATCTGTTCAACACTACAAATAAGAAATAAATAATGATGCTTAAATAAATTTAATATGTAAAAATAAATTTGAGCTTCTAAATACCATAAATGCATACGAACCAGAATGAACAGAGCCATCATGATTAGCACTGGAACCTGCAGAATCAGTGGTATCTCCTTCATAAGTGCTCTGATGAATTCACCAATACCTTGTCCCACATGCTTCAAAGGCTCAGTCACAAAGGTGGTAAAAGTAATAGCCAATGCCTGGAGAAGTACAAAGGGAAGCCTGGTGTTGGGACAGGTTACAAAGAAACACAAAGAATCTCTTTGGGTCTGGCCTTTACCTTTGTTGGTGGAACCAGCAAAACAGGGTTTACTAGCAGAGTTTCGTAGTACTTCTGACATGGATCATCCTGAAATGTCCACTGTCTTCTGAGCCATCCTGAAGTCAAAGCAGGGATGCATTTTCACTACTTACTAAAACATAATTTATGACATAACAGTAATACAGGAAGTAGCACTTCAACTGCAGATGGAAGAGAAACCTTTTAGATATGGTTCAAGGCCAAGATTTATGTTCAACAACATAGGTTAGCTTGGCTGTGCAGTTTATCCAGTCAGAAGGATGCAGGAAGGAGAGGGAAAGCAGGAAAGAAAGAGAAGAAACTATCGTTTTCCTATGCTTAGTCATGAAAGTTCTCTTTATTAGATGAACTTAGTCCCTAGAAATCATAGATGAAAAATAAACACAGCCTGTGGAAACACTTCATATCTGGCACATTTTGTCCACAGGCATTGAAACGGAAGTAATGTTGAGTGTTATTACTTATCTGCCAGGCTGCAAGTATGATTAAGAATGTATATGCTAGATTTCAGGAGAAGATCTGAATAAGCAAAGACTTTCTCCTTAAGAGAACTCAAAGCTTTAAGTAATCTATGACACTAGTGATTTTGTCGTTTGGTTTCAGCAAAGCCATGTCGTAATCCACTGAAATTTAACACAAACAGAGCAACCACAGCCACTGAATTTCAAAGGTGAGACCAAAGACAACAGGCTTCATTAGTCCATCTGCTACAGTACTGAATAATAAATATTGGACAATAAAAAGCAATTCAGCCATCTCTGTAAAATCACAGAAGTAGATTCAATAATTGCCTATCAATTGCTGCATTCACATGAGTGGCTGATGAGAAACTACCTTTAATTCTGCTGTCCTATCTTCAGTAACCTACACTGAGTGGTGCTGGGGAGAGCAGCTGGTGGAACATTCACAGGTCAGGTTCTGATGAGAAAGAAGCAATTCTGTGACATGCTCTAAGAACATCATTTTTTATCTCAGCTCTCCTTCAAAGGCTAGAAAGGAAAGTCTTGTGACAAGAAAGAAGGGTGAAACCTCTTAATTGTGTACTGCTCAAGAACATTCAGCATACTTACAATTCACAAAGAAATAAGAGTATTTTGGACACAATTACTGAATATTTTGTGATCATAAAAGCTACTAAAAAACAATGAAAAAGTGTATTTACCAAGAAGGCTCTCTCTCCAGTCCAACTTCTCAGCACAAATGTTATCAAACTGCCCCATTTTGGCAATTTCTGCTTGATGCTGTGCAAAAGCCCGCTGCAGGAGAATCAGAAATAATTGTGAATAATAAAGACAGATTAAGAATCATCGTTTCTTATTTCATATAATTTCATATTTCAGAATATCTGAAAAAGCAAAACAAACTCAGTTTGAAGTTTCTTAGTAGGGACAGTTTCCTGAAGGCAGTGACTGCTTCAAACAAAGACGCCCCTGCCACCAGCAGCACAGCCCCTGGGACAGCTCCAGAGCAGCCCCACAGCCCCTAGCCCGAGCCAGAGCATGCACTGTGCCCCGAGCGGCCCTGCTGCCAGTCAGGGGCACGGTGCCAAACCCACCTGCCATGCAGCAACCTGCTGTGTCACACAGGCTGTTGGGCACAAGATGCCCACAGCTGTGTGGGAATTACCCAGGCAATGCTATCACAAGAGCTTGTTACCTAGACAGAGTTAGGTTCTAAGTACTTCTTGGGGATGGATAAAGACCTACCACCACAGCTACCTCTGATTTATTCTCCATGTGGAGTCTCCATTACCCAACCAGCAAACTTCGACATTCAAAGATATAAATTCAAGGCAAAAGCAATCTGACATCATTTCTCAATGATGTTAACCTTTTCCTTGAAAAGGTTTCTGTATTAAATCTGGAGACAGCTGCTATGAACCTTCTAAAACATCACAACTTTCTCTTCTACTTTTTAAATAACTCCATTAGCACAAACCCACATTCATTTTAATTTTGCCTTCCAGTTTGCAACTGAAAACCCAGTAGAAAAAAAAATTCAAAGCAAACTATCTGCTGAAAAAGTCTGACATTCAGTGACCCCAACCAAGTCCTCTGGTGTTCAAGAGCCATCCCACTGCTGGCACTCCCTGCTCTAGGCTGTGATACACCACAGGGAGATCCTGATGGCAAGACATGAGGCTCCACGTTTGGTGTCTGGCTACAACTCAGTAGGACACGTTCCTTGTCATTAAGAACAATGCCATAGTTCAGTTAGCTGCTCCACAATCATTAATGAAGCACTTATTTCTGGTATATCAATCACCTATTACATGCTTTCGTTTCATCCAGGGAATCTTTATAAAGAAAGAAAGTAATACTTTTTCGTAACGCTTCTAACAAGTTCCTTTAGATAGACTTCAAGTCAAGAAGCACAATTCCTTGCCACACAATGCTTTATGATTTCTGTGCACCTCTGTGGAAGGTACAAACTGGCAGGATCATTCATTAGGCTTAATACATTGATCAACATACAGGCCTTTCTTCCCTTTCTTTATTTTGCAGGCAACTAAATCATCTTAAGTTCCTCATAACTATCAAATGTTAAGCCTATAAGTCATTAAGATTTCAAAACAACTTACCTTATATAAGTAAAGCCAATTCCATGCAAAACTGATGAGAAAACTTATTAATAAAACACGTTTCATCTGAACAAACCAATGGATACGGGTCCAAAGCTCTGTAGCTATTATAATCACAACACACACTAAGCATAAGAGTATCTGAAAAAGAAAACAGAACTATGATTCAGATTTGGAATTTTTCAGGCTTACTCTGTGTACATTTGAAGGAATTCCCAGCTTTTGCTTTTACAGGCATCACTTACACAGAGCAGCTGAAAAACTGATTGCTTTCACAGCATACTTGCTGCAGTACAAAGTAAAAAAGCGTCACTGTTCTGATTATTTTGCTGTTTCTTCCTTATGCTATTTATAACATTACCTATTAGAATTTATATTTACAAAATTGGTATAATTCAGCACTTGAGTTGCAAAGCACACAGTATGAATCACAGAGCAACTGCTGCCACCTGCTGTGGGTTGGTTACAAGATAAAGTTATGTTCTAAGTACCAGCAGCAGAACTTCAGAGAAGCACTTCACAGCCTTTTTCCATCTGAGGTCTGCTAGGACCAAAGTGGCACGGATAACAGCTTGCTTTTTCATTAAGCACCAAGGCACTCCCCACAACCAGACAAACTACATTCAAGATCTTTTTAGCTCACAAATATTAGCATATTTTGTAAAGATTTATTCCAAGAACTTCAGCTTATCTTCAGTTCAGCACTGAGGATGTCATATCCATTTTAAAATATATGACATTTCCACACTGTACAACAGTACATAAAATTTTTCCATATAACTCACAAAAACTCTAACCTATAAAATCTAAGACTTCAAATACATGCTACTCTCAATAAAAACACATTCCAACTCCTATAAAAGCCAGCAGCTACAGCATCTATTTGACAAGAGACAAATCTGGACAACTGACAAACTGTGCATTATGACTGTAAGTCATGACAGCAAACCAATAGAGCCCAAAGAGTCCCACAGCATGGTTACAAAAGACCAAGAAAGAAGAAAAATAAATGCATTCCAAAAAAAAAAAAAAAAATCACATTGCCACAAGAAGAAAGTAAGACCAGAGGAATACAAAGGTTTGTGTTTCAAGTAACTACTTTACTTACAGCTTCAACAACCAAAAAACATATGACAGGTTTTCATGCAGAGAGAAGGTGGTAATATTGCTTCACAAAGAAACAGGAGAAAACAGTAATTAATACAAGTGTACTGCCTTTCTTCTCTTACCATAAACAAATTATACAGATCAATTCCAAAAGTGTCTTCGAATCTCCAGTGCCAAGCTTTATAATCGTGGTGCTTAAAATTGATCAAAATATTGCTAAGCGCATCATCCACAGCACCTGACTGCCACGCTTCCTCCTGCAGGAACCGGAGGATCTCCAGATGTGTCTGTTTTGTGAGGATAATCTCAGCATCGTAATGCACTTGGTCCATGTTTCCCTCAGGCTGAATTAAAAGCAAGACAAAACAATCGTATTTCCAATAGGCAACCTTAAACATCTATGTAAGAAAAATGATATTCCGTTGCAAAATCCTGATTAATAGCCCTGATTATATACCAGCCACCTTTTGTGGTGGAATGCAGGACGAAGGCCTATACAGAACAAAAATACAGCTGTTTTGTTGTCTTTCAACTCTACTGCAAAAACCTAAAAACGATGCATTGGGTCATCTCAGCCATGATTTAAATTTTACAACTACTTCTCATTGACAGGCATTCATGACTGACACACTATGGGTGCCACTGAACTTCTTCATGACTGGGTAACACAGACAGAACTTTTAAAATAGGGAAATAAGAAATGTTACATTGCTAAAGGTAATGTTCTTCTAAAACATTAATTTTACCAACTGCTAAAAAATTACTGTTCTACCCCGGATAAAATAAAAAGTATCTCTCCAAAGGCAATAAAATGAAGAAATAGATGTGGTGATTCTTATATGCAAATTCAAAGCTACTACTCCTAGCTGGGCAGTGTGATCAGGTCTTAAAGAGAAGCCTACAAGGGCTACCACAAGCAAATACGGAATCTGGCTCTCCCGAGTTTAACAGCTGCTGAGGTGAACCAGACAGGGCATTACTAGATATTACTGCATCCCAGCAATAGACACTGCATTCTGTTTTCTCAAGTCACGCACGCTGCCCCTGGATGCTTCACAGAAGAAGGGACAACTGTGCCTCCTGTGAGCAAACAGCACAAACCCTGACAGCAATACTGCCTGCACATACTTCCATCATTTTTAATTTCACAATTCAGTTTCCTTCACTTTAATTTGAAGCACGACAGAATGAATTCAAACTCATTTTTAATCCATTTTCAGATACTCACAAGACCAAGTTTTCTAGCTTCATTTAAAATTTTATTCAAGTACCGCTTAAAAATATAAAAGCTCCGGCTTTCACGAGATTTGGCATTCCTGTTCTCGCATTCTGCAATCTGCAACAGAAAGACACTTCCACTCACTTGTTGCTCAAACAAACATGGTTTGGTTTATAGAATAAACAAATACCACCAACACAAGAAACTCACGATTAACAGGGTCACATTTCTTTAGCTTAGCAATAATCCCACAATCAGTACATCAGATACAAATCACATGCAGTTGCTAAAGAGCTTTTCACGTTGCTGCTGCTTTCCATGGCATTGGCCAGTATTGGGGATTTCAGATCTGGTAGTGAAACAGTTTGAATGCCAACATCAGTAGGACTAGAAACACTACAGATCTGGATCTCCTTAAATTTCAAGTTGGTACCATGTAAAACATAACAAGTAGAACAATACCAACACCCCATTTCACACGGTGTCTCCAAACAACTGAGGGCTACACAAGGATCACTGCATCCTTCTGACCTCAGAGGAAGCAGCAAATCAGAGTGCCTACGGGGCTTCTGAAAGCTGCTGCCACTGCACACTGCAGGCAGCCACAAGAGCGCTCACCCACAGCCCAGCCCTTCAAACCTACCAGCACTGAACAGCTCAAATGCAAAGTCAGATTCTCTAAGCTGTGGTGGCAGCATGAAGTAACATCACCACATTTAAACTGTCAATGCTGCACATAACTCCTACCAGCTTCTATACCACTACAGAACGTTTCAGGAAACAGCCCTTAACAGACAGAGCAGTAATTTGGAACTGAAATCAAACCACTTTCTTTTCTCTCAAGTCACATAAAGAGGTTCCCTCTAAGTAGTGCATGGTTTCCCACAGCAAACTGACAGTTCCCTATGCTACCTATGTCATCCATCACCTCTGCATCAGGCACAAACTAGAGACTGGAAAATACTCTGAAGTTCTCCATAACAAACCTTCCGCTGCAAAGAATCCACTTCCCTGGAACAACTCGATAAGTTTTCAGTGATGATTCCATCCACTGTCTTACCCTCAGACTCATGATAGGTTACCTGAAGTTACATAAGAAAAAACAAACTTTCAGAATCCAAGAATTTAATCAACGTGCCATGTTACGCTTCTACAGACAGGTCGCAGACTTTAAGGAGCAAAGGTGCTAAAACAAGGGTTGGCCTTCTCCACAAATGCTCTCAACTGCATTCCATTGCTTCTCTGCTGTTATTTCAGGCTCCAAACCAACAGCTGCCTTACGGCTGCCTGCATGCTGCCCCCAAAAGGAGAGGTCTCGCCCTTTCCCCTTGGCTGAGAGCTGCTGAGCACAAGAACCCCAGTGCATCAGATTAGATAAAGCTCGGCTAACCACTGACTCAGCAAATGAAAGGGCAGCTTCCAGCCAGCCCAAATCCCCAGCCCCGATGGCCATACAGCCAGACTGAAAGTCAACACAGCTGCATTTCTTGCTGTGTGCCTTGCTCAACTTTCCAGCTTCCCCCTTCACCCTGAAGGGTGAAAGCATCCCAATGCTCTGGGAACTGTTCTCTTCACAAGAGTTACAAAGACAAATAATGTAGTTTGCACTTTATAAGGTTCCTAAAACAATGCTCTGAAATACTTAAGAAGAATTATTCAAGACTACAAAACCAAAATTTAAAGCTGAAAAATGATAAAGGTGCTCATGCGCCAGCCATAGCTTACAGTGCTCTATGTGACATAATCAACATACATCTCATGATATGTGTGCAGTCTGCTCCTCACACAAACCATCAGAGTGCGATTCACCATTTTGAAATTCTATTTTCATATTTCCTGTTCTCCACGTTCCCAGAGTACTAACAGCACAGAACTACCCCAGTTCTGATCTTCCTTCTGAAGGCTCTGATGTCCAACGCAGTAGAACTCCATCGAGTTTCACAACGCACTCATACAATGAACAAGTTTTACCCCTACATTCCTGGGGAGTTTGATAGCTTAACTCAAACGTCGCCCATTAGCCAGGCGCTTCATTTTCAGACACATAACGCTGTGCTCCGGAGCACAGCAAGAGCCGCTCGGTGCAGCACTTCCCAGAGCAGAGGAACAGCTGTACAACTCCTTTCTGTTTACAGACCAGAACGTATCCTTACGGAACGATAAAAAGAGCACAACTCTAATATTTCATAAACGCGCGACTTAAGGGCAACCCCTGAGCAGGACACGGCTCAGGACGGACGGACGGACGGACGGACAGACAGACAATCGAGCGCTTCTCGCACCTTGTAAGGCCTTCTCATCGTTCCCGACGCCGCGTCGTAGTTGAGCATATCGGTGGGATCGATCCAGTCGTCGTCCTGGGCGCGGCCGCCCGCCAGCACGGCGGCGCACAGCACCAGCACCAGCATCGCTGCGCCCACAGCGCGGGGCTTCACGGATGGGAAGGGGGGGGCCGCTTCCGTGCGAGGGTTGAAACGGCCGCACAACCCAGAGCAAACGTCCTCGTCGCTATCGCCGCTCCCGGCCTCCCGTCGGGGCCTCGCAGCCGGCCCGACTCGGCCCGGCCCACCCGCGGCGGATCCCGTCAGCGGCGTCGCCGCAGCCACCGCCCCAACGGCCGCCGCTCGGCCTCGCGCGGCCCCTCGTACCTGAGCGCCGCAGACCGCCTCGCCTCGCCGCACTCCCCCAGCCCCACCGCGCCGCCAGCCCCAGGCCGGCAGTGAGGACCCGGGCTTCTCCCCGCCCCTTACACCGCCTTCCCCGCCGCGCAGCCCCCCTCCGAGGCGCGCAGGCGCGGCCCGGCCCCTCAGGGCACAGAGAGCGGGCGGGGCGGGAAAGGCCGCGCGCCGTCGATCACCTCAGAGGCGGCTGCGCGCGGGCACCGCACAGCGGCAGCAATGCGGCGAGAGGCGGGAAAGCCGACCGCACAGCGAAACCGAGGCGGGGCTGCGGCGAGGCGGCAGGCAGCCGGCAGCTCTGACACGGCACGTGCGGGAGCTAAGCATCGAGTAAACCGTACACCGCTGCGAGACGCGACGCAGCAATTCTTACCCTGCTGTTACTCCAGTTACCGTTTCCCTTTCCCACGCTCAGCCCACCGCTTCAGCCTTCCGTAAATAAGATCCCCCTTCCGCCCCCAGCTCAGACGCACCAGGCGCTGTGCAGTGAATGCAAGCACAGGGCAGGTGCTCTCACCCGCGGACAACTCAAGACTCCCAGGACATCCAGGACACGAAGTGATGCATAACTGGGCACCCTGTAACACCACAGCTGTATTAATGCTCACCCAGCTCGCTTAGGAGCGAGGAAGCCGGTAGCTGCGAGCACTCCTCTAAAGCAGCATCAGCTCCTCCGTCTGTGTCAAAACAAATTCACACTCCTAGGCTGTTATTACTTACCCCACTACAATCAGGTTCTCAGAAACAGTACAAAGACCAAATTCTAAGCGTGCACCAGCTCTTGCCAAATAGTTCGAGGAGCACTGAGGAATTACATAAGAATCTCACGCAGATAAGGTAGCTGCAGGTGTTGGAGGTCTTTATTGAGATTATAGCACAGATACACTTCTATATTTACCTTTCCACTTTTATACGATAGTTAAAAATGCTTTGCTACAGTGCACGTATAATTTAGTAATCAAGAGAATCCAAAACTTAGCTGCAGTTCAAATAAATAACCTAATGCTTAAGGTTCAAATTTAAAAAGTAAAAGGAACTGTACAATATGAAAAAATATAACAATACATAAACATTCAAATCTAAAGTTCTGTAGAAATAAAACTAATTCCCCATACATAAACAGTGCAAGAAATAAAATTCAGATAAGCTTCTGAACTGGGAATTTAAATTACTTAATTCTTAAATTACCATGCAGACATAGCATTTTAAGCCATGCTGGTTTCTATTATAGTGTTAATGGTATCCCTTTTACTTTGAGAACTGATAGCCATTAAGTTCACTGTGACAACTGCTGCCAACCCACTCTCTTCTACAGTACATTATACACAGAGGTATTCTGTTGCATTCAGAAAGCAAAATATTTTATGTTTCTACAGAAAAAGAATTCACTATGCTACTGTTTTCCCCCCTCCAACATGTCAGCTTGTTGAAAACAATGTCATGTAGTAACAAGAGCAACATTTCCCCCCCAGATGAAGAGAAAGAAAAGACCATAATCAAGATGCGGTTACCACCTAATCACCTTTGAAGTTCAGAGTTCATTACTAAAAAAGTTGAAGTTGATGTTAAAAAGTCTGACCTCTTGATAAGAAGTGATGGATATAATAAATCTGAAAAAACAGTGGAATATCTTATGTGTACATGGGACTACTTCGATACTGACTGGAAGTGTTGATCAACTTAAGTTCCTCTATAAAATTTCATTGAGGCAAAAACCAAGGAATGCAATTAATACCAAACTGTAAACACATCATTCATGTTACTTAGAGTGCACATTGACAATGAAAGTTCTTCTCAAACTTTGGCAACAAGACTACAATAGGTCACAGCAGCATGAGTTCACATGGAAGACTGAAAGCACTGCAAAAGAATATACTAAAAACACCAAGACCTCCTAGAAACCAGAAAAATCTGTGACAAGTGTCTCTTTTCAACACACTCTCCTACTCAACTGCTGCTCTCTGAATGCCTAATTATTATTACTTGGTTTTTACAGTTCTGTAGTCTCAGGTCTCTGTGCTTTAGCTGCATAGGTTGCCTTTAGTTGCACTCTAGCCATTGTAGGTCCAAAGGGTTACAGTTCTGTCTGCTGACGATGACAAGAAGGAAAGATCTTGTGTATGCCATCTGCATTGAATAACTTTGTCCTTGTGCTCTCCTACCACCATAAGAGGAAGCTGCTTTGTGAGGTCTCCTACAGTAGAGGAACAGACATCATCAGTTATTTCATCAATTTATATTCTAGCTTTTTATGATTTAATAAAACTTACAGGTGCATTTCACCTTATGAAGCATACTGCACCTCTCAACCAGACAGAGAAACAGAAACACACACCATACATTCAACTTAACAGTCCAGGGAAAGATGCTAGGAAAAGGTATCTACATCTAAACTCTTCACAGTAATTATGACAATACTTATGCTTTTTTTAGGGCAAGTTTTTTTAAATGCTGTGCAAAAGCAAAGGCCAGCTCTTCAAGCAATAGGATTCAATAGTTTTTACTGTTATCAGCTCCCTACCCCTCACCAACATGATGACATTTCTAACACTTGAAATTCTATTCTTTTCTTTCAAACCAAAATATTATCTTTGATTCAATCTCTGTAAGAAAAACAAACTGAAAATTAACCTAGCATCTTTTGTATGTTACCTTGCAAGTCTGTCACCTTTATTTTCATATCATAAGATCCTGTGAGCAAGTAGTGAGCCCCTGGAGAGAAGCGCACAGAACGAACATCACTTGCATGAGGATGATAGCTTTGCACCATTCGCCCTCCTCGAATATCATACAACATGCAGCTGGAGTCCTCTTGTCCTGTAGCCAGGAGACGACCACTAGGATCAACAGCTACTGAGGCTACAGCACTTCCTACAGGAGAAAAATACAAACCGTTGTATTTAAGCAAATGACAAAATGGGAATGTTATCACTTGTAGCCAGCCAGGATCACGATGGTGATCACTGACAGAATGTGCGTCTGTCCAGGGTTTGCATCTTCAGGAAACTCCCCTGGTTTCTCTCCCTCTTTTGCAGTTGCAAAGGAGCTTCTCCTGGAAGTGTGTCCTACAAACACATTTCCATTGCATCACCCATTGCTGGTGGCCACCTGTGTGCAGGATTTGGCACCACGACATACGGACACACAACTATCAGAGAGCATCCAAAGGAGGGCTACAAATGTGGGGAATCCAGGTCTGGAGGACAAGACATATGAGAAGCAGCTGAGGTAGGCCCAGGGTTTTTTCAGCCGAGAGCAAAGGCTGAGTGGAGGCCTCATGGCAGCTGCAGCTCCTCACAGGGAGTAGAGGGGCAGTGCTAGTCTCTGCTTTCTGTGACAGCAACAGAGATAAAGGGAACAGTGTGGAGCTTCATCAGAGGAGGGTCAGGTGGGTGTCAAACAGGCTGCAGTGGTCACAGCCCCAAGTTGCTGGAGTTCAAAGAGTGTCTGGGACAATGCTCTCAAACATAGGGTTTGAGTTTTGGGTTGTCTCATGTGGAGCCAGGATTTGAGCTTGATCTTGTGGGTGTGTTCCACTCAAGATACTCTATGGTCCTATACAGAAATACAGAATGCTAGCTTACTTTTTTTGTCCTGAAACAGCTCATGTGTCTTGTGTTACTCTCAAATACTTTAGAGCACGTTTAAATTTCACAAGGCAAAACAGCCACCAATGTTTCAAGTGTTTGTTTATTTTTAAGGAAAGAAACATCAATGACACCCTCATGTTTTCTATTAAAGCCTCTGTTTTAATGCAAGAATGAGCAAAGGTGTGGAAGCAAATCTTACCTGTTCCATGAAACGTTGTTCCCACAACACGAACACAACTTGGTACTCTCAGATCCCAGAATCTTACAGTCTTGTCTTGGGATCCAGATGCGATCATCCAACCACTCCATGTATAAAGTGCTAAAATATGACCTGTGGAAACAAGGATTCAGCATATTTAGTCAAATAATGAAATGTTACGTTTCTGATGATATTTTTGCATTCAGAGATTACATGATGCTGAAGAAAATCTGCAGGTTTTGAAATAATAATATAAAGGAATACTCAGCATTGCACCTTTTCTGGAACAAAATATGCACTTCGTTAAATATTTAACAGAATTATATAACAGAATATTTAAAGAAAAAAAAACAAAACCCAACCAACCCATCAGCCACAAAGAAACCGACAAAAAAAGTGTCAAGCAAAAAAAATCTGAAAAAAAAAATCAAAAACAACTACCCTTCCCCACTATCACAGAGCAGTCTAGGGATAATTGAATTCTTGCTCACAGGAAAACACAAAGATGACATTTCAAGAACAATTGTTACATGGATCTAATATAGGCTTTCGAAATGCAAGATGGAAGTAAGAGCTTACCTGTGTGACCACTTAAAGCATGCAGACCTTGCCCTCTCTGACAGTCTGTTGTATATATATTACAGTCCCCTGCTCCAGCACTTATTAAGATAGCACCCCCACTTTCTGGTCCTTCCATAAAAGCAAGATCTCTGATTGTCCCATCATGCATGCTGAATTCCAAATCTGGCCCTGAAATAACAAAAGCAATAATAAAAAGCAAGAAGATGAGGCATACTTAGTTCAGCAGTCAGTGCTGCAGTCTTAAAGCAGGTAGTGACAACACAAGTTACTTCAGGCAATGGCAGTATATGATCTATTATAAATGTATACTTTCAATAGAATATTCCATTTGAGCTCAAGTAAAACCTTCAATAATGCTACTTTCACTGGATGTTGCTTGAGATTCCCACCATTCCTAAAGTGTAGCAAAAAAATATATGGAGATCATCTCCACAGCCAATTCCAGGCAAGATTTACATAGTACAATTATTTTTTTCTGTGGACTGTGGTGAAGTAACACAAACACAGAAAGGTTTTCTCTGCCAGGAAGAAAGGATAATTAAAACCCACACAAGACAAGTCAGCCTGAGTTCAAAATAAGACACAGCCATATTCAGAATATTGGTTGTAAGGGCAAGGCAAAGAAAATAGTATTTGTGTAAAAGAAATACCAGAGAGAATATAAATACAGAGAAAGAGATGACAACAGAACTAGGCAAGGAAAAGGGTAACTCAAATTGGAAATAAACTACTACTGGCAATTCTTACAGACCAGAGCTGGTAAGAACATTCAGCTATTTATCAGTATTTGAAAACAAATTTCAGATGGCAGCACAATGCCACAGAATCTCCAGATCAAGGACAAAATGAAAGCAAACAAACAAAAAACAACCCAAACATCCAAACTAAAATAAAACTCAAAGATACTCCCTAAACAATACCCTCAGTGTCCATTTTCTTAACAAGGAACACAGTGACAATAGATAGGAAAAGGGACTGCATTCACTCACTTATTAGAAAAGTTACAGCAAAACTTAAGTACATAACCTAAATAATTTAAATGGTCTTAAGTAGTGGATGAATAATCTAAAATTACTTATTTATACACACACACACACACTACCTGTTGCATTGCATGTTTCAGCATTAAAAGGCAGTACTTTCACATATTTATCATTAGAACCAGTAGCCAGCAACTGTCCGCAGGGACTCCAGGCCACACAGTAGATTGATCCTTTATGATGCTTATTCCTTTTGAAGCGAACTACTGGTTGCTTAGGAGTATTATAAGCACTGAAAAATAGCAAAGAAGGAAGTGTTTTCTTTTTATTTATAAGGAGAAATACGTACTCTGTAAATAATTGAAATTGTTTCCTACATGTTAACCCTGCTTGAGAAAGAAGCAGAAGAAAGTTGCTTTAAGAATCTTCTTTGTCCATTAAATAAAAAGCAGTAAGAAAAATAAAAACAGCCTTTCTAGCACCTATATATAAACCATACGTTCAAAGCAAAGAAACTAGAGCAGCTTTACACACAGCAGAAGTAAGAACAGTCCAATTTAAGTGGACTTAAATTCCCACTCTTTCAATTGAGGAATTCCCTACGTTATTTCTCTGCTCCCCTAGCAGGAAATAGTTCAGTGCTTAAAATACAGTATTGCTGTATCCAACATCAACATTCACTGCAGTAACATCAACAACAGAAACTCAGCAAATTTAATCACAGCTGAGGAATTTGAAAAACATACTGTAGACCTGATAAGAATATAACAGAGGAAAAAAAACCCCAACAAAACAAAAATCAGGATCACTCAGTTTGCATTCACAGAAATAGATTTTTTGCAAAAACCAACCACGTGTCTGGAGTCAGACTGTTACAAAGATTAAGAACGTGTTTAAAAACATTTCTTTGCTGACTTGAAAATCCCACGATGGAAAGTTTTTGGCACACTGAGCAAAGCAAAAGACCAGTTAAGAGGAACAAGTACATGTTCAAATGAATAAAGTCTCTGCATTCCTCTGATACCCATACACATTATGTCTTGTCTGAACAGATGCTTGCACTTCTCACAAGAGACCAATGCTGCGGAGTCAATCTAATCTTTCCCAATAGTTAGAACAGTAAGTTGTGTGAGGAGAGACTAATTAGTTGATAGTGAATTGCCTGTCCTACTAGAAACGCTGGCACTGTTTACCAACCAAGGAGAGAATATTTGGGCTTCAAGCCCAGCAAGTCAGTCTGCACAGACTATGAAACAGACTTAGCTGATATATTGTCAATAAGTATTTTAGAGTTCAACATCAAAGGCTTTTTGACTAGTTAACTACAAAGGCTACTTACTGATTTACTGTACTATGTTTAAGGGGAGAGAATGAATGGAAATATTCAGATTACCTACTGAACACTTTAAAAGCCTGAACATGAATCCTAAACTATGCGTACTTGTAGCTCCTTCTGAAACTGTCAAGTTTCAGATGTTTCCACTCTGCTCCAAGAAAATCATGTTATTGGTGCAGGGGCAAGGAGATGATTATTGAGATAATAATATTTACTTCTAGCAGAAAACCCCAAGGTATTAAAAGCAGACATTGAGGCCCACCCACTAAAGCAAAATAACACTTTTATAAGGAAAAGTTGTTGCATGGCAATGTATCTGGCATGTAATGGAAGAGCAAAAACTAGTTCACAAACACATAAATACTTCAGCAGATTTTGGTTTGGCAGTTCAAGATTGTAAAGAAGAAAAGATTGCACTATTTACAACAATAAAATAAGGGAATGAAACATACAGGTATCAGTAGCTACTGGAGAAAGAAATACTATCACACAGGAAAATAAAGTTACAATCTTTCTTACCTTGGGTCAATTACCTCTGGGTAGGCACACACTCGCAAGGTTTTAGAGTTGGAGCCAACAGCGTATAAACTCCCGCTGGGATGAAAGGCAACAGCTCTGACAGCTTGTGTGTCTTCTAGAGTATTAATGCAAATGAACTGCTTTTTTGATTTGTCATCCTACATAGAATGATGACAGTCAAATTAGGTTCTTAAAGCAAAACTAGATGTTGCAAAGTGGACTTGATTGTTGAAATAACGGTTATAAGTTACTCTGAAAAATGTATTAAAAAGCAGCAGCACCAGACTAAATTCAGAGTTTGGAAAAACAATGTTTATTCCTGGCCAGTGAATGACATTCTTCAGAAAATTCCTTACTACAATTCACTCCTAAGCTAACATTAGATTAACATTTCTCATCCTCCCCCCAGGACACCAACAACTATCTTCCTTAACAGCCCAACTCTGAAGTCTGGTATTACAATTAATTTCTACAAATACACATCTAATCCAGGTGAAACTCGTAAGGGGAACAAAGCTACCAACTGAGCTGCTGCTCAGAACTACTTGTGCCATATTTTAACATTTGACATCTAGAGTACCGTGACCAGTGCTTGGTTCCACTAAGATGACCAAGGGAGTGGAGCTTTCCTTGTGCAAAGAGAGACTGAGGGGGTTGGGACTGCTCCAGGAGAGAAGGGCTGGAAAGAGACTGGGGTCAGTGGACTTAATGAGTATAAAAACCTGACAGGAGGAGTAAAGAAGACAGAGAAGTGGTACCCAGCACAGGACAAGAGGCAATGGGCACGAATAGAAATATAGCAAGTTACACTTAACTATTTCTGTTGTTTTAAACAGAACACACAGAGTGGTCAAGCATGGAAACAGGCTGCCTACAGCGGCTGTAGAGTCTTAATGCTTTTCAATACATAAAACCCCACTGAGACTGGCCCTGAGCAATCTACTGCTACTGAACTTTCCTTGAGCAGTTGTTGTGGACTTGTTTTTCAGAAGTCCCATCCACTCTCAATAATTCTGTGACACTAAGTATTACATTCAGTCTAACCATCTATTAACAATGAGAGAATGTCACACTCAGGATAAAACACTGAATCTTGCAAAATCACACACTGTACGAGACAGTAAGAAAACTCACCTCATCACCTCTTGTCCTATTTAGATTCCCTGAGGAGTCCTCCAACTGTGGCTGAGTGACAGCATGTTCTGACACACTGTTTTGATTTGATTAAGAGTTGAAATGCACAACAAAAAAAAAGGGAGATTTGTTTGTAAGCATTTCTGGACTAAAGCTGCAGTCATACCGAGAACTTACATTACATGCCTAACTCCTTATCATTAAATTATTATTTTTACAAGAGGTTGTCATTTTTTGGGCAGCTCCAGGCATCAAACAAGTCAAAAATTAAAGAAATAAAATATTTTCTTTAATGTTACAACACATATGTGGCAAAATAGTTTCTGCTGTTAGGTTGGCATTCATTTTACACAGGAAATCCAGTAGCCACCCCAATTATTTTGTATTTCAGAAGCTTAATAAAATTACAAAATAAACAGAAATTACACAAATTATACGGAATAAGAGGTCTGAAATAAAAATTAAACATAAAATAGAAGCCATCACAAATAACCACCATTTCTCCTATGTCAAGAATTTATTTTAAAATTCGTGTAAAAATATCTAGACAATAGGTCATGAACCATATACCCCCAACTCAAATAACAAATCTGTTTGGTATTGAGAAGTAAATACAAGCTGCTATTCCCACAGTGCTAAGACAAGGGAATTTCCAGTCTTAAGCAGGTATCAAATAACTTACATTTGATTCCCCTGCACAGGCGACTCTTCAGGAAAGGGTATCTGATTAGCTGATCCACGCTTTCGAGGAGTGCTTGTGTTAACACTTTGGCCATCAGTTGGCATCCTCTGAGGAGCATCTGATGTAACATTACTTGCTAGACTGGTAGATGCATTCCCTTTGCTCCCATTGCATTGCTGGCTAAGTGTCTGCACATCATTTCCAAGACTGTCCATACCTATATTTAATTCTCCTAGCTTCTGGATAGACCTAATTAAAAAACAAACAAACAGAAAACAAATCTAGGTTAACATGCAAACTTGCAGAGTTATGCGAGTGGCTAGAGAGAAAAGGAGAAGAGTAACAGATATCCCCAACCTGTTAAGAAACTGCTCAGTAAGATTCTGTTGTTGGTCAGCTCCATCTTCTTGATTTACACCACCTTCCAGCAACATCTGCTGATATAACTGCCGCTGTTGCTCTTTTTGTTCTAAGTGCTGCTGGTAACGTAGCCTTTGTCTGTAGTATTCTTGAAACTGCTCTGTTGAATCACGAAGCTTAGAAAAAATAAGAATAGTTACTTGTAGTATTTAAGCTAAACACTCACCCTCTGGTTCACTAGTTCATTACAGGCATCAAAAGGTCAGCAGCACTTTCATTTTCCCTAAAACTAAATACAATTTCCTTACTAACTAAGGAAATCACTGCCATACCGTGTTGTTAGTGTTGGAGTACTGCTCTTGTGCTTATTTCAGGACAAGACTGCTCTTGCCCATAAAACTTCCAAAGTACTAATTAACATCAAAACAAACAGGTCATCAAAAGGTGAAAATAAAAGAAAAATTACTAAACAAGCTACATTCCAAATTCCAATTCATATTTTCAATTTCATTTCAGTATTTTCTGCTGTGTTGATACCTCTCTGCAATCAGTCTGCAGAACAGATTTCTATCTCCCAGCGATCAACATTAAAAAAAATAGGATGTAGCATCTCTAGGCAAAACAAATACTTCAGCTTCCTTTTACACTGCCTCTTCACATTTATGTAGTCTCTTTAGCTTCCCCCACTACTCCCTGCCTTCTGCACTCACTGCCTGCCACTAGCTCCCAAGGACTTCCTGCCTTCTGCACTCCCTCCCTCTATTGCTAGCTCCAAATGTCACCATCAAAACCAGCTGAGAACAAGTTCAAAAAGAACAGTGAAACACACAAAGCCAAAAGCACTTCAGTCCAAGACCTAAGTATTAACAACATGCATTTTCTGAAAAGTAAAACAATATTTTTACCAACTGAAAGAAAAAAAAAAAGTAGTAGTAGCAGTAGGCAAAAAAGTTCCTCATACTTGTTAGGTTTCCTCAAAATGAGAACTTGGAAATTATCTTTGAAAGCTTAAGAAGCATTCCAACTATTTCAAATACATGGCCCATTTCCAAATTGCTGAGTTAGCATCCTTGCAAACAACAGGTGTACTCTGGACCATATTTTTTTTCATAACTAATACTTATTTGCTGCAATTGGATCAAATTCCTGGATCCTTTAGTCTGGGTGACAATGATATAGAATCCAAAACCTAAACATGTTGTATAAATGCTCTATAGTATAAAACCTGACTTTTAAAATCAATCTTTCCAAGAACAACACAAATAAGAACTAAGGAGACTTGAAAGAATTTCTTATTCACACAGATAAACACACAGCAATAATACATGCAAAACCAAACGTGAAGAAACTGGACTGGATATTACTTTGTTTTTCATTTGTGTATAACAGCCCAGCCAACATCTTCACCTACAAAGTAACATCTGCTGCCTTCATTCTCCCCCATAAACTCTGCCATAGTTTTCTGACTTTTGAGGACTGCTCTGCCATGTGCCTAGCTAAGCTCTTTCCTCTCTCCCTTTCCTTATTCCCAGCCCATATACATAACGTCACTGCAGCAAAGAGGTTACTCAACAAAGTCCTTGAGTGGAGCCAAGTCCTCACATTTAGAGGATTCTGTTAATCCCCTCACAGCCCCATTGCCCCACTCAATCACCCAGAGTCTACACTAAACTAGCCCTGTTAAGACTAGACTGGTTTTCAGTAGCGTGGAGATGTCAAAAGTTTACTTAAGGAAATTAAACTGGAGTCTACAAACCAAACAACGTACTTGATGTTATTTCTTCACTCAAACACTTAGTACAAATGTTCAGGTAAGAATACATTGTTACTGAACTAAGAGGCAGATATTTAGAATTGTGGAAAGCAAAAAGAATGGATGACTGTTCATCCCTACCTACTAAACTGCTATATCACCTTCCCCATATTGCCACTATAGGATGGGAAAAAAGTCATGGCTTTCAAGCTGTTTTTTTTTTTAAAAAAAAAGGTTATGCTACTGGATTCTGGATGGCAAAGATACATTTAGTAGGGATTTATTTGATATTCATTACTCTGTGCTCTAGACTAATTACATACCATGGCCCCTGAAACTTGACACTAACACCAACACTGCAAGCTACCTTCTAGATTCCTGGCTAAAACACTAAAAGGTTTCTTAAGCATTGTTTAATCTAACATTGCTGACTTAGAGCTCTACAAAATTTAAGTTACACGCAATAGTTTATCAATGTGAGAATTCATATTCATTGGGTGCACTACAGACTTAACTGACAGCAGAATGTTTTACAATGAAAAAAAGAAGTGTCTTATATAAGATGCAACATTGTAATTTAATGTGTTAACATCTCATAAAAAAGCCACCAAGACTGAAAACAAGTTACTGTCACGCACGAAGTTCTCAACACAAAAAGCAAATTATGAACATATCAGAACACAGCTCCAAAAGCTTCATTATTTTTCAATAAACAGCCAGTACCTCATTTTTCTCTTGTTTGGCCGATCCCTGACTCTGTGCTCCAGTGACTGGCTCATTTTCTGGAACTAAACTCTGGGACAATGCCTCGCTGCCAATGGGATGCTGTGGCTCCACAGGAGTATCACTTCTCGCAGCAACATGAAAAAGAAGTGTAATTGAGAAAAGATAGGAGTAGTAAGAATTAAGAAGTAATTCTGGTAAGAATTAAGAAGTAACATTCTAGAGTAAGAGCTACAGGAGTTAAGCAATCTATAAACTCCAGCTATGAAGATGATGGTAAAGCCAAACATTAAACCAGATCATTCAGAAATGGCAATAACTCTTTTCAAGATAAACATTGAGTATATTTAGTTATTTGCAGTATCATGACCCAAGTTTACAGACAATGAGAATGGAATAACAAAGATGGAGTTACAGCTATCTCACAAACAGCATATATTTATCAGTGAGGAAAAAATTCAAAATATTGAACACAACCTTTATTACATAATCAGAACATAAATTTGTATTTATGCTTCAAGTTTCTGTACATTGAAGCTTCAAGAAAATCCAGCCTGAACCCCAAAAGGCTCACAACCAAATATGAAAATCTGATTTTAATCATAAATGCACGAGGAATAAAAATCCTTGCCTACAGAGTTTTACTTAACCAGCCGTTAAACAACCAAGGTAAGTTTCAACATTACACTTATGTCCAGAAATACGATGCATGTAATTTTAACCTAAGTAAAAAACTGCAGTTGCACTTACCGCTCAGGTGACTCCTCAAAAATGCTGTGGCACTCAGTATTCTCCAGCATAAGACTTCGGCTGAGATTCTGTACTCCAGGATAATGGAAATTAGCAAAGGAGTGCGACATGGGAGAAGTTTTGGTCCCGAGGTCTGTGATGCGCTTCTCATGATTTGTTAACCCGCAGGACAGCCCGTCTAAGGCAGGGTTTAAGGAGCGGGTCATGTAAGCATCAGCTGACTGAGGCCGCCTCATTGGGGATGATGGGTATGGAGAAAGTTTGCTAATAAGAGGTGTCAAAAGATCAGCATATGCAGCTTTTGTAGGCTTGAGGAGTTTATCAACATGAATATTAAGCATCTTTTGTTCAAAAGCACAAGAAAAAACAGTAGCTGGCAGGTTCTGTAGCCACGATAATAAGCTAAGGTCCAAATCATCACACCCATTACCACATAAGAGATCGATGCCCAGCAATACTTCACTTTCTGTAATTTCTTCTCCTGTTGCTTTGCTCTGACAGAATTCCACACAACATTCATAAAGCAATCCCTTCATTACAAGCTGAAATAAACGATTGTTACTTGCTTTGAAACCAGCCTCGCTCAGTTTCCTATCAGCGGGAATGAACTCTGCCACCATGACACAAGCTTCTTCAAAGCAGTGTACCCGGGCTGTGCTGGGATTCCAGTCTTTGAATTCTGCATGGTTGGTCAAGCGAGGCAACGTGAGCAGCAAGCAGAGTTTGCTGTAGTCTTCCTTCGAGGGGCAATATTCTTCTAACGCATGTAGGCACTGCACGGCCTCTCGCATTGTGAATTCCAGCTACAGAAATATTCAAATCAACAGAGTAGCTCAGAGTACATGTGTTTCTATAGTTAGCAGAAGAAGAATGTGCAGTGGCAGGATTTTTCCACTACATTCTTTTATTAATATTACTGTTTCTATTTTAGCAAAATAGCATACAATATTTGAAGTCCAAAACTGCTGATGCAAATGCACTTACAAAGTCAAATTCCTGGATGTTCATACTTCCTGAAATCTCCGCCTTCTGCCCCATTCCTACTCTTATTTTTTACAGAACTTTCACATCACCGCAGATTTTGCAGGCTTAAAACTTCACATCTGCAGCTAAATAGCTTCAATTCTACTGTAGTACAGAAGGTTACTTCCATTCTCAGGGCCAACTCTATATACATATATTTTTCCCCCCCTAAGTCTATGGAAAGCTATCAGCATAAATTATAAAAAGTGGCATATTTCTCTAGTTTTCAGTTATTAGCAAATTTAATTTGTTTTTTATATTAATGTTTTCTGTTTTCCAATCAGGAAAACACTAAAAGAAGTTAAAAAAAAAAGTTAACCTCTACAGATAACACATGAATAGATGGCTTTTAGTAGAAAGCCTGTTGAAACTAAAAGTCAGAAAAACATGTTAAATACACCTAGCTTAATATCTTTAGTTTAAAAGATTCTTTAAAAAAAAAAAAAAAAAAATCAATAAAATCCTACCTCTGTTCCCTAGCACATTCTCAATGTAGAAGCCGTTCACCCACAAATGCTTACACATCTGGTAACATTCAGCACAAAAATAAGAAATGGATTTGACTATCTTCTCCTATACCATTATCTAATAATTGTGTACAGACAGACTGATTACAGAAGCGTGCGATCCCTTTACAGCACGCACGTCAAGCTTTGTCCACACTGTCAAGAAAAGACTCTGTAGTATATGTAGTGAGACAGAGAATTCAAGTTAATTCATTCTCAAAACAAAATCAGTTGTCTGACAACTACTGGAATCCTTTTTTTTTTATTTTATTTTTCTAACACCTTTGTGTTAGAACATTACTACTCCTGTATTACTAACGCAAATGAGAAACTCTGATTAAGTCCACAGTCAGCACGCCTTTTCTGTCACTTGGATTTGCCGTTCATGTCTCCATACTGAAAATCTAAGTTCACAGCTCCTTCTGTTTGCTTATTTAATTCAATCAGTCCTTTGTGACTGCATCTGTTGCCATCAAAGGAACAACAGCATCTTTTCTCTTTAAAAGCAACAGAAAAGAAGGTTAAGATCATTTTCATCTCTCATTTGGACCTGACTCCGACAATAAATTTCCCTGATTATCAGGCTTCCTTCAGAGCCATCCTGAAAAAGAGCACTGTTCTTTAGCATAATGGCCTAAAGTAAATTTCAAGACCACAAAGATGACATATGGTCACTGATCTATACTGCCACGTTTCAAGCAACCCTTGCATATAAAATTCTATTTGAGACCTGAGGATCACATTTGCTTCCAAAGGACACCAATTAGTTTGTCCATTATTTATGAAACCATTTGGTAATAGACAGAATTTGGGTATTTGGTCTGGGAGCATTTGTTTTTCTTTTTATTAGACAATGTGAATAAGTTTCTTGCCAATAAAAAATTCCCCAAACAAAGACAGATCTTACATGCTGAGGCTCGTCTTCTGCTGACATTGCATTGTTTACACATAAGGCTTCCAAGAACTTCTGCTTCATAATTATGTAACGAAATCTGCAGGCAAGTAGTGAAATATTACCCATCTTGATCCAGTAGTTCAATATTCTTTTAGAGACATGCAATGTATTCTAGAGCTATTTTTTGAGTTAGGGATAGAAATGACTGTGTTAAGAAACTCTGATCAAAGTTTAACAGAGTGGTAACCACAACATTTTAGGAGGACATGTTCTTCTTCAATCACTGCTTTCAAAAATAACACATTAAAAATATTTGAAGGGTCATTAGGGGATAAAAAAAAGTATAGCAAGGACACTTGTTTCTTAAATAAAAACACATCCAAACGTAAAAGAACAGTTCAACATGCAGCACTGCATTCCTAAGACGTAAAGCAAATGAAATTACACCTTCTGTGCACATGGCTTTTCAACTTCAAGTATAAATAACACAGTCACATGCAATTAGGAACTGTATACAGGACACATACACACACACACAAAACAGTGAAAAAAAGTGAAAACTACTATTTCCATAAGGAATATTTAATTTCTTGTATTTTTCACAACCACTCCCAAGAACAATGTAACTCATACATGGAGACAGAGACATATATTCTATTCTACCTTTTCTTGTCGAATTTTTCCATACATTCGAGAGGCTGAATAAATTGAAGAACCTCATCCCACTGACCATCAAGAATCAACTGCCTAATAAGAGAAAAACAACAACACTGCTTTCATTTCACCAGACAAGCACATGTTCCTTCCTTCTAAGCGAGCAGCTTAGAAAGCTATACACTTAAATGACAGCTGGATATTTAAACATAAAACAGGTGATCAATCTGTTTAGAAAAATTAATGCTTTGAATATATGTTAAAATGACTGATACAGTAAAACACAAATCTCAGTATTGTGTAAAAAAAAAAAATTCATGCAGGTACAAATACAGATGCTTTTAAAGACATATCAATGAAGATGAAACGGTCCTGTGTTTCCTGCTTTACTTGTAATTCTTATCAAGTATTCTTCAAGCAAGAGATTTTAATTAAATACATTTATTCAAGAAAGACACTGCTGAATTGAAACGGACTTAAAAATATGTAATTTTAACTGTATAAATACTGTTTGACCTATTCTTATACAAAGAGGTGCAGAGCACCAATAGTAACAATGTAAAAGCAACAGCTTGGAAATAACTATGCTATGTGAATAGCGTGCTATGTTGCACAAGGCCCAGTGCACACCATACTCCCTAAAAGTCCAGTTCTAGAAGGAAAGGCTGCATTCCTCATTAGCTGCATAGTCTGAGTTAACTAAGAATGAAACAAACGAGTATTACTACTAATTTCAATCTCTTTAGTTCTTTCATTTTATCCCAGTACCTGTAGTCTCACTGAAAGAGAAGCTACATGAGAAAATCTGGTCAGTAATTTATGTTTTACACATAAAGAATAACCAGATAAATTATTTCCTCATGTTTGCACAAAGTTATTAAATACCTACATGGTATTTCATGTCATAGGAGATGCAATGCTGAAGAATTACAGTGCATTTACTGTAACTGCTTTTAATAATTCAGAGGACAGTATAACGAATAGAAAATGACACAAACTTCCATGCCTCGATGACCGCAGGTACCTCATCCCAGATCTCAGTACTAGCAGACTGTAAGAATATTTTATTTGTATCTGGAACCAATCAAGAACATGCTCATTTCCACGTGACATAATAAGCAGATAATAACAGATCACTGCTGCTAGAAGATCTTGTTCTCCCATCTCCTGCTCAGGTGCTTTGCCCAACTTAGCCCTTGCTGACACTGACATGTGTCAAGACTCCTTCCCACTTTATATTCATTAGCATGCCAGGAAAATAACTAAGTCAAAATGAATGAACAAGAATGTGAATAAACAAGAAAACAAACAAACCTAACTCTAAAGCCTATGTGGATGCTTAGTCATTTACATTAAGTAGTTCATTGAAGTAATTTGTTAACTTCAGAGATGAAACACAGAACAGGGCTGGACCACACAACTGGGATAAGGAAGCAGAAGAACAAGACAACAACTCCCGTTTAGTGTCATGGAGCTGCCCATGGAATCATAGTCCAACAGTATCCTTTCACACACGTGGTACTGAAACACAGGAGAAAGGCCTACCTTAAGAACAGCATATCATCTGAAAACAGGCCATTAATGACCCCGCTTTCTTTCTCAAGCGCCAGCATACTGATATGAAGCTTCCTTGAGTTCAGAAAATCTAGTATCAGTTTAATTATTTCAGCTTCTTTAACATTCACTGTTTCTTCAGCCGTCATGATGGCAGCCTGAAAGGAAAGAGAGAATTTCAGCGATGATCAATATCTTTTTATGTTTGCTTAACAACTGTTGACTACTCAGATTTCTTCCATAGTTTTACAGGACAGAATACTGTAGCATTACAAAAATAAAAATCAACTTCCAAGTATTGTTTATTCAAGACGTCGTTTATAAGGCCTCAAGTACGACTAACACCGCACCTTTACATTTCTTCTCTATGAATAGATTGGGTCCAGAGAAAGCAGTCTACCAAGAAACCAATCCCACTGCAGTAGAAGCACTGTATGTGAAACTGCACCTCACTATTTGCCTTTCAGAGAAGTTCAAAGAGCATATGAATTTGCCAGCTATTATGTTCTATCTAGACATCTTACATATAAACTTAAAACCAGATTTGTTAGAAACACATGCAAAAAGTGAAGCACACTAAAAAGCACAGTGAGTTCACATCTCAGCCCCTTTTTTTTTGAAGCTGTAGATGGAGGTTTAACCAAAGCTTTCTATTATTCCTCTAAAAGGACACCTATTTCTGTCTGCATGCTTCATGAACTATGTAACTCTGCAAATCCAAGACAGCCCAATTCACCTGCTGACTGCTGGAGCCCCCCATTCACTCACCTGCCTCACCCAGCCCCTCCTCAACACCATTCCCTTCTGCCACTGGGGCAGCTCTGCCACCAGCTTGTGTCTGGGAGCAGCTCAGGCTGTGAGGAGCTCTCCAGCCACCCACTGGCACCACAGAAGGGCCAGGCACCAACTCAGTGCCTGCCTGCTCGCCTGGGAGGCACGGGGTACTACTGCTAATGTGTGGAACCAGCACAACCACACCTTCTGGCAGGAGCAAAGCTGTAAAATGACTTAAATGGATTACGAGAGCATACAAAAACAAGAAGCTGGTATCAGTGATGAGCCCCCAGCAGGAAGCCATATCCCCAGAAATGAGCTAAGCAGAATGAAAGCAATCAGAAAAACAAACGAACACACAGAGCAAAGCGTCCGCAGTAAGAAGTCACAATACCCTAATTACTCCCTAGAGATGAGAAGATACAAATACTCCAGTGAAACTGATAAACCAAGACTACTGAACTTTAAGCAATTAAAAAAAATAGGCATAAAGAAAGAGTTTTCTTGTTCATTTTCCTTATGATCACATGTCAACTTTTTTCCAATGAGGTTTTTGCCAGAACGTCTGATTGGGAACACATTTGACGATTGCAGCACAATTTATTCTGGAACACCAGAGACCTGGCTGTACCAGACACAAATAGCCTTCTTACAGCAGCTGGGTTTGACTCTCATTGCAGTCACTCAGTCACCTGCAATTTGGATGGGCTCTGGGCAGACACACCCAGAGACTGCGCACCCACTCCTGGCTGTAAAGTCAAGGGAAAAAAATTAAGATCTGGCTTGCAGAACATCTTTCCGCAGGAAAGCAAACAGATGGACAGACAACAGACAAACCTAGAGCCAGCACCTCTAGCAAAATGCTCTTTCCTCACATTTTAGCACCATTTTTATTTCCCCTTTTGGCAATCCGGTCAGGATTTTTGGTCCCAGAAAAAAAATTCAATTCCATCCTTATAGACCGGAGAAGAAATGAACACAAATTTAACTAGGAATTTAGCATTAACATCTTCATTCCTAGCCTCATCTAAAGCATTTGCATTTAGCTTTTACTTTGCTTTATTGCATTGGTGGTTACATGAAACAACTTACATGGCTTCCTTGGCAAACAATGAAGCTGAGCCAAACCTGTACTGAGCCTCACCATCAGGAAACCACCTGCACAGCTCAGGCTAATACTCTCTTTGAAGCAAGGAACACCCACATCCCAGCTTTCTCTGCTGCTGGATCCACTGGAATCTGCTCTGAACGGGAAGTCACCCTACAGACCTTCAAGATTACCTTCAATTATTTCCATAGGTTCTAAGACTTAAGTTCTTTTTCTTCGCTTATATTCCCCGCATAAATTGTATAAAGGATGATCAGCACCCCCCCATTTCATGTGGAATGAATAATGGCACCTTTGGCATCCCTGCTAAGAAAAGTCAAACGTGTAGTTTGGATGCTGATCCTCAAAAGAGAGTTTGAAATGTACCAGTAAGCTCATAAATCAGCAAGATTATGAAAACACCGCACATGTGGTGTCAGAGCAACATTCCTATCGGTCATGCAGATAGAAGAGAATGGTAAACCTACTGAAGAAGGTTCTTCACTTAATAGAAAGTTTTTTTTAGGTCTATGAGCCCAGACTTCCCTGCATTACGCTGTGAAAATAATCAGCAGTGCTGTAACACCATCATGACATCACAGCTATACATAGGGTTTACACACAACACTGAAGAAAATCAGCTTTTCTATCAATCAACGTGAACGTAATAATATAACTAAATAAAAATCAAACATCAGGGAAACTCAAGATTAGAGCTCAGCTGCATCTTTGGCCCATCCCACCGCACTGCTTTCTGCCAGCACATATGGCAACACAGCGTCACAATCTGATCAGCTCTAGCACTAATACTGAAGAACAACCAAAGCATAGCATTAACCTGAGGTATAAGTGATGGTAAAGGAGTATTAAAGCTTAAAATTTCAGTGTCCTCCTCTGACAAAGTACTTTTTTTTCTTACCCCATCTTGTCATAGCAGCCCATTCCAACATCTGTACCCCTTCCAAATCCCCATAACCATCTCCTAAGTAAACCAACATCAAGAAAAAACAAAAAATCCGACCAGCTTTCCTGCCGCTCAGCTGACACACCTCTTCTCTGCTTCCAAAGCACCAGATGCGCTTTAGAGCTCTGTGGAACGTAACCTGTCTACTCCTATGCTTCCCAGGGAGAGCTTTCACTCTTGCTCTGCTCTTACTCGTATTCTAAGCACAAACTAACTGCATCAAGCAGTGCTTTTTAAGGGATGTAAACAGGCATGTAAGTACACTACTTTGGGAGAATGCTTGTAAACTAGAAAATGATTCAGGGATAGTCTCTTAGTTACCCTTCTTAGAAGAAATTTAATTGCATCTGCACTCACGTGACAATTACAGCAAGGTGTGACGTTGTGAAATAGAAATGAGTCGTCAAACTCCCAAACGAGCATTACTTCTTTGTCTTCATCCCTCCCAAACGGGCCAGCAGCACACAGCGTGCCCTCACAGAGCCTGCCTGGGAATTCCGGTACTTCTTCCTCGCGTTTCTGGGCATTTCAGCACCGCAGAGCCAATGCCGGGGGGCGGCGTTCAGGCACACAGCGCTTCCACAACACAACGGAGAACACGAACGGCTCACAGAGCGAGCGAACGCGTTTTGACTACAGCGCACCTGCTCCGAGACCGCCTTTATTCGTCCCCACACGCGCCGCCAGGCGGACGCCCCTCAGCCGGCGGGCAGCGGCACGGCGCTCCGTCACGCAGCACGGGGCCGGGAGGGCGCTCCCCGAAAGGCGGCCCGGGGCGGGGGAGAACGGCCGGGACGCACGGCCAGGACCGCAGAGCGACCGCAGAGTGGCACCGGAGCCGCCCGCGCCTCCCGCCGGGCCGGGCCCGCGCCGCCGGGCTGACAGGGGCCGCCCGCCCCGCGGAGCCGCAACAAAGGGACGGCGGAACCGGGCGGCGCCGCGTCGACGCGCCCCGAAGCGAGGGAGGCGCGGCGGGCACCGCGCGGCACGGCACGGCGCGGCCACACGGTGGGAACGGGCCGCGGGGGGCGGCCGGCCCGCACCCAGCCGCGCTCGGCGGACCGCCGGGCAGCGCCCGTCCCGCAGCGCGGCCCCGAGGAGAAAGCCCGGCCCGGCCCGACCGGACTCCTCCGCCGCGCGGCTCCCGCCCTCCGTCCCGCCGCACTCACCTGGGGCCCGGCGGCCCGTCCGCGCGCCGGCTGCGGGGCGTGAGGAGAAGATGGCGGCAGGCCTCGCTGCGGGGCGGGCCCGGGGCCGCGCTCGGTCGGCCGGGGTCTCGCTGTCGCTCGGCGCTGCGGCCGCCGCCCGGCCTCACGGTCCGTCGCCGCCCGGCGTCCAGGACCCTCCCCGCGCCGGGGCGGAGTGCCCGTTCGCCGCCCGAGTGGAAGCGAGAAGGGACGGCCCGGCTGGGCGTCGCCGCGGGGGCGGGGAGCGGCTGGCGGCGGGGCGGGGCCGCGCTTTGTCGGCGGCGGGGCGAGCCCCCCTACCGCCCCCGGGCCGCGGCGGGTGGCGGCGGGGCCCGGCCGCGCGCCGAGGGAACAGCGGGTGGGGCGGGGTCGGGCGGCGGAGCCGCGGCTGCTGCGGCCGCAGGGCCGGCAAGTGCGGGCTCGTCCGCGTTCCCCGCCCAGCGCGGCGGCTCCGGGCGCGTCCCTGGGAGCGGCCCGCCCCGAGGCCTGCGGCGCCCGTCTGAGGGCTGCGGGACCCGCCTCGTCTTCGCCGAGGAGGTCGCGCGGCCGAGTGCCCGTCCGGAATTCCGCGTCCCTGCCCCCGCTCCGCAGCCCGGTGCCAGCTCCCTCCGGGGCCGAATCGGGGGAAAAATGTGCGTTCCTCATGAAACACCAGATGTACACATGCTGTATATGAGATACAAAGATGCATTTCCATTTGATTTCACATTCAGTTTAATGCATCTTCGTAATTCTCAGAAGGCAGTAGCTAAGACCTAATACGTGAACACTGACTGTGCTTTCTCTGTGTTCAGATATTGCACTGAGATGAGATTCAGCAAACCATATTAAAATGCCAGTGCTCCACATGGACAAAATCCTGGTACATATACAGCACTGCATGGGCAAGCCACGTTGAAATGGAGGATGACAGTCTTCTAATTGAGGAAGTAGAGACCTGATTCGCTTTTAATTACATGTGTGTGATGTGTGACAGGTTGTCAGGGAACAATCTGGATTCTCTCACACTGATGGCTAAAAATGCAAAGTAGCACAATGCATTGATTCAGCTTGCAAACTGCTTTGTTAAGAATCAGCTGAAGTGCAGCTGGGAAATGTCCTCATAATATTGTTCTCTTTCTTCTTTCCGAAAGGAACGCGCAGAGATGTCCTGCAGTCAGACCTATGAGGAGCAGCTTGGGCAAGGTGCCACCTGGCTGAGCAGCAGTGACTCCGCAGAGGATGAGCCAGGACTGGAAGCTGCCGGCTCCTTCTGCAGCACTGATGTCCCAGCACCGCATCCCAGAAAGCTGGCTGGGTTCTCCAGCTAAAACCCTGACCCCTCCCTTCTGCTGCAAAAGCTATCGCCTGTTGCTTGATTACATCCAGAGGCAAAGATTAATAGAAAATTTCATTTCTGTTGCCTAATAGAAGTGATGTAACAGCAGCAATGATAGAGGAAAAACAAGATGACTTGAAAACATTTGCAGAATGTACGTTTGGGTAAAAAATCATTTTAAACTTTAAGCTAACCAAGCAATGGCTGAGCACACACGATTTAAAATTTCATCTCAATTTCACAATGGCTTTACTGTGGTTTACCAATCTCTCACGCAGTAACTGTTTTCAGGGGAGGTCTGGAGATCAAATCTGTGAGACTCCACCTCTGGAGAGTAAGAGTTCTGGTATGAAAGAACGGTAAGGCTTCTCCCAAGTTAGAGACTCTAAAGGAATAATAAATTCTGAATTTAAAACTATTCTGTTTCCTACAGAGAATATAGGGCTCTTCTTCCCAGGGAAGCAGTAAAATCCTACAATCTTGAAAGAGATTTCCTGAACCAAGGATCTGCCCTCGGGGAGGGGGATGAACCATTACCATTACTTGATGTGCCTGCTTGAGCAGTTAATAATTCTGGAGAGAATTCGTAGAAGCATCCTATTGGAAAAGGGGAGATAGAAGCTCCTGTTCTTTGGTTGTTCAAAACTTTACTCTGGCACAGAAGGATATCTTTGGGGCAGCCTCAGCTTGCTTTGAACTCCCTAGTCATTAAAGCACAAGAAGGTGACTCCATGAATAGCAAAGCTGGGTGTGGGTTTTAAAGAGCTTGAAAATCAGGATTAGTAGAGCAGTTCTGCGCTGGCTAGTAACAAGGTGAAGCACTGCAGTCTGTTTCACACTGCCTTAGAGAAAAAAAAAGGGACTATTTTAGTGATATTGCAGGTGGCCACATACCATATCAACAGGACTAAGATACATTCTCGGAATGCTGACCTTGCACATTATCTGCCACCAGCATTCCACAGTTTGTGCAAAGCATCTTCAAGCTTTTTAGGGATTATAACAGACCCATTCAAATATTTACATTTTCTGTTATTTTCATATTCAAGTTTTAAAGTACATGCACATTTAACTCTGTATTTCTTTGTTCCCATCTGTTTGTAATGCTGTACAGGGAAGTGACTGAGCTGGCTGAAAAATAAGCAGTTTTGGGGGAAAGGAGGGAAAACTATTCATTTTGATCAGTTTTAAATACACTGCTAGAAGTCCTGGTATTGAATTTCCTATCTAAGCTGCCCTTAGAGTAGATCTGAATATTTAGACATTATGTCAGTTAGCACAATTCAGTTTGCCTGTTGGTGTTGCTGTGATGTCACATTCCATTTCAGCAAAGATCCTTGCTCTTGCACTGCAATCCAGCACAACACACACACAAAGGTAAAACTTAGGATGGAAAAAACTACTAATTAATGTATCAGAAAGGGAGGGCTTTTTTTTTTTTTTTAATACAATTTCTCTTCAGAATTGCAAAACTAACAAACACAACTTATTTCACACAACAAGTCCCTCTTTACTAGCTGTCTTGATCATCTTGCTCAAGATGAGATCATCTTGAAAACTTGCCCTTTCGAAGCAACCCTATTACACTGACCACTAAGTTTGTAAGTTTTTTAGTTTTTTTTTAAACACACAACCCTGTAGTTCAGTTAGTTCTATCAGTTGACTTGAAATTGTGGAACTCACCTCTGAAGAGAACAGGACAACTCTGTGTAGACTGCAAAAAGGTAACAAGAAGCCTAATTACTCATTAGCCTGGTTCAAATAACATTTAAAAGCTAAATTATATGTGAAAGACAGCAATACAAAAAGGAAAAATAATAATTTGCATACTCGCTAAAAATTCTACATTGCTGAAATACTATATGCAGAGAAAAATTAAGCATGAATGTAAACTTCATATAGTTTCCATTTTTGTTTAGGTGTAAACACGAGAACAAGTAAATACACGTTTGGTGCCATGCTTTTATTTAAATGAAAGGAAAAAACTACAACAGTACCACATAAGTAGCAATGACAATATTTTACAGCACAGCATTTGAAAAAATATGGAAGCTATGCTCCATAGAAGTGGACAAGTAAGCACACAATACACTGTACATTTTCCAACGTTGCCCATTAAATCAATTAAATAGCTGAATTTGGCTTTAAACAGCCAAATAATAAAAACTAACAGTCATCCTAAAATAAAATAAAATAAAAAAATCAGTAGCTGTTGTGACTGTTAGAATACGAAATTTTGCTCCAAAACCTAACATGATAGTTTGGCAATTCAGTCATAGCAACAATAGTAATACCCCTGATGAAAGCACCAGTGTGTTCTGAAAAGGTCAGTGATAAATACTGGCCTTCACGGAAAGCTTCCTTATAATTTTCATGTTTTCAATTTATTTTAATTTTTTTAATTTTTTTTTTTAAACATGATCCCAACCATAGACCCACTGTAATTAGAAAATTTGCAGGCTTAAAAAGGAAAAGCACATCTAGCTTCACTTTTCCTGTATTAAGTAAAACTTTATACTGCGAGCAATGAACTTTTCAGCTGCATTATTCACATTCTACTTTTAAACATTGCACAAATCTTTCACCTGTTGACAAGTGTAGATTTCTTTAATACATTCAGATATATCTAAAACGAACCAGACAACTCCTCTGTTGTGTACTTAAGCTCACTTTGATTAGATCGATGTGTGTCTTCACGGTGTTGCAAAATTACCAGCTAAATCATAATACACATTTTAGAAATGAAAATCCTCCCATTATTAAACTTCTTGTGAAGTCCTTCGACATGAGTAAGAGTTGATTCCAGCCTTCTGGTTTCTTCTATCAATGTATATTATACACAATTTCATACTGTTATTCAACATGTTCCTACAATGGTATTTGTAGGAACTGTCTAACAGGCAGAATGTGCAAACTCTCTTGCCCCCATTTAATATTATTTATAGCTATATACACAATATGTATACACTTGAAATATAAGAGTTACATATCCTGGTGATATACATGCAAGCAATAGGAATCTGCTAACCACAAATAATTTTGAGCCACAAACATATTAAACATATATTTTAAAGTGTTTTTTTTTTTCTTTTTTACAGATTTAACAAATATACATAAATATAAGAACATAAATTACAGTAAAACTGACAGCATTTTCGAGAAAATATTTGTAACCCAGATGCATTGATGCCTAAGGCTTCATAATAATTTTAAAAAGTACTGTTCTAAACTGTTTAATGGTATCTCATTCAGGTGCATCTTTATATAAGTAAATGAGTACATCATAGTAGTGAGGCATTGTTTCTCTCAAAGCACTTTAATGAGAGAAATATGAACTTAATTTTAGTGTCCCTATGAAAGAGGATGGAGTACACACTTATAGCACAACACTGTCTTATGTTAATGCAGGTGTCGCAACACTGAAACAGAACAGAATCACAAATCATTCAAGTCTTTTCCTGAGAATGAGATTTTTCCCCCAACAAATCCTCTGGTGTACACTATCAAAATAGCTACAGATTTAGGGGAGGTTTCAAGTTTGTGGTTTGGTTTTTGTTTTCTTTTTTTTTTTTTTTTTGTTCAGAACAGTGCTGTGCTAAAAGCAAATTATAAGAGAAACACTGAAACAGAAGAGTAATCTGTAAAATAATCAAACACTGTTTTGAAACAAAATGCAGCCCTTTGTAAATAATACTGAAATATGCTTAAAGTTTATTTTTGTAAATGGTTATACTTTCAATTTATTGAAATGTACCCTTAGGCCATTTCTGCCATATGTGTTTATAATTGTTAAGTGTCACAAGCCATCATCTGTTAGCACACATCAAGAAAAGAATTTACTAAGACACTGAAAATTCTGAAATCAATTGTCTATTCCCTGGAAAACTGATCTGAAGGCAGGAAGAATGAGCAGTGGCCTAAATCTTACAATCAGTAGGAATTAGATACGGTGCTTCCAAAAGATCTGTGTCTCAGTGTATTCTGTGATTCTTCTGAATATTTTTAGTGTTCTATCAGGCAAATATCAGCGATCTAGTCTTGATTGTTTTTCATGAGCTTTTATTCCTGTCATGGAGACACAGTAGCTGACTGTGTGCTCTTTCTTCATCTGCAACAATGCAAAATAATGCACAACTGCTTAAACTGGTTTAGAGTTCTGCCAAATCTTTTTGCTTGCATTTTAATAGGATTATGAACACACACGTAGTCAGTCATTAGATCTCAGATGGTAACTTCCTAGGACAGGAATAATTCCTTTATTCAACTACACCCTAACTTGCTAAATAATTTATTTGAAGGGAATTTTAAAACAACTCAAGGATTTTTGCTTTAGTGTTTAGTCTATAAGCAAATCAGTACTATTTAATTAAAACAGAATTCTAATTACTTAGGAGAATGAGCTGATTTTATTACAGTACTCAATAAGGATTTTGCAGAACAGACTCATTCAGCTGTTTTTCTGTAACATACACCATTGTAGAGTCTTTAGTGTAAGAGTCAATAAGCAAAGTTCCATGGTACTAAGGATATTAGGAAGTATTTCTCTCTCTTAAGAGAGAAAACAATTTCAAGACAAGCACAAATACAAACATGTAAGGCAACGGATGTAAAAAAAAAATGTAGTTTGATTCACTAAAGATGAACATTCAGTGCTTCAGTGTATCCAAACAAAATACAGAGCGTACTCTGTATGTTGTATTAGCACATACAGATCTCCACACAAGTCAAACATTTCCATAATCACTCATTAAGCGACAATCTTCTGCACTCCTAAACACTGTGTTTACATTCCAGTTGGACATGATAATACAACTTTGTGTCCAGTTTTAAGTTCTAAGAGTCTTGTTGGCAACTAGAGATCTATTTCCTATAGGCAGTAAAGATGAAGTGCAAGTTTATCATAATTGTCTGAAGCAGAATTTCTCTCATCTACTATGCCTTGGTGGGTAAAAGTTTCTTCGGAGTTACCGGTCTCTTGGTTTGCCACAAATGGCTGTGAATGGTAATTGCATCAACACTGGCAGACAAAGTTTTAGCAGGTATGTGGCTAAACTGCTTCCTGTCGGAGTTGTATTTATATAGTCCCTCAATCATTTTCTTTGTGATAGATTTGGGACCTATCCCTGTTAATTTATTTATTTCTTCAGTATCGGGGCAGTATGTATACAGAGATCTGAACTGGCAGCCTGAATCCCGGAACAAGATTAAGAAATTATTGGCATCAGACTTCTCCATTTCCTTTAAAAAAAAAAAAAAGAAAAAGATTCACAATTTGAATTTTGCATTGTAACTAGAAAACATTCAAAATTATCACTGTCATTTTTAATTTGTTTTTTATCAGAGCTGAAACTTATGTGCAACTCTTTCTCTTAAAACACCTTATTTTCAATCATAATTTTCCAAGCAAGTTTAGAAACAGGAAATATATACGTGCCCAGATGTGCCCAAAAGATCTGCCAGTGCTAAAATGGGTTTCAGTCATCCCTAAATGCCTTGAAGCCTGATCAAATTAAGTCAGTTGATATGCACGAAGCAAAGATTCTTTGCTAGCTGAAACCTTCAGATTCCTAATCCACCCAACAGAAATTCTATGAGATGTGCACTGAATAGAATCATAGGATCATAAAATCACAAGGTTGGAAACGACCTATAAGGTCATCTAGTCCAACTGTCTTCACATTACCACTGCTACCACAAGCTACTAAACCATATCTTGCAGCTCCTCGTCCAGATGCCTCTTGAACACTGCCAGGGATGGCGACTCCATCACCTCCCTGGGCAGCCATTCCAGTGCTTGACCACTCTCTGAGAGAAAAGTTTTTCCTTATGTCTAACCTAAATCTCCTCTGATACAACTTGTGGCCATTTCCCCGGGGTCCTGTTTGTTGCCTGGGAGAAGAGGCCAAACCCCCTCTTCTCCCAAAACCTCCCTTCAGAAAGTTGTAGAGTGCAATGAGGTCTCCCCTGAGCCTCCTCTTCTCCAGACTAAACAATCCCAGCTCCCTCAGCCGCTCCTCATAGGACTTGTGCTTCAGACCCCTCACCAGTTTCATTGCCCTTTGGACACGCTCCAGGGCTTCAATGTCTTTCCTATAGTGAAGGGCCCAAAACTGAACACAGTACTCGAGGTGCTGCCTCACCAGTGCTGAGTACAGAGGGATGATCACCTCCCTGCTCCTGCTGGCCACACTATTTCTAATGCAGGCCAGGATGCCATTGGCCCTCTTGGCCACCTGGGCACACTGTTGGCTCATATTCAGCTGAGCATCAACCAACACCCCCAGGTCCCTTTCCTCTTCACAATCATCCACTCGTCCCCAAGCCTATAGCGCTGCATGGGGTTGTTGTGGCCAAAGTGAAGGACCCGGCACTTGGCCTTGTTGAACCTCATCCCATTCACCTCAGCCCAGCGATCCAGCTTATCTAAGTCCCTCTGAAGGGCCTCCCTACCCTCAGGCAGATCAACACCACCTCCCAACTTGGTGTCATCTGCAAACTTACTGAGGGTACACTCTATCCCCTCGTCTAGGTCATCAATAAAGATATTAAACAAGATGGGCCCCAGTACTGACCCCTGGGGGACACCACTTGAAACAGGTCGCCAGCTGGACTTCACTCCATTAACCACTACCCGTTGGGCATGGCCCTCTAGCCAGATTCTTACCCAAAGGAGTGTGTACCTGTCCAGGCCACGGGCAACCAGTTTCCCCAGAAGAAGCCTGTGAGAGACCATGTCAAAGGTTTTCTGAAGTCTGGGTAGACTACATCAACAGCCTTTCCTTCATCTACCAGTCTGGTCACCCAAGTCATAGAAGGAGATGAGGTTGGTCAAGCACGACCTGTCTTTAATGAACCCGTGCTGGCTGGGCCTGATCCCCTGGACACCACGCACATGCTGTACAATCTCACCCAAGATGATTTGCTCCATTACTTTCCTCAGTATCGAGGTCAGGCTAACAGGCCTACAGTTCCCCAGATCCTCCTTGCAGCCCTTCTTGAAGATGGGAGTCAAATCAGCAAGCCTCCAATCCTCTGGGACCTCTCCAGTTAACCAGGAGACCTGATAGATGGCCGAGAGCGGCTCGGCTATCACTCCCGCCAGCCTCCTCAGCACCCGAGGGTGTAGGCCGTCCGGTCCCATGGACTTGTGACAGTCCAGATGGAGGAGGAGCTCTCTGACTGTCTCCACCTGAATCACTGGGGGTATATTCTGAGTGGTGTCCCAGACTTTCAGATCAGGGCACAAAATGCCTGGAGGATAACTGGTCTGGCTACTAAAGGCAGATGTACAGAAGGCATTGAGGACCTCAGCCTTCTCTTTGTCCTCAGTGGCCACATTCCCTGCTGCATCACGTATAGGATGAGAATTATCCTTGGTTCTTCTTTTGCCGTTGATATATTTATAAAAGGATTTTTTATTGTCTTTTACTGCAGTGGCCAATCTGAGTTCAAGTTGGGCTTTTGCCTTCCTAACTTCCTCCCTGCATACCTTAGCTACTCCCTTGTAATTTCCCCAAGTAGCCTATCCCTTCTTCCAGAGGACATAGACTCCCTTTTTCTCTCTGAGTCTCAACAGTAGTTCCCGGCTCATCCATACCGGACGTCTACCCCTGCGGCTCGCCTTACGGCACTCAGGGACAGCCTGCTCTTGTGCCTCTAAGATTTCCATCTTGAGGAGCGTCCAGGCTTCCTGGACCCCTTTACCCTTAAGAAGCGACTCCCAAGGGACCCGTGCTACAAGCGCCCTGAACAGATCAAAGTCTGCCTCTGGAAGTTCAAGAAAGTAGTTTTGCTGTTCACTCTTTTGACAATTCCAAGAATAGAGAATTCTACAATTCCACGATCGCTCTGCCCAAGATGGTCCCCAACCTTCACTTCTCCCACCAGTCCTTCTCTGTTAGTGAAGACCAGGTCTAGCAGGGCACCACCCCGGTAGGCTCTCCTACCATCTGCATGCATAAGGAAGCTATCTTCCACACACTCTAGAAACCTTCTGGACTGCTTCCTCTGTGCTGTATTATATTTCCAACATATATCAGGGAAGTTGAAGTCTCCCACAAGAACAAGTGATGGTGATTGCGTGACTTCCGTGAGCTGCTCATAGAATGCTTTGTCCAACTCTTCATCCTGGTTAGGTGATCTATAACAGACCCCCAACCAAGATGTCGCCCCTACAGGCCTTCCCCCTGATCCTTACCCAAAGACATATGCATGCTGCATTCTAGAGGTAACCTTGACACCACTTTACAGCTGTTCTTTCCCAAGGTTTCTAGGGGTTATTTTGCTCTCCTACTTGAACTGAAGGAATCTGTACTGACTTTCCATTTGCTATTTCCAAAAAGTAGCTTTTGTTGTAAGGGTACTAAATTTGAGGATCCTTATGAATAAAATTAATGTGTGTGAAGAAATGGTAACAATCTTCATACTCAAGTTCCCACATTAAACAGATAGTAGCTATTAGTTAATGCCTTTTAATTAATTCAGCTTCCCATGTTGGGCATCCAATGTGATAAGCTGTTGTTTTTATTGTACTAGAGAACCTTTATGCTCACAGAGGAAACAAGCCACAGAAATTACTCAAACCTTTTCATAACAGCTGACATCATCTCAAAAAAAGATTTCTTTCAATATTTGCATTTATACTCACCTGTCTTCCTAGTATCTTAGTCATGGTTTGACATAGGCATTTATGCTTTAGAGGAAAAATACCCTTACCTCCAGTATCTTTTTCTTTTGACCTTCATTCACTTTTCCAGCCAAGCAGCAATGTGCCAGAGCATTCTGAATTATATACTTATTGGATTTAGCACTGGGTTCTTTGAAAAGCTTTGGTCCTATACGGGAAGAATGGCAAGTCAGCTAAATTGATCAATAACCTAGCAAAGAGTTACCTTAAATACTGTGAAGAACTTTTGCTATTAACCTTTTACATGTACAAAAACACAAATCCAGAAATAAATTAGAATTAGGCTAGAGTTCACAAATTTCACAAACAAATAAAATGCCATTCTTTCATTACTAATAAATGTTTGCCATCACAAATAGAACTACACTGACTCTTCAATCAAACATGAAGTCCCTAGAAGTTAACATAAAAACTTAGTATTATTTTACTATTTACCATACAAAGTGTTATTAGGTGGGCAAAAAAAGTCTTTATAATGATGGTGGTCTTTGCACTATCATATGGTATATGTTTGCAGAAAATGGATGAAGACACCATTATTTTTTGATTTATAATAAAAGAATTAGAAGGCAGACTGTGAAGTTTTTAATAAATCACAAAGGATATGTTTGGAAACAAGGACCCAGAATATTTAAATTCACATTACTAAGAAAACTCCTGTTGCCATTTTGTTTTTGCTTTTTGCCACACTATTCTAAATCGAGCTTAGATTTCTACTCTTCTTGCCTTGCTAGACAGATTGAAATGCACAGAATAACTTTTCAGTCCATCTGCTGTTCTGAGCCTAACTGCAGTTTACAAGTGCTACTGAGTCAGTACCTTTATTTTGAACTTAAAATTTTCATCTTGTATTATAACCATGTTTTAGATAGTTTCATTGCTGTAGAAGCATCCTTACAAAGTTTTAAGATTCCAAACATAGATAATCAAAGCATTTTCGTGCAGAGAACCACTAACAGACAGGTACTTTTCTGAATATTGTTGTAACTGACCTGTGTATTCTGTAGCAGAGGCAACTGAAGAGGTTGTAGATGCATTTTCCCAATCTTTTTCACCATTACGACTACCACAGCGACTTGGAGATAAGAAACCTTCCACAGACTCAGATCTAAACATTAGTTTTAAAAACTACTTTAAAAACTACAATATTAAGAGAATAGATTCATATTCTTTATAAAATACTTTTACAGAATACGCATGGCTTGTTTCTGAAATTCACTATGAGTCATCTCTGATTTCATTTTCAGGTACTTCTTAATGCAAAATAGAATCTTGTGTTCAAAAAAGCCTAAAATTCCAGTGAACACAATTCTTTCCTGTGGTACCACTTAGAGGAAATCACAGAAAGTAAGTTACTATGTTAAGAAAGAATAGAAGCTATGTAGCTGCATGTAGCACACTGGTTTAGTAAAACATTGACAAGATGAGACTTAACTACAAACCAGTGAATTCAAGAGGCCACATTTTCACCTCATTTGCAGCTGCTCAATTTGTTTTCTTGGTAAAATTACTGAAATAAATGACCACGGTTTTATTTCCCGATGCCTGAGAGGGTAAACAATCTATGTCTTGCATCAGAAAAATACATCTGTTCTTGAGTAGGAAATATACAGATCACCTCTTTCAAATCTATGTTTATTTGATATAGATGATTAAAAAAAAAAAAAAGGTTATTTTAGCTTTACCTTGGTGTTCTCTTGCCTGACTGCACACTCTCATTGTCCCCTGTATTCAGCGATGCCAGTGAAAGACTAGATACTGAAAAAACACGATAAAGCTGTGAACCTGGATAAAAACAAAGTTTAAGCTTAAGCTCTATGCAAGTAGAGAGTCTGTTCACTAGATCCAACACCAGCATCCAAAACTTTCTAAGCGCTTTTATATAAGCAACTCTTACTCCAGTACTTGATATACCTGCATGCATACTTGGTGCACTGTATTCTCAACACTTTCTGATACCCAGCCATTTGCAGCCATCTGGGATAGTCTGCAACTAAAAATTAATGTGAAGCATGAACATGGGCACTATGCAAATCAAAGAGTGCAACCAAGGTTAAAAAGCCCTCATTTAAAAAAAAACAAAAACTTCAGAGATTTAATTTAAAGCCTATGCTGGACTCTTGGAAGGTGTTAATGAAATAGTTTAAATTTCATTGGAAAATAGAGGGAAGCCACTAGAGAAAATCCAGTAACATTACAAGGCTATAACAAAAAGGATAACAGAGCAGTCTGGTTACTTTTTTCTAATTGGAAACTGGCAACATTTCTTTCAGTCATTACTGCAGTCATTTGATATCTAAATGAACTGTTCCATATGATTGGTGCTGCTATGATGCTCGTAACTACACATGCAGTAGCTAAGTGAGTGAAACAGAATAATAATACAAAACATTAAAGTAAAAATGTAATTCTGACTGTATTAAGCAAGAGCCTAAGTACTCTTGATTTATGGTGATCATTTTATTTATCTACCTCCTTTCTGCCAAGTGTTATTCATTCTTAGTTTGTCACATGTGAGAAGAGATTAGTGACTGGTAAGAATACATATGGGTGTACAAAATTTGTTGCATACATTGCTGTTTCTACAGGTTTTCATACAGTTCAAATTTTCTGTTTCTTGACATATGCATGCATGCATAGCAGGTAAGTGACATTCATGTTTTTGTTTTTATTGACCAATTTTGCTCTCCAGTTTTGACATGTGCAGCTTCAGTTTAGCACAAGACACTTCTAAATGCACGTGCTTGTTAGTATCAAAACCTAAGCTGGTGTTTTAGCATGAACAGACTCTTCTTCCACATGAACATGGGTTACCTGGTGGACCTTTGACTGGTGTCTTAGGTGACTCAATGTGATCCCTATGAATAGATTTTGGACGTGGCTTTTTTTGTTTGATTGACAAGGAACGTGGTTTTATAACAGTATCCATTTCTTCCATAAGCTTTAGTTGTTTCCTTCTCATGTATTCTTGCTTAATGAATTCTCGCCGTGCTCGTTCATCTTCCTTCTTCTGACGTTCTTCTTCTGTTTTGCGTCTTAAGAAATCATCAGATAAATTCAACAGTAGCAACTTTCCAAGATAGCAGTTATAGTTAGCACATTGCCAATGAGGAAAACACAAGCATTAGATTTTCAGAACTTTAGAGTTCTCTGACATCAGTAAGAGGAACAGAGAAACTTGCCATTGTACATTTGTGCAGATTGAAGCCTGAATTGATAAGCTCTCCCTCAGAATGTCAAGTGCAGGGCAGGGTAACAATCTGAGGAGCATCACTCAGGTCAGCAGGGCTCATATTCACTGTAAGTTATGGACTGAGGCCACTTGCTGATTTCACACGACCAGCTGGCACATGGCTTCACCTAGGCTCCTAAGCACATTTGACTCCAGGATTAAATAACCTTAGATATATTGAGATGAATTATTTGATATGGAAGTTATACTATTAAACATGACATTTCTATGCTCACGGTTACCAGTCATTTGGATCAGGATATGTAGTTAGTTTTACCTTGTCTCTTCTTTCTTATGTTCTAGCTCTGCTTCCAGCTGCTGCTTTCGAAGCTGAGTCTCTCTTTCCCTTCTCAAACGCTTCTCCAATAATGCTGCTCGTTTCATTGCCATATCATTTTCTGCCTTTTGATCATCCTAGCAGCAACAGTATTTGAAGGAAAAAGAACCCAAATATTAAGATGTCTACATGAATCAACTGATTTTGTCAAGTCATTAGACACTTAACTCTAGACCAGGTTGCAATACCTTAACGCAGTTAGGAGGTGATTAGAAAAAAATTCATTTCAGTAAGATTTTTCTTAAGAATACTAAAGAATTTTCACTTCCTAAGTGAAATACAAAATTGAACACTGGGATGAAAAAAAAATTGCTAGGTGAAATGTTTTAGTTTAGAGTCAGACACCATACTGCATGAACTCCTGCATTCAGATTTGGAACATTATATGGAGATGAAAGCAATTTATCACAAAAAGCAATAACAAGGCAACATATAAAATGACTTCTGCTGATCAAGCCAGGTGTTTTCTTAGCACTGAGGAATGTTCACAGACAAGTAAGGCACATGTCTATTCACCTCTTGTTGCAAGATTTTGAGGTATTCCAAGATGGAAACTCTAAATCTTCCCAGCTTTCAGTGTCTAAACGTTCCTCTCACTACATACATTACAGCTGAAAGCCTGCATGTATATAACCTTTAATTTCAAAAGGCAGTCTCAAAAGACTACTCCCACAGCTAGGCAACAGTGGGAGAAATGCTCTTCAATGGGCAACTGAGATATTAAATCCAGGCTGTACTTTACAAGCTTTTAGTTATACTTGGGCACGAAATCAGGAAGTAAGAGTTGAAGTGATAAGGAGGCATATTTAATTAAGGTCACAAAAGCTTATGATAGAAAGAAATTTACATTCACCACGCATCTTCCTCACCAAAACCCCCAAGCACCCTTCATGACTAGGAAAGGGGTACTCTGTCATGCTAAAAACTGCCACGTGCTAGAATCTGACCACTCTTATGCTGTCAGTTAGTCATCAAATGCAGAAAATATGCTTGCACGTTTATAATTGCTTTGACTACAGTACAAATTCATCACTGAAACACCGTATCTGAACCAAGTCGCTCCCCTTTCAGAGGAAGTTGTGCAACAAGCATACACATCAGGTAGTTCTCTTACCTTAAAAAAGAATCCACAACACACTTTCTGGTCATCCTCAAATTGTTCTCTATCGCTCTCACCTTCATATTTCTCAACAGATACTTCCTTTTTTTCTGGCGGCTTCAAATCTGATAGGGAAACTTCAATTAAGTTAGCTGTTTTGGGAGCTGCTGTTGGCAATATTGGTTGGCTTAGCTGATCTTCATTTGGAGTGAGGCAGACAGTTTCTATTATGGGCTGAGATAACACTTCAGAAACATTAGATTCAAGGGGCTTTATCTCCTTTTCCTCCAACTTCTGTTCGCACTTTTTCAGAAGTTTTGGTCCTTCTTCTTTTGCTACCTCTTCTGTAGGCTTGACTTCCTTCAGAAGACTTCCCTTCAACTGAGGTTCATCCTGATGTTCACCATCATCTCCAAAGCAAACAAATGATCTAGTCTGAATGGGAACCTGACTTGGAGAAAATCTTCTCAAGCGAGGAAGACTATCCACAGACCTTGGGGCAGTCAAGGTACGATTTAGAGGTGTTATTTTCAGTTCATTTGGCCTAGGAGTCCTTTGCATTTTTATGTGAAAAGATGCATTCTTCTTGTTGGATGACTGTGGAGATTGATGTGTAGAGCGGGGAGATTCCTGTGAGAAAGGTGCAACAGGAGATGGAGCTCCCATTTGCCTTGATGAAGCCTTAAACTCCCGAAGTTGCTTCTGAGGAGAAGGCTGAGGAGGAGAAATAACCCAAGCTTGCTGCTCTCTCATCTGCATCAACATCTCCTGTTGAAGGGACAGACGTTGCATTTCTTGTTGTAAAAAGTGTAAGGAAGAATTTAGTTTTTCAATAGATTTGGTATATTCTAAGATATCTCCTTCATTAAAATTTTCTTCTGAGGGGCTAACTAAATTCCACTGCTTTTCAGCATCCATAGGAGTAGCAGGAGACTTTGACCATTTGTTGTGAGAATTTTCAGGATTTTCTTTTATTGATTCTGAAGCTTTATTAGTTTGTTCATCTGTTTTTTGAGTTTCTCTTTCTTTCAGTCTGTTACTGTCAGTGAATATCTTCTCATCTTCAGCTCCTGCTGCTTCTTCTCGGAGAGGTGATACTCCATCACCTTTCTTTTTCACAATATTAAGAAATGCTGTTCTTCCCATTTTCTGTCGCTGCTTAGTGAAAGCAGCTTCAACTTTCTTCTTCTGGGCTTCAATTGCTCTTCTCTTTTCCTCCAGCTTCATCCTAAGATGTACCAGTTCTGAAGCCAGTAACTGTGTAGTGTCTCTTCCTTGGGGAACAGATGTCTCCTCAGGAATGTGAGTCCATGCAACCACATGAGGAATATTCAGCTCAGAACCTTCTGGAGTGGTTTTCTGAGAACTGCTGCCACTGCTTCTACTATCTGTATGATTCAACTTTCTGAATTTCTGCTCTGCAAAACTAGTCATTTTAACCCCTGAACTTGAAGAAGCACTACTGCCAGCCTGTGATTTAGTACTTACTGAGCTAGGACAGGGACTTAATTGATCTCTGTGATTGCTAGCTCTTAGGTCGTAATCCTGAAGAAATTTAGATGGTTCTTCCATGTCAGAGTCCATGCTTACAGTATAATCTCTTAAAGAAGAATCCTCATCCATAGTCTCTGGAATGTCTTCCGAAGGAACGTGTATTCCAGTATCAACTTCTGTATTGTCAGTCACAGGACTTAAAGCACCTTTTGTGTCTGTGATCAGATCAGGGGTAGACTGATTTGGTTTAATATTTGAATTCAAGATGCTCATTTCCTGATTGTGAAGAAAGAATCCATTTGTAATTTGGTCTGTCTGGATAACTCTGGGAGATTTTTCAGTGTCATGAATTATCTGCAAAGCCTCTTCAATTGTTGGTGTCTCAATCTGATTGCCAAAATCATCCAGAATGGCTCTGTTTTGCAAAGCCCCATTTGGAAACCTGCAGTGACTGCTCTCATTGGCATTTCTTTGATTTGTGGTAAAAGAATGATGAACCTTTGTGTCTGTATGACCTACTGTGTCCTTTTCCTCTTCAATATCTTGATTTTCCTCTTCTCCATTTACTGGTCTGAAGGACAGATTTTTTCTAATATGTTTGGGCACACGGTTGTTGTTTAATGTAAGGCCTTCATTGCTCACAGATCTAGTAATACCTCTGTTTGGAGAAGATACTGGAATGCTTTTTTCTTTGTCAAAAGAAATGTCAAATGAAACTCCATGTAACGATGACCTTATGGAGATAAGAATAAAGGAAATAACTGAGCAATTCATGATTAATAACCAAATACTCATATTTGTTCTACAAGTGATTTGAAGACTGTAGTATTAAATGGACTGTTATGTGTATTGTATTTTGACCAGTTCATTTGCAAATAGAATACATTAAAAATGCACAACAGAACAGAATATAAGAACACTTTCTTCAGAGCCAACCAATGCTTTTTATAGCTTGGAATGAGTTCGAGGCACTTGAAGAATATAAAAATTGCCAGTCTAGATCAGAATCAAGGTGTGAAAAGACAACTTAGATTTGCAGAATAACCCTTCGTTGTAACTCTTACCATTTTATCTTTAGCTTACATCCTATACATTCAGAGATTATGACTGGTCTAACTGAAAACAGAGACATCACCAGCCTAATTGTTCTTACTATACAGAAATTAATACAATTTTTGATACTACTTTTTGATACTGAACTACTTTGCAATGTGACTCTTAACTCATTTGGCTAAATTGTATTACATAAATGTAAACATATTTAACATATAAAAAATAATTTATTTCTTAGGGTTCTTTCCTATTACTGAGTTCTTAATCCATGATATAGTTTTCTCTTTGCTTTCTACTTTTGTAAACTAATTACTAGATTTTGAAAATCCAAATCACATTTATATTTACAATACATAATCATTTTATATTCAACTCTTATGGTAAGACTACTTACCTTTTTTCTTTTGGCCATGTCCCTACATAGCCATCTACATAAGACATTGATGTGGACCTTCTGATGACTCCTAAGTGAAATTGAAATGGAATTCAAGATAACATTAATATGATTTTTCATAGCAGTTACTTTTTGTTGCTTTAACAAATTAATTTGCTTCACTACTTAGATCACTGCAACAGCAGATATTTGTTTTCAGAACACAACTTGAGCAATTGAGTTCATTGATTTCATCCCATATATATACACACATATATATATATTATACACACACACATACATATATATATATACATATATATATATATATATATATATATATATATGCGCTATACTGCTTAGACATCAAAGAACTTATGGAGTAAAATACAGAATCATAGAAGCATTTGATTTGGAAGGGACATTTAAAGGTCATCTACTACAACTCCCCTGCAATGAATAGGGACACCTACAGCTCTATCAGTCTAGCTCAGAGTCAGTCAAGGTCATGCCTGACCTCGAATTCTCCAGGCTTGGGGCATCCACCACACCTTTCTGGGCAGCTGCACCATCACAGAAAACCGTAGAAAGTTGGTCAGACAGGACTTGTTCCTGGTGAAACTAGTAGTACTACAAGTACTACTAAAATATACTAAAAATAATTGTTGTAAGCCATATTTCACATAATGAAAAATGAGTTCAAATAAAAAAATGCAAGTGGTACAAGCATGAACTTAGCCATTTGTATATTTTACAAATTACAGAACTCATTCACTAGCCTTTCATTTAAGACTCTCTCAGCAACAACTGGCATGAATGAAGTTTGAAGAAATGTAAATACGGTCGCAATTAACTCAGAATGACATTTTGTCTCATTACCCCTTAAATCCATTTGTAAAATGTTACCTGGGACAGATGAATAAGGCTGCTGGGGTGTATGCAGTTGGTGAGATGGTGTGTAACTTGGACTTTCCAATCTATAAAGCAAGAAACATTAACTTATAAGTAATACATCAAAAGCCACATTAAAGAAGTACAGCAAGACTTTTCATCCTGGGCCAACAAAAGATTTATTTTTTCAGACAAGGGAGAAAGTAAGGAGTGATTCTTCTCTTGAAGCATTAGAAGCTTCATTATTCTTGAATAATAATTCTAGAAACTTCTAATTCTTGAAGCAAATTAGAAGCGGCATGCTACATTATTACCTTTAACTAGACTCAATATAGACACAAAATCAAAAAGGTATTTCTCTCATCGAAATTGTCACAGAGCAGTGCTGGTTTTGTTTGTGTACACGTCTCCTGACAATATTTCAAGTCATTGTTAGGAAGGTCTCATTTTTAGGCTTGATTTTAGCAACAAAATAAACAAGCTGAGTGATTGCAGCTAATACCAGTCTTCACACAACTCTCTTTCCTGTTGCTTAATCTGACATTTTTGTGTTTCAACTGCAGTATGTGCAAGGAGTGGACAGACATACTAAGTATAGTAATAATACTAATCACTAGAACAGTAGTTCAAAGCTTCTCTCCATTTCTACTTAAAACAGATTATTTTTTTTTTTCGGTTCACAGACAAGATTTGTAATAGACTAGTTTTAATCCAGAATAGGCTTTCATAATGCAGTGATTTGAACCAGGTGCCTCTTCAGTACCAAATACAGACATGCATAAAAATATATGCCTTTGTATGTAAAACATGTAAAGAAGTCAGACTTCAAAACACGATGGATAAAAACCTTTCATGTTCTGAATTTCGTTCACTGATTAAAAGTACACTCCCAAACTCTCTTTTCTCAGTAATTAACTTTCAAGATCTTTGCCTAGTGCTTTTACAATTTATGTACAGTATGCTTTAGAAATGTTTTGAAAGAATATTTGCGGGGAGGATGTTCATGTCAATTTAAGGAAAATACTGTTAATTTATAGTATACAACACCATCTTCTGTAAGTATACATTAAAACTACTCAAAAGACTTTCTCATTAATGCATGATTTTTGGTGTTAATAACAATGCATAAGCTAAATATATCTGTTTTAAATGGCATTTGAGATTTCCATGAAAGCTTTTAAATCAATATTCCTAAGTTATCTTAATACAAGTATGCATTTAATCCAGCAGCATCTGATAATTTGTTTTACCACAACGAAATCTACATGCTTCATTCTCTCTCAGGAAAAGACTGATTTTGGCACCAAGACTGTGGTTCCATGGCAACTCTGATCTTGTAACTGCTTGCTGCCACAATCCCACTCCTCTGTGCTGCTCTGGCTCTGCACTGGAGTCTGCTCTGAATCATTGCTGTAGTTCAGCCAGCAGAAAAACATTTACTTTCTCTGACTGGGTTACTTTTTTTTTCTTCCTGTCATTGTGTACTGAGGTGACTACGTCATAGAGAAAAGCAGGCAGGAATGTCCAGTTGGAATGAGAATGAAAGCCAAGACATCCTGCAGTCAGAGCAATCTTGGCTGATGGCAAGCTGCAGCCTACACATTAGATTTCTAGTATTTGAAATAACTCCTCAGGCCTCTTCCTCATCTCTCAATGCTGTGAAGTACCACCAAGTTGTATAAAGTACATCAGTCTACGAATAAAGATATAGCTCTTTACTACTTACAGATTGCTCTCATAATACTCCAGCACCAAACCATGTCCATCACTTTTAGAGAAACTAAACAAGTGTTGCAGTGAGACTGCAGAATATACTATCCACCGCCAGCCGTACAGACTTCACAATTTTTACTGAACATGTCTGGGAAAAATAAGCCATGTTACAAAACACAATGGTGGCAACTTACAGACTTGATAGTTAAATTTGGAATGGTACCAGTTTGTTTATGAATTGAATTTAGATGCTTAACTTAAAGCTTTCAATAAATCCTCTTCAAATTAGAAGTCAAAATCATTAGCACAGACAAAATGTACACTTTTGCACAAAATGTACATATTTTTCTAGATGAAAAAGATACTTTGTTACTGACAGAATTTGTCAAAGCAGGGATATGTTCTGTAGAAAGAAAGGATAAAATAAAGGGCTAAGTACTTCACTGGACTGTTTGCAGTAGCTTTTCTTGGTGTCAACTGGCCTCGGGAATCTCTCTGTTCCAAAAAGTATACTGAAAACTACTGCTTATTTTTCTCCTGGCATAGAAGCTTCATTTGCACTAAAATAACTTCACTGTCTGCACGGGAAACACATGATATACATGCAGTAGAACAATTCAGAATCATGCCATTTTATGATTGTAAGAAATTGTATTCCCTAATTCAAAGGCAGTATAAATTCCTAAATAAAAAACAACCACCAACAAGGATTGCCAAGGAAGAATTTGCTGAATATTCAACTAAAATGCTAATTTTGTCCTTTCTGTGTCAGTTTAGAAGCAATCAATCAACTTTTGCCCTCATGTTATAAATATAATGCAACACTACCTCCCATTCACTCGGTTCAGATCAGATCACAGAAAGGCCTCCTTTACCCTGTCAGGAGAATGATTAAAAGACTGTGAAAGAGTACTACTGACACTCTGGCTTTACCTGGCTACGAAGTCAGAACCACATGTGCCATCCACATAATTTCTTCTGTTAGCATTCAAACTGTGAGCAGAAGCTGCATCTTTCACAGGTTCAGCTGCCAAGAAGAACAAAGCTCAAGTTACCATAGTTTAGTACTCAATTAACATCCAGAGCAGAAAAGATTTCTGAAGTAATCTGAAGTAATTACTTCCAAAGATTTGAAAAACGTTCAGAGGTTTAATTATATAGACTAAAAAAGCAGTCACTTCCTTTCAGGTCTACCTTTTCTACAGTTTTCATATTGGCACATTAAGACAATGAAAAACAGACTAGGGAAGGCAAAGGAGGAAATAAAAAAAATTAAAAGGAGTCACACCATTATTATTATTTTTAAATGAAAAATAGAATTTTTTTAAATATATTTTTAAATATTCTCAAATAGATGGTTTTCTGTTACAGAAAACTTTTTTCCCAAAAAATTAGACTGACTTTTCATTTAGGAAACAGTAGTTTGGCCACGACTTACATTAGTTAGCAATATTTAACAAACTTATGTTTTTAAGTACTATAAATTATACAAATCAGTATACAAAAAAAGGTGTTCAAATCACACAAAAGAATTCACTTCCCAGCTCTTGGAGAGACTATCATACTACTATTATATGAATGTTTAAATTGCCATGACCTCTATGTTTACTATCTCAAGATCTACTTGAGAACTGTTTTTTTAAATCTATAAGTTCACCAACAAAAAACTGTGCTGTGCATCCAGGTGCAAAATGCAAGGTTAAAGTTAACTATTTATTTGTTCTCTCCAGATTTATGTTTCTTTCTCTTAGTAATTCTTCCTCAGCCATACCAGTTTTCAGGCTAAATTCTGATCTTGGCTCCTTATTCTGAATATAATCTCTGCAAGGACATAATGGATTCTAGGCTTATTTAGGTCAGAAAAATTTGCAAATGATTATACCAGTATAATTCAAATGAGGCTTTTGTAGTAAACAACAAAATCTAATTATGATTTATGAGATGAGATGAAGATTAGCATGAGGAAGGAGTACTTTGCTTCTTTAAGGGGATGGTACAACACCAAATCCTGTTAACTGAGATATTCACAGTGTTTGGGAACGCTACAGTTATCTGAACTCATACATATTAAAAGCATGCATATCAAAACCAATCCTTCATGTAATTACCTTGGGGATGCACAACAACACGAGGTTGTACAAACGATGGCTTCACCACTTCAAACCACCAGAACAGTTCTGCCATGAACACCAGGTAGTTGCTCTACAGGAAAAAGAGTCCGAGAAATGTATGTTAAAACATAACCCTTAACTGCAAGCAAAGGGAGTAAACAGCATTTGGGATATATCACTGTTCCCTGTTTCCAGTTTACATTCACATCGCTATCGCTTCCTTAAAAAAATGCAGTGAGTAACAGTGATCTGTAGTACCATCTATCTAACACCCATCACTCAACCAGATCGTAACCGTATGGATCAAAGTGTTTCATGATGAGCATATACTCAGGCCTGATGTCCTGCAGCCAGGGTAGGGAGGCACAGGATGCATGGAAAAGGAAGCCTGTCAAATAGGTTGGCCATTTGCAACATTAAAAAAAGAAAAAAAGTAGAAAGAAGCCCCAAGAAAGTAAAAACAGCAGTACAGGACTTTTAACTTTTTTTCAGTGAAAAATATCTCTGGTTGGCACAGGCATATACAACTGTAAGGTCTGTAAGCTTTCTGTTGTCAATCCCCCAGCTAGCAGCTTTTTTTTTTTTTTTTTTTTTTAAGTAGAAAGAGACCTTGAGTTTTGGACCGCAAGCAAACACCTGACAAAAACACTAAATGCAGTATCAATTTACTACAGAAAAAATTACACACATTAGGCGTAAGGATATATTTATCAAATAAACTCAGATCTAAAAAAGAAAGGTTTAATAATAAATGAGATGATCTCAATTCTGCATCAGTAAGTCTCAAAACGTAATTTAAAATATCTATTTGACAATTTTGATTCAGATTTATTTTTCCTGGACATTGCTAATGCAGATAAGCTTCCAGTTCAGAGAAGGGATGCTCTTAGAATGAAAGCTGTTCATGTAGTTTAGTAGACAGTGAAGGGATCAGCCAGATGTTGCCACAGTTATTAAAGACAAGCTATGAACAGACCAGGAAAAACACTGTATTGGATTGTTCAGCACCACAGAAAAGCAATGAGGAAAGATGCATAGCAAAACCTTTTCTGTGCAAGTTAAGTACTAACTAGCATTCTGTTACAATTAGAAAAAAATACACAAACAGAAAAATATCTACTTTTCAGACAAAATATTGTCTTTGATATTAAAATTCCTATGCCATCTATTAATACTTTCAGCCTTCCTTCCCCTCAACCTTGTTCATTTTTAACTTAAAATAATTTTTACTGTCAAAGTAATTATAAAATTATAAAATTATAAAATTCTTGTCATCGCTGTGTTCCCATCTCAAGTAGTATTGTATTTAAATACAGTAATTCCTATTTTTATGTGGAGATGCTGCATTGAATAGTGTGGCTGTTCCATGAAGGACTCAGATATTTCTTCTGAAAATATTTTCTATGCAGTCCTGGGCTGCTGAAATAAAGCTTGTTTTTTCCATAACCCAAAGCAGTACTTACCAAAGAAAAAGTGTTGGCTGTGCAGTTCAATTAGGCTTCAGGCAACATTAATGTTTTGTGATGAAATATCACAATGGAAACTGCATTTCCCCTCATGTTATTTGAAGTCAGAAAACTATTACTTATTACATGTGCACACACACAGAATATTGAGAAACATAACATTATTTCAGTAGTTTAAAAAAAACAGTCCACAACTAAGCCCTGAACACAGGCTGAAAATACTGCTCAGCAGATGGTGGACTTGCAGCTTCACATACACTACAACAATCTGATGTAATTTTTTCAGTTTTATATTTCCACCTTATTTGCAGACTGTTCATTAGTTGCATGTAGTAAGATATATTAGTAGCTGCATTTTTGCTACTGTATCTTCTGCTACTGGAAGATCTTTTTCAAAAGATCTCCTATTTTTAATATAAGGTCTCAAGTCAATACTTGCTTCTGCATCAAAGGAAGACATAAACCAGCTTGTTTTATGAAAATGTACATTTGAAAGATAAACTTTCTCTTGCATATCTCTATTCTCAACATACACCATGGAAATTATAGAAAACAGAAATAGTATACCTAGTCTTGCCACTCAAATTAAGCTACATCCCTTGTAATATTCATAGGTTTTAGATATGCACATTTGGAGAACAACCACAAATTCATACATACAAGCCACAAATTGCTTATAATCAGATTAGAACCCAATAAATTTGATTGGAAAAGCAGCCATAGAAGCATTCAGAATTTTCACAAAATGAACGTAATAAATCACTGTAAAATTCAAATCACAATGCATGTTAAGAACTCTGCTCTGTAGGCCAGGGAAGCATGCTACCTCAAATGCAAACCCATAGTTTGCATGTTGTAAAGTGTTATTACAAACTCATGAAGACCAAAGAGAACTGCAATGTTTCAAACTCTGTGGAAAAAGCCCTGCATATAGCCCACATGCTACACATTTCCCCATACGTCCCACTAAGGGTTAACAAATGCCACACCAATTCAAGTTGAAGATTCCAGTATGTCTTATTCCAGATCAGAACAAAAAAGCAGGACAATCAGCCAACATCAGTGAAATAAAACCCCACTGCTTCTCTTCAAATAATGACTGAGGAGTGTTTGGCACCTCCTGGAAGGAAAACCCCTTTAACTACTCACTGCTTGAACCTTTCTTTTCACTCCTCATCTCCACTCCTTTAAACCAGCCAGATAGGAAGGTAGTCCCTGTGCTTCCCCCTCCATCTGTTCCCAAGTGCCTCACCAAGCACGGCAAGCTGCTCTTCTGGGTCCTTACAGAGCCCAGATGCACGTCTATATGGGCTTACACAGGGTAGCAGCCTAATCTGCATTGTTGTCTTGAGATAAGAGGGAAATCTGCACTGCACTACTGGATGAAGCCCAGCCCTTAATTTCTAGGATTAACCTATGCAATATATACAACCATCATTTTTCACATCACAGAGGAGGCAGTGCTCATTATAACTTCTACTCATGTTGTTAGCAAAGTCACCAACTACTTTACTAAGGAAAGTATTCAGAACTGCTTAAATGCAACACATTTTAATTATAAAACAAGTCTTTAGATAGTCTGTTCTGCTCAATTCAGCAGATTCTTTCCAGTGGGAAAAAAAAAAAAAAAAAAAAGGAAGCTCTGGGACCTTGTTCTCCACTTGGCTTACTAGGCAAATGTTTGTTTTGTCAGCTCTTATTAGTATCTAAGTGCAAAATAAGGTACCCATATGCTTAATTCAGATTCTAAACAGTTCAGGCTGGCCCACACTCAGGTCAGAGTAATGTCCTCCTAAGATGAGAGGCAGCAACCACATCTCACAATTGTTTCATTCAGAAACCTTTCATTCAACTGACTAAAAGCACTCCCCATGGAAGTTTGGATGAATTATTTCTTAACCAGAAAACAGCAGCTAAATATAGGAAGCATACGTGCTAAGCAATAGCACATGAAAGTCTCCCAAGAACCCAGATGCTGCCCTGAATCTCCCAAGAACCCTCATGGCTCTGAATCTGTGAGAACTCAGAATAGGAGGAGCTGGACAGGATGATGAGCAAACCCAACAACAGGTTGTAACCCTAACCACATTAAGAAAGCAGTAGCTGCTCTGTGCAGATCAACTACACAAACTCATTACATATACCTATACACACACTTAATGAGAAAGGAGGCTTCTTGACACACTCTCTGGACACCCACCAAAAAGCCACTAGTGGGCTATCATGATCCCTACATCTGGGAGGACACTGTTGGCTTCCAAAGTATTGTTCCAACCCAATGAAAATAACTGAGCAAGCATGGAAGTGTGAGTTGTGTGAGCAAATGAATGCATTATGTGAATAGCTGTCTGCTATTGATGGATTTCTTCTATTAGTAATATCAGTTTAATTAACAGAAGGTGTTCATGTATTGTGATGCATCTCACACTGACTCAGTCAAAGTGTCTATGGCATGCACTTTGTGCTTGACCCCTTGGCATGAAGTCAGGATACCTAGTGTAATTTCTAGGGCCAGCACTGTCATACCAGTAAGTCAACTTAATTTTTTTCTTGAAGCTTTTTCCAGCAACAGATCAGTGGTTTGATTTTTTTTTGTTATTTCTGGTACCATTAAGAGTGTAACAAACTTCTACACAAAAAGCATTATAGTGCCACCTACTGAACAGTATGAGTCAGACTGAATATAAAGAGAAATTGTTGTTGATTGACATCTGAAAGCATTATGTTAAAAATCCTAAAACTCTAATGATTATAAATTTGGTAGACCAGTTTAATTTAATGTATAATATTTAAAATACATGTTTGCGAGACAAGTTTTTTCTGAGTAACAATAAAATTCTTTGGGCAATATATACATGGACTTAAAATGCCCTCTATTCAGATGCATTGGAAAACTTAGAAAGAGCTCCTTTAACTGGGCATTTATTTTGAAAGTAAATTATTCTTAACACTGGAAAAATTGAGTTTATAGCACCAGTCAAAGTTTCCACATCAAGGTTCAAAAGAAAAACTTGGCAGTCTAACTCTGTAAAATTTACATCTAAGTAAGTATCCACACCACAGCAACTTGTAAAAACATGGTCACAAAAGGCCCCTTCTCAGTTGTAGAAATGCTCTAAAATCTTTTAAAGAACTCTAAACTCCCTTTAAAAAAATACTGTTCAGAAACTGCAAAATTATCGAGCCTGTAGCATTTCAGAAGTGTTAAAGATGAGGCACTGGGATATTGACAAAGTATTTAAACTAAGCTTCTTACTTTATATTGGTTTGTGATATAATTCAAACCAGTATCTTGGAGTGGGTGAGTGAGTGGGTGGGTGGGTAGGACCACATAGGAAACCACAGACAAGAGGCTGCAATGCAACAGACGTATTACAGGTATGTAGGTAAACTACTTTATATGAAATTTAAAAACACCAAAAGCTGATTGAAAGCAGTCACTAGACAGCTTTGCATATACACAATAAAGCAGCAATGGCTAAGTAGTCTAGACTTAGAGGGGCTGGTCCTGCTGCCCTTACTCATCCTGGCAGCTTATTACTTATTTGAAAAGGATTGGGTTCAGCCCTACAGTAGACAACAAAGCTGTCTGTATTCAGGCTCTGGCCTCTGTGACTCAGCTTGGGAGAGTGCAGTAAAAATCATAAAAAGCAGTGAAATGACCCAGATATTTAGAAACCAATTACAGACCATCTGCAATGGATATGCTGACTCCATAATATTTCATTCCCTAAAGGCAGGCCAACAAGAATCTTAAGCAAATAAAGAGCATTTATACAGGAAAAAAATCTTAGAAAAACACAATAACGAAGAACTAAAGTTACAATTAGACAAGAAATAAATCAATTACTCTGACTTTCCACACTGTTTAAAAACGATAGGATAACCAAATGATTTTACCCTTCTGAAAAGATTAGAATCTTAGGGTGACAAAAAATGTTTAATTGTTTGTTTAAAAAAATTGGTGTTTGGTCCTGTGTCCTTGCTTATATTTTTCAGTAAAATTAACTTGGGAGAACAAAACCTGAAAAACAAATTATCAGTATACAGAACAGAACATTTATCAAAGTAAAAAAAAACCATGAAATTACTGTAGACACAAATGAATAATGACAATGAGCAATAATTCCATGAACAGCAACTCAAAATTTTGTGCTTGTGTCTTAAAAATTAAAACTAATGCAGACTGCTACTTCACATTTTAACCAACAGTTAAGAAAGAAGATTAAGTGTGAAATCATTTTGCACAAAATCAAAGTTTGTATAAATGTATTCTTTTGAAAATTGCTTAAAAATCAGTAGAACAACATAGCTGCCAAAAGAAAGAAGTTTTACATCCTGCTGAAATTTTGCTTGTTGTACCACAGAAGATGCAATACGTTCTTCCACTCAGCCATACAGCAGTGGACTGTACTTGATTATACCACTAGAAAAAACAGCCCCGTGGACATTGCTTACATTTTCTAAGTGTTTAATTTTTTATTTTTTACCTTTACTGAAGAAGCTGCATAGAGCATATCTTCAAGACTGAAATGGCAACACTGGTTAAGGTATTCCTGACAAAATTCTTGAATCAGCTGTAGGTTATACAGGCTGTCAGCCAACGACATAGTCTCTTTCAAACAAATATCTACAAAAGAAGAATAGAAGTGAAGATTAGATATAATTTCTGATCTGCAATAAGAGCTTTTGTTTTTGCTGGATTTCTGGAGCATTTTTGGATAAATCCAAATTTGACTTTTTCTTTTGTGCATAAGGAGATTTATTTTTTCTATTTCAGAAACTTAAGAAATGACAGTACTATATTGTATCTTAATACAGCTTTATATCTTTAGAAAAATATCTAAACATTTTTTTTTTAATTTTTGACAAGTTCATTTTTTTCTTGCTTTGACTTCTATGAAATGTAAGTTATTCTTAATCTCCTGCTATTTTCATATAATAAAAACCCAATATTTAACCACTAAAAAACTGTTTCTTTGTTTAGATTTTCTATACAGGAATGCATGCTTTTTCACAAAGCTGTTTTCACATATAGAATACACTTCTGTGCCATTAACTCTGAGTTTTCCCATAAATGCAACATCAGTTTAGTCATATATTTGCTATTGTGGATTCCCATGTTTGATGCAAATCTTTATAAAGATCAGAAGCCTCTGATTCATGAATTACTACCTGTTTCCATGTGCTACTTTACAACCAAGCACTGATAGCAGTGAATAGAACCCTGCAGTTACACAGTATTCTGTAAGTACCTTACGCCCAGCTAACTGCCTGGTTCTCTGTTTATGACAGTTACTTGAAAATAAAATTAAAAAAAGACAGCCATCATAAAAAGCAAAACTGAAGAAAATAAAAGAAAGTAAATATACTTCCAGAGCATACATTGTTGTTTCTCTCCCTGCCCCCAAAGTGACAGTGGATGACAGACCTTGAGGTAACAGCATGCTCAAGTGCATTGCCTTCAAGTTGCCTTTGGATAAAGAATCTGCCTGGATGCTAGCAAGATAAGGGTTCCCATCCTGAGGGACTCAAAAATATTCCATCAACCCAATGAATCCCCTGTATAATATTGAGGGAAATAACATTTGGCTAAACTGACCAAAATGAGATTAAGTTTAGTAGTGCAAAATTTCAAACTGATGCATTTAATCTAAAAGAATTCTAACATGATTCAGTATCTGAAATTGATACAGAGAAGGAAGGTATCGTGTATTAACTCATATAAAGATGGTCTGTGAGATTTCAGCATCACACAGCTGTGAAAAAAGCAAATGATGCTAGAATACATCAGCAAAAGTATTTCTAGTACTGACAGGGAAGTATTGGTACAAGGCAGTAACAAGATGCCAGTCTGGTTTTCTGTGTGAAGTTATAACCATCCACATTGAAAGATGATGAACCAAAAGTAGACTGGTTGCAAAAAAAATTATTGAAGATAATAACAAGAATGGAAATCCACTTCGTAAGGTGAGACTGAAAAGGCTGGATTTGGCAGCCTGAGCAAAACAGCAGGAAGAAAACATACTGGAGCAGAAGACATCAGATTAGAAGAAGCTATTCAAGTTAAGGGCACTGCTGGAGAACAACAAATGCATGAAGACAAGCTACAAGCATATTTCAGCAGGAAACAAAAATAATACTTAAAATCATGTAAGTGAGGCTCTGCAACAGTCTGAACAGAAGTACAGATTTTCAAAAGCTAGACAGTTTTAAGATAGAACATGATAAGTCATGAAAGGAATTATATAATTTTAAGCAATAGCCAATCTTTTGTCTCACTGACACAGTCTTATATTCCTAGAAGGAAACCTAGATTTTGAAGTCAAATTAAGCCTTAACAAGAAGGAAGCATTTATTTTAGAGCTGTCTGGATTCATATTTTTCTCCTCATTATTAGTGCATTTTTAAGCACTTCTGCATATGCATCTTTGTTATCTGCTTTTCTCAATTCCAATAAAGAATAAAATCTTAGTGAAGCTTAACATATATCAATGTAGTATTATCTAAACACAGAGAAGACTGGAGCAGTCTCTTACACAGTGTTTATATTTGCTTAGAGTATCTTCAAATTTATTTCTGAGACAATGGCACACATTTTTATGTCTTTAGGGCAAGACACCTAATGAACATAAAAGTTCAAGTTCAAAGATGACAAGTGTCTTGTTGTATTTCAATGTGCTAAAAGATAGATGCTGAAAGAATCTGTTGTTAAGTATATATGCCATCCTGAAATAGTATAAAAGATCGTTTGCAAAGTCTATGTTACAGTCATACTAAAAACAGTATGTTACCCCAGTTTAAACACTACCCAAATACTAACTTCTCTCAAATCATATACAATTGTAAATACTTGGCTGCAACATCTATATAAACTTAAAGCTTATTTTCAAAAATTCACGAGCCAAAGAAGAACGATGAATGCATGCATCTTCGTGTCTTTAATCTTCAAAGCCTACTGGGCTGGAAGCTTCCTATGAAGTGGTTGTGCATATGAATTCCATATTCCAGTACCTTTATATCCTTGTTCATATTCCTGGATTTCTTAGGATGAGGATATATACAAGTGTTCCCACGACATCAAAGGTATCGTGGACAGAACACAGGCTGAAAATGATGGGTGTTAACTGCCAAGACATTTTACAGCTGCAAGACGCTCTCAGTTGCCAAGAGGAAGATATGACTTGAACCAGGCCACGGTACAAAGATAAAGTTGCTCATTGTCAGAAAATTGCTATTATAGAACAGCATGACACCAGTATGTTCTACACCACATGCTCTTGTTTATCCACGATATACTTAACTATCAGAGAAAAACCCTGAACATAAACCAACTATCATCTGCCATACAGAACAGCTATGCAGTTCACCTACCTTTCTGTGAAAGACAGAAGTGACCCTTCCATGTTTTATATCTGTAACTGCTCAGACACACAAGAAAGCACTTACGCAGCTTCAAGAATCAACATTTTCCAGATAGTTGCAAATTTTGTGGCATGACAACAGAAGCACTGTCAGAGTCATATCTGCAATAACATGCTGTCATACACTTGTATCTGTGTGACAATGTAAGAGTAAATACTATGGAAGGACGTGGTGGTTCTTGTTATTTAAGTTTAAAAATATATAGGTAAAACGTTAATACTAAATCCATCACTGTCACACTCAGACTGTGCCTCTGACACATCTTATTCAGCACCTTTCTTTATATACGTATAAAAAATAAAGACATTTCAACTGAGACATGTTAGACATACCCTCGAGTTTAACAATATCTGGACAGTAGAAGTGGATCAGGGCTGCTAAAGCACAACCATCTGTACCATCTTTCAGCAAATTTTCCACCAATGGAATGCAGGGGAGCTGCTTGAGCAATGTTTGTTCCTTCCTGTAACGGGCCTACAATAGAGAATGAAGGGATTAAAAGACACAAAAGCTCTGAAACATATGAAGAAACAGATCTGTATTGCAGGTTTTACACTCAATAAAAAAGCAGCATTCAATAAATAACTCAATATTCTCAGCTTCAGATTTCCTAAAAGGAGCCGATATGACAGTACTGACACTTCCCTTCTAGACTAACACATTTTTATGATCTCTGTACAGCTAAATTAAATATCATGAAACTTACTTAACATCTTGCACCTATTTCTATTCAACCAGAAGGGATCTGCACGTAAACACAAGACAGACCCCGATCTGCTGTGAAGATCATAGTTTCATTTTACCAGCAATGCAAATGTCTACAAAGTTAATGCATGAGCTTTCCCAAAATCTCAGTAACATAACTGACTTAACAGCAAGTTCGGAAACAAGGAAATCTGCATCAACTACATTTCATTACTAGTAAGTTTCATTGTAAGCAGTTCGAAACATAAAGAAGCATTAATGGTCAAGTGTTAAGGCCAGGCAACAGCCCAGTTAGAAAAAGGAAATATTTTGAAAAACAACTCAGTATACAAAGGGGTCATTAGTTTAGAATGCTAAGATAGCATTTATCTGCAATTAATACATTTTTATGGTTTTCTTTTTGGGGCAGGATGAGAGGGAAAGGGAGACAGCTAGCTTAACAAATGTTATTTGAATTTCTTTTGGGGGCAGGATGAGAGGAAAATATTGAATTTCTTTTCAATATTTCCTGAGAAAACAAATGGAGACGGAAGATTTTAATTTGTTACTATTTATACGCTTTATTTTTAAAACAGTACCACATGATTACCTTTTCATTCATACCACACAACTAATTATAATGCCAAGAGTGTTTTTAAGTAAATTTTAGTAATAAAAAAGAAAATTTCATAGAAATACACACAGTAAGCTGGAAACCAGCCTTGTACAATTTGGTGAAGATTTTGAAGATGTCATTCCAGTGAAGACAAGACTCTGGAAGACCTCACTGAAGACACTGGTATTTAAAGGGACCTTATAAACAAAATAGAGGCCAACATTTTACATGGTCTTAGAGTTACAAGACAAGGGAACAGTTTTAAACTAAAAGAGAGTTAAACCACAACAGTTAGATATTTGAAAGAAATTATTTAGTGGCAAGAAACTGGAACAAACTGTCCAGAGAAACTGGGGATGCCCCATCCCTGGAGGCATTCAAGGCTAGGTTAGGCACTGGGCAGCCTGATCTGGTGGGTGGCAACCTTGTCCCAGGCAAGGTGTTGGAATTAGATGATGTTTAAGGTCCCTTTAAATCCAAGCCATTCTAAGATTCTATCAGAGCTGAAACTGCAAGTTCCTGTCTGCTACTCTCCACCTTTCAGTTGTACTGAAAGTTGCTGATGGGGCTGCATGATAAAACTTTTGCTCCAGCAAAAACTCTTCTCCCCTTTGTTTCTACAGCAATTGAGTTGGCAGGGCTGAAGGCTTTATGGGTGGGGTGGGAATTGTCTCATCTAGCTTTGTTGTTAAAAAAAAATAAAAGAAAAAAGAAAAAAAAGCCTGTAGAACCACAGACTAACCCTGAGGGCTATACTTACTGTCACTAGATTTCTGTTAAGGATGACAGGGGAATTATCTGTAGTGCACATTAGTGTCTTCTAAAAGGCCAAGAAGCACAAATCTAGTCTAATAACACAAGATATCTGTTCTAGGAAAATTAAGGGCTTCTATTAAGCCCAGGAAACTTATACTTTAACAAATTAATATTAGTAATTGGTTAATTAATAAATAGCAACCAATTAAAAATGGACAGTTTGTCTTCATATTTGAAATGGACTGGTATTTGCATCAAGTATTTTGCATGTTATGCTAAATATTCACTAACATTAAATGATTTACTAACAATTCTTCTCATGTTAAATATGAAAAAACAGGCCAATTTGATTGCACTGAAAGTTTCTTTTTTCACTCTCAGGCAATATTACGATAAACTATGATAAAAGTCCTTTAAGTTTCAAATACAACATGAATACAACATGCACTTTCCCTCCCATGGGAGGGGAGTAATGAGTAAATGAGTAAATGAGTAAAACTCAAATGAGTAAAACTAAGTCAGTTAAAAATTATGATTTAATTATGGAATAATGTTAGAAAACACAGGATATATATGGACTCTAAAATTATGGCCCAAATAGTTCTGTAATATCTTTTATATTCCTTTTAAGTGTCATCTTCTTAATAAAGTACTGAAAAATATTTTAAATTAATAATGCATTGGTCTTGCATAGTAAATTCTGTGAAAGCCTGCTGTCACTCCAAGGATGCCTCAAAGTAGCCTTATGAACAGTGCCTGGAAACTGTGTCAAATCATTAAAGTGAACCTAGAAAGAGGATTTAATTCACTGTAGAGTACCAAGCACATCAGTTCAGGAAAATAAACAAATATAACCTGCCATGCTAGGTTCATTAAGGTATAACAGGCATAAGTGTTTCAATTTAGAAGATATAAGAAATCATATTGAAAAACAGAAGACACTGGTAATTGCACTGCATTTTTAATTAACTTCCATTTGAAGAAACCCTTCTATTCAGTACTAATCTTTGCTAGTAAATATGGATGCAATAATGCAAGAGACAAACAAACCTCTACATATTTTATAATGCTGTAGTGCTCATTAAAACATAAATACTAATACAAATATCTTGTTTCTGAGGTCCTACAGAAACCAGTCTGAATTGGCATCTTTGAGCTTATTCCACTTGGACAAATCTCAGTGTAGTTAAGTCACTGGCATATGAACAAGGTTAGCTAAAAACTAAAAGCCCATCAGCTACTCTGAAGTGCTCATGTGTATTCTGAGGTAATCATTAATAAGAAATACTGATGCCTTTACCTTTGGTAATGTGCTATAAATTCACTTCTCAGAGTAACTTTCCAGCTGCCTACATGCTGATGCCTATCCCACTATTGAACATCTGCACTATGTATAGTGAAGAGATGAGACAAGTGGTTGAACTAACAGAACAATTGAGCCACCGCTTTTCTACTGTATTATCAGTAGCACTAGAGCTTCAATTGTATCTCTACTCAAGTAACAGGCTCAAAGTAAATACCTCTAGTGCAAGTTGTTTATGGACAACAGGCGGGTGAATTTAGGTTACAGGTTTCAATTTTTTATCAAGTTAGTTTACTAAACTAACGCTGTAGATAAAAATAAAAATATTATGAAACTACTGTGAAGTAGCCACTTCTTTGTATCAATAGAACAACATCAACAGAAATGTGCTTCATTTTCTGTAAAGCAGTAAAAAGCTTTTCCTTTTTTTTCTCCATTATTCCCTCCATTTAATTCCAAAATTAAGTTAATGGATTATACTGTGAAGAGCAGAGTCTTTGTGTATATAAATATCACAATTGTAATTGAGAGCATTACAGAGATATTGCTGGTAGGACAAATTATTAAGAACTTACATACTGATTAGATTACTGAAAAGTGTGCTTGAACCTTTTTACTCATTTTTTTAATCCCTACAGCAGGAACACCATGCCATCTCTGGTTCTGCCTACATGCAGCTGTCTTGTTATTTAATTCTCCTTGCAAAGTATGAGCAGTATTTTACTAGTTACGATAACCAAGACCTGAGCAACTGCTAATTCAGTTATTTGATAATCCTCAGATTGAAGCCATAAGGATTAGTTCTCTGGAATTCAGACCAGAAATATGCAGTTCTGCATGTACCTAAACAACTGACTAGCTTATTCCCAAGCCAAACAGCGTGTGCCTCTCCATAGAAAGATGCTATCTATATTGCAAAACCTGTTGTAGAATTAATAATAAGAGTGCGTTTCAGGGGCAAGTTACTGTATGATAACGACAACCCCGCAGAAACGCAACAAAGGGAAAACAAAGTTTAATAGTATGTAGAACTAGTCACTTTCTACTGCTGTTAATGAAATTATGGTCTCATTATCAAAAGATCATTTTTTATTACTTTCTGTGGAAGGATAACTATCTTAAATCTTAGATTAAGATAACTATCTTAAATCAAAAAATAAGGAATTCTAGACAAATGCACATTAAAATGCATCAGAAAGTTTCAGTTTCCATTTACAATCAGCAATTAAAAATTATTTCTGCAAGGTGTTTTTTGTTTTTGTTTTTTTTTTTTTTTTAGAGTCAATATCAAATAGCATATACTTACTGGAATTCTTTGAGAAAATATTTTGAAAAAAGTTAACAATAGTATCAGCTTGTACCAAAGTGACGGTAAATCTCACCCAGCATCATATCTTTCACAGACTACCCTGCAAAGCAGGGTGTTTGATGGTTATTTTGTTTCTTTATCTTTATTATTAATACCTTTCCAGAGTAATCTCTTAACAAATTATCTCGGAGAGACAAATGAAATGAATAATTAGACCAGCATGACATGGACAAAGCCATTCCCAAAATAAGCTAGTTGATCAAAGTGAAGCAGTTGGGCAAACTTACAGGAACCAGTTTCCAATACCATTTGGTAGGAGACTTCAGAGGAAGCAGTAGGAAAAAAAAAAAAAAAAAGAATAAAAGCAGAAAGCAAAGGAAAAAAAAACAGGAACAATTTATCAGATTTCACCATTTTTACAAAGCAATTTTCTTCAACATTCTCATTTTGTATAACAGTAAAATATAATTTAATGATAAACATTAGAGCACTATAGCCACTGTATATTCAACTCATTAGCACAAATAATACATTAGAAATATGCATCTTCAGCCTTAGTAGATCAACATCATCATTTTCTCACATAAATAGATAAGATTGTCATATCAATGCAGTTCTGTTAAGTGCTTTTACACATGTAATTGTACCCTGAATATGCAATCTGACTAAAGAATTCATTTGAGACTTGAAGTTATGATTTCACAAGTATCAAAATGAACTCCAGCAGCATATATGGAGAAGCAGGGAAGCTAAAGCAATGAAAAAAAGGTATAAACACACTGTAGTACATTACAACCAATTGCAGTGAAGTTTGCATTAGTCACTTCAAAGCCAAACAGGTTTATAATGCTTAGAATACTTTTGAACAGTCATATAGCAGTTTTCAGAACAAGAGGTGCAAGCAGTTACATTTTTGCAATGACAAATCATATTAGCATCAGCTGCATGATGTGCAATGACCTAAAATGTAGAAGGAGGTTTGACTATTCACAGAGAAATGATCAGAACTGTATACATTATTCTAAACTGACACGTTATCAAAAATACAAATTTGACCTAAAAACTTAAGGTGAAGCATACTGCTGGTAGATCTTTCTGTACTTGAACAGATAAAGAAAAGCTGAAATCCCTTGGAACAACACAATGGGAATTCAATGGCTCTCAAACTTGTACTTCGTATGAACAGGAACAAGATTATTATTATGAAAATTACTAAGAATTGATCAGTCACTAAAAAAAACCTGACAAGGTAATCCTGACTTGATTTCATGTTTTTTTTTTTCCTTTTTTTCTTTTCCTCAAAAGAAAATCAAAAACAGTCTCAGGTGAAAACCTGCAGTCTTACAAGAAGATTCTTTTATCTCCTACAAATAAAGTTTTAAAAATGATTCCAACATAAATTTAACTCTGCATAAATTCATCCTATGGTGCCAAAAAAAAAAACAAAAACGGAAGTCATGCCCTTCATCAGGCCTTTGTTCTTTCTCTCTTCCTTGTACCATCATTAGTATTCATGCAGCTGTGCATTAAGTAGATAAAGAAGTTCATCCTGCTCCAAAGCCATCTTTATGGGTTAACTTTTGCTAGCAGTGGGGACTTACAATAAATTTAAATGATTGTGGAACTATAGTGTTAGTGTTTTACCTTCGCACAAGAAGTTGCACTGTTTAAACCAATTTTAAAATGTTTAAAGAGTTCAGGTCTTGAGGTAAATACGCTAAAATTTGTTTTTCTCAAGGCATTTGCATTAATTTTGCTAAATGTTGACTCAGTCTAAATCACAAGAGACATAACAGTTTAAGAGAAAGCTCTGATTTCCCTGAAAGTCATTAGTTTAACCAGTGCAACTGTACATTTACAACAGATTGTTCAACTGAAGCCTGAAAACCAAAGCTACTACAAAACTTCAAATCCTAATTCTGAAAGATGCAGAGACTCTACCAGAAACAGATGAGATGACCACAAAGCACCAGCAGATCAAGATCCACAGGGGACTACCTGGAGCTAAAAAGCATACATACTCCTTCCTCTCTTATCTTCTACAGGAAGCTAGCAGCAGAAGAAAGTGAAGGAAAACAAAAGCAATCTCATAATCTGTTAATACTATTTGCAACTATTCAGAAATAGTAAAGTCTGTCTTACCAGTTGTATCATTTATTTATATGATACTTCACTTTTTTAGCAATACAGAGATTTACCATTTATTACAAGAAAGCTCACAACAGATTTTCAACAAGATAAGGCATTATGTTCAATGTCTTTCTTATAACTGATACATTTAAGGTTTTATCACACTAGAGATTAGAAAAAAAATGAGTTTACTCATTAACTTGATCTCAGTTTTCCAGTATTGAGCTTTGCTGATTCTTGGCCAGAAATTAAGAAGAGCTCATCCTAATCACAAGAATGGCCTATTCTTCACGTGGTAGTTTAGCCACCTCTCTAATTCAGCATATAAGACATTGTTAATTAAACTTGGTTTGGGTTCAAAACCCAATCACAGCTTAGAAATGCTAAAACAAAGTTCTGAAGGAGTTGGGCCAGAGCAGAAGGAAGATTGCAAAATCAGTTAAATTTGTAGAATGGAATCATCACCTTTAGAACTTGCTACCACATGGGTAATATGACAAAACTAAATTAAAAAAAATAGAGACTCAGACTGAGAATGCTAAGCTGCAGTAAATATGTAGAACTATCAATTAGTTTCTCCAGGAAACTGGTAAAGTGTGTACTTATATTATTTTGGTTTATGCAATGGCAGTGATCAAACCCATCCATCCCTTTTTCAATTTAGTAAAGATTACTGATAGTAACTAATCCCAGGCATAAGACAGAATAAAATAAGGGAAAACTGCACTAATAGGTACTCAGACAAGAAACTGTAGACAACTCACTAATAGCCAAATCTCATACAAGAATTTAGTCAGTTTTTTCACAGCTTTGCTATGTGAGAGGGAGGGTCAATGCCATGAAATAACAGGACACGTCACTGATTTCGTACTATAAAAAGAAGAATGCATGAGCTGATGGAATATGGACACAAATAATCAGACACTGTAGTCTGAAGATAAAAGCTAGCAGATGCTCGAGAAGAGTCTCTTCATAGTTTAACAGAAAATATGAACAACTGATTTATAAAAAAAATTCTTCATAGCTTTCTGTGGAAAGTTTGCATTCAGTATGATTTGAAGTTATGAAATACCAGTTTTAGGCTGGTATTTTGTTTAATATGTTTTCTAAATCTCATTTGGTAAATACTGTTACATTAAAAAAAACAGTTAATCACCAGTTGAACAGACCAGTATTTCTTAAAGAAAACCTAAAATAACAATGAGTTACCATCTGAATGTTACCATCTTCCTGCATGTAAAAAAGTAGGAGATTTAAATCCCTTAAATACAAGTGACTCAATGTTTCAGATGCTAGACTTATTTTCTAAAAGCAGATTCCACTTGTCACTGCAGTCTTGAATCTTTCTGTACAAATGGTATTTGTAAAAAAAAAAACAACAAACAACAACAACAAACCAACCTGCAATATAATCTGCAATGAACTCCTGCTAGCAGAAGAGATATCCAGGGGTCAAATGGAGCCTGACGTCTTACCCACATTAAGTTTTCCAGCTAATAGATAAAGGTATACCAATACATACTCATAGCATGGAATATCTAACAATGCAATTTATGCTGCTGAGTCTCACACCAAGGCAAATAACCTAACATGCACCTGGAACAATACTATCTAAAACTCAGTGTATGTATAGAAAGAATTATAATTTTTTCCATTATTTGTCAACAGTTGAATGATTGCTATTTTGCAACTGCATTTGTAATCTGGTCAACAGAATAGGTTCTGTGTTAGAGATTGATAATTCATACAACAAAACCGTCACAAATGCTCACACTAACTTTAGGCAATTTTTTCAGTCCACTAGTTTTATTTAGGCTGCATGGTCCATGACCATATCCCATATTTCAACAGTTAAATCAATAACAACAACATAAATACAAATTTTATCTTGCCATTCCTAACAAAACACAAATTGTAATTTACGTGAAAATAAACATTACTGATTTTTTTTGTTTTACAAATAATGATAATTTTATGTAATTGCTCTTTTATATGTGGGCTTTTTTTTTTTTTTTTCCATGACTGCTATTAACCATATTAAGATTCTAATGCACATGGATTTCAAGAACTATTCACATCTTTCAAAAGTGACTTTATCTTATTTTTAGCTACAACATACTTATCCAGAAATATATTAAACATGCAAATTTATTTACTCTGGAACTGTATGCAATCTTTCCACATTTAAATGGGCATAATGCTGTTTTATTAACTGAACTCCACAAACAAACAAAACAAAATACCCACACCCTTTTAGGAAAACGTATTAAACAACTTTATTGTTCACATTAAAAAAGCTGGAACAAACATCTTGGATCATAAAGCAATCCTTCCCATGATACCACATGCAGATTTCTCTTTTGAGATGTGTGTAATTCACAAGGGTGAACATTGGAAAAAAAATGCATAAAATGTGCCTTCCTTTTTCACAGTTGACTCAACTGCAGTTTGAAATTATCTGGGAAGAATTCATTAATCTTACTCAATTTCTTACAACTACTGTAACAGGTGTTTTCTTGCTGCCAAAGACTGAATTATCATTAAGGACAACTGGGAATAAAAAGTGCAACTTTACGATTGTTACGTTGGAAAGGAACAACTTCATGGAAATCATGAAATTAATTTAAAAAAGAAATAGGAGTTGGATTCTGTGATCCTTGTGCATCCCTTACAATTCACTATATTCTATGACCCTATGAAAACTAAAAACTTGCTTTCTGTAACAAACAGTTAAAAAGTTTTTTTTTAGTGTTTGCGAATGTATATTTACCAATACATACCATATCTAAGGAACTGTTATTTACAATGAATGCTTGTCCTCGATTAAATTATTTTAACTGCAGCACATACCTTCTGACCTCCTGCAGATTCTGCACTGTGATGCTCTTTAAGTTTTTGTTCCTGTTCCATTATGTCTTTCAAATGTTCATTTACCTGGAGACAAAAAAGCTTATTCTGTGGTCCAAGAAACAAGTTGTGGAAATTGCAAGTTTTCTTAAGGTCTGTAAATCACTGTGCTAAGTTTGCTGAAAAGATTTAACAGATATTTCTGATTCTATAGCTGTGAAGTGTAACCTGCAAATGTCAACATTTCAGCTGCAGTCTAGGTCACTTATGTTTAGCTTTATGCTGTATTAACAATTCTGCCCTTTATTATGCTTAATTACATTTGATTAAGAGTGTATTGCTGTCATTTGATTTGATTATGTGGTGAAGGTAAACGATCTCAAGCAGTGTGTGTTCAAGCATAAACAGAACACTGCTTTTAAATCATAATAAATTACAGAATAAGAAATTAGCTCTTTTAACATAGCCAACAAGAGACACAACCAGCCAACACGGTATCTCAACATGACAGCAACTGTTAACATGGCATATGCAAGTTATATTATTCTATTTAGTTTAGACTTATTTATCTAGTTCACATAACTAGTTGAACCGATTCCTGCAAACTTCTCTTTTCGTTATCCACAAGCAGGAGATGAAAAACAGTCCCTGTCAGATACACCTATGTATATACATATCCCTATCCATTCATCTCTAATACAATCTTACAGACTACAAGTAAAATCACGGTTTGCTTTTCCATTGTTCATACCTTGTTTATCCAGAACATGACAGCATCCTCTATGTCATAAGGTAGATCCGCAGCTTGGAAAAAGGATGAATACTGCTGAGTGCATGCAATCACTTTCTCAACGCTGACCATCTCTACAGTATAAGCCATCATAAGAGTGTCGATCATAGCCAAATGAGCACTCTACAAAGAGAAACAGTAATGCCTAATTATTACGCACATTGAAATACCATTTTCTAACGCACATTTGCAAACATAGCCAGATGCATACAGGGACCAAAACTGTAAATGTTGTACGTTTTCTGTCTGGTTTTCAGTTTTTGAATCAAAACCAAACAACAGAAACATGCACAACAGATTTGAGAAAGCAAGACAAAGCAAAAAACAAAACGCTCACCATGAATTAAAGTAACTCATGCAAGAACAAAAACATCAAAAGTAAAGAAACGCAAATGGAAAGAAAAAAAAAAAACTTTCATGATACAAATATTACATCAACTTGATGTTTTAACAAAGCCTAACAAATCTTCTGAAATCTCCTTAGTGAAAATAATCCTCCTGGCCTGATCAATGTTATTTTACTTGAAACAAAAACTGAGACTGGCTGGAAAGCAACCTTCAATCAATCATCATTATATTGCTGCATAAGTGCAAGTTCACCTGTTTTTCAAGTCATAATCCAGGAAGAAGACAACTACATTAACATAATTAAAAAGCAGTATGACAGAAAACAATTATTTTTCTTCTACCAAACTCATTCTGTAACACAGATGTAGCTAAACACACACCACTATGTTTAAAATAGGCACATACTGATAAATAAAACACGGCTTCTGTTAACACAGATGTTTCCATACATTGAAAGACCATATCTATTTCATAGTTTATTAAAAAAAAATTAAGTAAATAAGCTACCAGGATTTTCACTTTATTCTCATGACCGAATAAGAAAACAATGCCAGTTTGTAGAGGCAGTGCTTAAAAGATTTGCATCTGCTTCACGAAACGCTTTCTAAGTATTAAGGAACAGTATTTCCCCTAAACCAAAATGATTTCCCAAGACAGTATTTCTGAACATGCTGCTTTTAAACAAATCTCTCATTGAAAACAAAGACCCTAAACACTTGTTAACACCAACCAGATCTGTTCAATTCTATTAAAAAATATGCACATAAACATTTCACAGAATAGCTTCTACAGCCATGGCAACAGCAGCGAATACCATGAGTCAGGCAGCAATATGCTCTCATCACTGCAGTTGAGGCAGTGGACACATCATTTATTCCAGAATTCCCAGAGGGAAAAAGATGAACAGATTCAGGTTTCTTGCTGCCCTTATTGTATGTATTGCTGAAGAATGTTACGGTGCTGCCCTTAGAATCAGACAACAATAAGTAAATACCATTTTTTTATGCAGCTAAGCTGCTTCGTTTGACAAAAAGAGGCAGATTATTCCTTAGATACTTACTACGTATTTTCATGAAACTGTCCCTGATAGCAAACCTTCCTGGCAACAGTCAGTGCTCTTACACCTTACACCCAGGAGCCTCCCTGCCTGCCGCAGCGTGGGTGCTGCCCGCACAGCAGCGTGCTGGCTGGGAACCAGCGCTCCTCCTGCCCAGCGCCTGCATGGCTGACTGACTGTAGGGCTCTGTCCCAGCACTGCCACAGCCTCCAAGGTGCTGCTGGAGCTGTGGTTTGGACATATCCAGTCGTCTCATACACATACCTATTAGTGGGTGTGCATTATCTATTAATGGAACAAGCAGACATCCACACAAAGTATTTTTTTTTCATTATCTCTCTTTCAGCGTCAGCTGCCCACTGCTGCTTTGCAAACCAAAACCACATGAGCAAATAGGTCTCAGGTCTTCACAGGCACATGTGTTACAAGGTAGAGATCCATACCGAAGTCTCATCCCACGTTCAAGCATCACAAAGCATTGGTGCCTGTCTCTTCCTACAAAAAGCTAACGCCAGCTCACACACCTCTCTCCTCAGCCACCTTTCCCAGTAACTTTAGCAGCCACCTCAGGAGATGCACAGATCAGATTCCCTAAAGACAAAGCCAGTTCTCAGCTGAAGTGTCTTCACATTTGTCCAGGAAGGAAGAGGATGCTAGTCAGTTCACAAACACAGTCATACCACTTGCTTCACTGCAGATTTAGAAGTTGAAGATGACTTGCTTCTCAGCCTCCAGTACCTGTATTAACAAATGGTAAGGGCACCCCGGCCCATTCCTTAACACATTACAGCTTCTCTGCTAAGGACAATACGCAATTCACATCAATGTGGAACAGAGGGCTTTAAAGGCCTTTAAAGGTGCTGAGAGTCTTTCATTTGGCTGTATGCTCACACTTTCTCACTTGAAAAGACGAGCACTGACTGGTTCTGAGCCCAAGCTAGCTCCACAGATAAGAATTTGAGCCTAACAGTAATAAATGCGCTCTTTGATATACTCCAAAGCTGTGGGAAGGTCAAAGACTTGTTCCTAAACATACTTTAAGTCCAAGATACAGAGCAGACTATGTTGCCTTTTCTGTGGCATGTTATTAAGATACTGAAGTTAACTGAGCTGCCTGGTTCAGAGACTTCAGAATTAGGTGATGAAGAAGCATCTGAAAAATCACAACAAACAGCTTAGTACTGCAGCAAACTTAACCCTCATTATAGAAAGTATTGATACATGTAGAAACAAATTCACATATTAGTAAAAGCCAGTACCTACAGTACCTATAACAGAAAATTGCTGAGAACACATGATTTGAATAAAGCAAGCTCATCACACTGTGCTGTACAACCCAAATCTACAAAAAAAAGGTAGTACCCTTCACTCCACTACAGTTCAAGAAGATCTACTACTCAGTTCTAAAGTAGTAGTCCTAAGTTCACAGCTTAAAAATGAAATCCACGTCTTACACTCACACATTAACACATTTCAGCATTTTGTTAAGTATCTGCTTGGAAAGAAAAGCAATGGAGCAGAGTTCAAAAACTACTGCTATCACTTTGTATTCACTTGGCATCTGCCCACCAAGATTCTCAATACATTACAAATGCATTAAGAAAATAAAATTAATTACAGTTAGCTAGCCAAATTGCATGTTTTCAGTGTTTCCAGCAAATTATTTAAAAACTGCAAACTACTTATGCACACATGCAGCAATGAAAAGATGACCCTTGCCAACAGTCTGTTACTATCAAAACGAGGTTGAATCAACTTTCTGCATACTGATGGGAGCCATGTCAGCTGTTTTAAATATGCTACCACATAAAGGTATCTTCAAAGTCTCTTAAGTCCCATCAGTTATTTTCCTTATAACTCACAGAAGGCAAAGGGGAATATTAAAATAATAATGAAAAGAAAAAAATTGGTCAACTTGAAACTATGATCCCAAGGAACAACCCACAGATTTGCTATTTTTGCCAATTTTATTTACAGATCAATACTGATTGAAATTACCAGTTATGGATTTTTTTCCCCAGGGAACTGAAAGCAATCAAATCAAATAACATGTAACCTACACCTAAAATATTTGTACAAAAAAAAATTAATTCCATACACAGTTTCATTGTTCCCCCTCCCCCCCTTTATCTGAGAAAAAGTCAAGCAAACTACATTCTTTTACATCTTCTAATTCATTATGCTAAACAAAAAAGACTAAACTAAAAACTGTGCTACAAAAACAGTACCCCATTGTTTAAAATACAAGGTTTATCAGCATAACTGTTGAAGTCCTGGAAAAAAGTTTGAATAGTAATTAAGTTCCCAAGAGAAGCCTTCTCCTCCTTTGATCATTTCACTACAATGATGCAAAGTAGTGAGATCTTACATGGCACAGTATTATGCATTAAAAAAATGCCCCATTTTGAAGTGGATTTTTTTTTTTTTCCTTTTTCAAGACAAACACAGTTTTGTTTTTCTCAGCTACACCCTGCACAGAACACAAGAGTCTTAACTCAATCATCCCATATAATTACTGGTTACTTTTTGCTTCTTTAATGTAAGTTCCACAGCTTTCTTTTCCACTACTGATTAGTTCAGTAAGAAGCTTACTGAACTGCAGAATTATCCTGAAGCACCACTGCTAATGCTTTCTTCTGTCTCATCTTTGATTATTTGGTTCACTCCACCTCCCATCAGCAACTACCAACAACTTCATAAAAAATGTACTATGCGTAAGGTATATGCAATGTACATACACATATAATATGCAGTGTTTGCCCACAGTATATCTGATATTATTACATACTACTAAGCATAGTTATATATTCCACTAAAAGATACAAGCAAGGAGGTTTCTTTTGACCTGATTCCTTAGGAAAATCATAGCTAAAACAATTTCCCAGTATGGTACTAGAAAAAAGGGAGAAAAAAAAAAAAAAAAAAGAAAGAAGGTAGAAAATATAATTGTTAACCTCATGTTTATAAAGCAAAACTAAACACGCCAAACAAAAATCCTAAGTCTTTCCTTATTATTTTTTTTTCTTTCTATTAAAAACACTCCCCTCGTCTCACTATGCTTTGAGAGACTCGATCTTGGACAGGATGTCATTTCTGTAAACAGGAATACGTATTTCTGTTCTCATGGAAGTTGGTTGTGTCCGCAGAATCTTCTGAGAAAAAATTTTGTGAAGGGATTTGGTCACGTTTAGGAAAAGAAGCCTTTAAGCTGTACTTCACACTTGTAAAATAAACATACGTTTCTAGCCATATTCCCTAAAGATTTTACCCACACTGGATTTGGCACTTGAACAAAGAATGGAAGAGATCAGATCTCTAAAACCAGCTGGGAGAATGTTTGTGCCACTTTTTTTTTTTTACTGATTGCTGCACCTGTAGCCAATGGTGTTTACTTACTGAAAACAGGTTTCAGATGCAGGTACTTATCACAATACAGCATAGAACAAATTTGCTTCATAGCATTCACATGCAGCATCCACACCACTGGTGACAGCTACTTCAGCAGTCAACAGTAATGAACAAAGTAAATTCCACAGACTTGTATGCAACATCTTCAGGTTATGTTTCATCAAGTACTAAGATTACAAATAGATTCACTGTTTTCTGTATTCCTAAAAGCAGTTATCTGGTAATGCTAATTCTAAATAACATTTCTTAAGATAAAACTGCAGTTCTGATTACTGTTCTGCTAGCATGTCAGTTCTAAAATTAATGTTATGCCTCCTGTTATGATTATTACCAAAGATTCCTTGCTAATTAAGAGATAGCCAAGATAATTGGAAAGAAACAAAGCAAGGAAGAAAACAATAGCTAAAAGAGATCATCCCCACAGAAAACATCACTGAATTTCTAACTGCTCCAATATACGGACCATGCAGAATGAACACCACAGGACACATACTTAATGAGAAAAGACAATAATACCAGGTGGCTGACAACACAGTAAGAGACAGGAATAGCGAGCAAATATGGGATTAAACATCCAGGACAACAGCAGCAGCAAATGGTTGTGTTAAAAACACAGTGGTGATGTCCCCCAGCACCACATTAACCTACAGCTCTGAATTCTGTTTTCTTCAGCACTCAGTAAACAAGGTTTGTGGTGTCTTGAACTGCCAGGCACCTTTCCACAAAAGACCTTCACTTAAATAACACAAGTCTCAAATCAATCCACTAAGCTTAATGAGTGAAATGCAAGGTTAAAATGTTTTGGTCAACAAAACAGAACAATCAGAAGTATTCAGTTCTGCCATTTGACAATTTTTGTACTTAATTCTTCTTTTGCCTCATGCAATACTCATCCCTAGCACAATTCTAAAATAACCCCAATTTTCTAGTTATTCTTGTCCTGCAAGGCAACAATGAAGTTGCATTACCTCACGGCACTTCCATGAAGTACTTACATCCTGCAAGATGCCTGTTTAGCAAGAACAGGTATTACAGTGTCACGTTAAACACGTCCTAACAGGTTCTACAAGGCAATGGTTTTCTCCTTATTTATCATGACCCCCTATATTTGGTTAAATTTTTACATTTAGTAATTGGTTCCAAGAATGCACAAAAGCATTATTTAATGACTATTCCTATTTAACATGGAAGATATTTCTAAAAATGGAATCATTAAGCATACAAACTTGCCGAGTTAAGCATTTTGGTAACACATTCTTCTGCTTAAGGTATCTTCATTATGCTTCTCATGGAATTTAATGATCTCATCTATTAACGCAATCCAAATTAAATCCTTAGCAGATTCCAGAAGTCTTTTCAAATTACGTAACAAATAGGACTTCACCCCTTGACCCCTCCATACCTCTTCATAGTGAAGACCTTAAGCACTGGAATCATGAACCAGCAAATGACTGTTATTTTACTATTTTTATTTTGCCCTATTTTATGGTTTTGTACTACATAACAAATACACATTCAGACATCGAGAATACTCCAGCGATCAGCACGTGAGTGACTTCACATCAAGCACTCATTTTTTCAAACAAACCAAACAAAAACATTGCAATTATATCAGTTAAACTAAAATGAGAAATTAATACAGAATGACTGATAGCCAGATAAAATTATACATGTGTAGAAGAATAAACAGCACTAACATTTTTTTTTTTAAATGACCATTCAAAATTCTGCTAGATCACTCTGTCAAATCCTGCCCAGAGCAACCTGAAACAAAAATCACGTAAACAATTTCTATTTTGTTGCATGTATTCATTGTTTACTTGTTCTTATGCTCCAGACATTTAAAGCAAAATGAAACGTTAGTAATATAAAATACCATCTAGACTTCTCATTTCACAACAATCACCATCAATGTTTGCAGAATACAGGAGTTGGGAAAAAGGGAAACAGGACTGGCTCTGGTTGCAAACCAAGTACACGATATACAAATTAGTAGTTCCTTCTTCCTGACTCACTCATACCAGCATAGTAATGACACTGAAGCAGTGGTTTAACTTCCTTGGCAACTCAGCAAAACACCTCCGAAGGTATTTGTCCACAGGGAGTACCCAAGCCTGTTCACCTCAGAACATCTGCTTCAGGAATATAGCCTTAGGAACACTGGAGAACTACCACTTCAGCACAGGGATGCAGGAGCAGTTGGCTGCTACAGAATGTGGGGTGAAGAGTTCACAAATGGGTGCTGTGCTACAAGTATGTAAGCCAGTAAGGGACAGAGAGAAAAGGCCGAGGTCCCAGAATCAACTTAGATGTATGGCTAGCATACCAATTCATGGAAATGTCAGCGGAGCCCTGTCTCCCACCATGCTTGACTTAGCCCAGCACCATGCCACAGCACAGTGTGAGGTGCTACGTGTTTCACTGATAACACCACCCACAGCTATCGCGAAATCCCAATGCAGTTTTGAAACCTTGCAACCCAGATTTTAATTAATTCGTTTTCCAGAGAACTGTTGATAGTAACTTTTTAAATCACAGTTCTTGTTACTCAGATAACTGATATAACATGCTTTCCAATCCATAACATTTTGTTTTGCTTCTTCCTTAATATTAAACTACTTTGCTACTCCCACACTACCTCACAAAAGTTTAAGCACAGCCTGAATACCAAATACCCATCTGGTGCAAGTCACACCATTATATTATACCTAATTTATTAAGATCAGCATCCTGAAGTAATACATAGGATGAAACTTTATGTAATTCTTAGCACTTAATGTCTTTTTCTACTGCCCTGTGGTCTTGGGCTCTGACAAATGAAGTTCTAAAAACAAGCATGCAGGATACTACTGCAAATAAGAGAAAAATCAGGTTTTAATTACACTAATTAATAATACGATACACTGATTTGATCAATTACTATGTCTGACACAACAGATATTGAAAAGTTGATTACACATTGCAGTTTAGGATGATAATTGGTTTGAGACAACATAAGCAGTGGGTCATTATTTGCAGTTTGCCGTAGCAGAACTCAAATAATATTTGAAAGGACATTTGGAATCATAGAAAACCTTCAGTTGGAAGTGACCGCCGGCCGTCATTCAGACCAATGTCCTTTTCATAACAGTTCCAAGTAGCTCATATTTCTCAGAGGCTTCACCAGGTACATTATTGGTATCAATAGGGATGGAGAACCCACAAGCTCTTTGGAGTAACCACTTAATGCCTTCCATCATTTCAAAGTTAGCTGGTTTCTTCTCAGTACAAAGTCCCAGTTTCATGAAAAATAAGTGGTGCAATTAAAATGTACAGAGAGACTATGTAGCTCTTCTCCTTCAGCAAGACAATACTGATCTGAATTCTCAATGTCATTATTTAAGTTGGTGTTGTTTGTTCTCATTTATTTATTTCTTAAGGTAAATACACAACACTTGCTTTGCTATAAAAGGAGAGGTGAAATCAGCTTTGGTTCCCTCAGTTCTCAATCCAAAAAAAAAGGACTTAATAGGGCCAAAGTCATCAATGGAATTAAAATCCAGTATTGTTGCTAAAAACAAACACTTGCAAGTCACCCAAAGTTTCCTCAGAAAACACGCCTCCCAGCTGAAACTTGTGTGTACAACGAAGTATGAAGGCCAAAATACAATACTTGAAAAAAAAAAACTTCAGTTACTCAGTGAAGGCTTTTAGGAAGAACTTCCAGTTATGAAGGACTTTCAAATGTTTTATTCTTTTGAAAAACACCTTCATTTTTGAGGTGACCATCCTTATTGGTTTAAATGTATATTTTTGCTGTTTATTGGGGATATGTATGTGCATCTTTAAGCACCTTAGACAAAAGAAAATGCCAATGTTGTGCTGTCTTTAAAATGTAGCCATGCAAAAGCTTGGGAGAACTTCACTTCTTCATGTCATACCACTACATTTGTATAAAGCTGCTGCTTGAGAATCTAAGAACTGTTGCAGCAATTTTTGTATAGCTCACGTACAAAAACCTTTTAGGTCAGGAACATAAGAATATTTCTTAGTGTATCTGAAGGAAAATACTGATTAAATCAAAATATTACGTCTTGTCATTCCAGCACACTGTCCTCAAGAAGAGAAAATACTAGGTTTGATTTTTATACAAAAACATAATATGTTCATATGAAATTCAGGAAGATTACAAGTTCACCATAATTTCTTTGGTGTTTCTTTATTGAACATAAGGGCAGAGAAATAAGGTCATCATATCCATTACTGTAATACTAATTACATTAAGAAGAGCAATTATTTGTCCTCTTCCTCAAAGGATTGTAGAAATACCACATTTGTAGTCCATAGCACAGAATAGTAAAACATGAGAGAGAAACTGACCTTGTCGAACATCTTTTAAAACTACAGTTAAGGTTAAAAAAAAATTCCCAGTCTCCTACTTGAATGAATTCTAACAGCAGCATTAAAGAAATTAAAACAGACACAGAAAATCACACTGATCACAAGAAACCTGCTTCCCCATGGCTGTTACTGTAGTAAAGAGTTGCAGGTGACAAGCTGCTGGCTAATAGCATTACTAAATTAGACAGCTGAACAACATATTTTCATCCAGTGACTAAGGGACTGTGACAGGCCAGCTGTAACAGTGGCTGCTAAGCAAGGAAATGGTGCACAGTTGAAGTTAAAGCATATGTGGGAAAGGTATACAAGGTTGTTTACATAAATGTATCCAAAAGCCTTTCTGCCAGACTTTAAACTCACAAGCTTTCTGAAGATTGATCTTGGATAGTCTCAAACATCCTATGGACATACACTTCTGCTGTCAAGAATCTCTCCACTTGGGAAATGATGTGGAATTTAAGCTGTGTATTAGTAATGTGATTGAATATCTGCTTGTCACAAAAATAGGTAGCTCAATGAAGAAGTAACTAAAACTTTTCTTCTTAGAAGTTAATTTAGCAAAGGCATGGAAAAATTATAAGTAGAATACTCTCCTCAGGAAGTTTATTTTCTTTCTGGTAAGGCTTTTTAAAACTGAACAGGATAATTAGTTTGTGACCCTAGAATGCTTTTTTCTCCGAAGAAAAAGGACAGAAGTCCACTACAAGCCATACAGTATTCCTCAGTTAATTGGTAACCAAGATGCCTGGTCTCATACTTCACAATTATCTGTTTGTAACTTGATACTTTTTAGAGCATGAAAAAGAATTAGAGAAGTGTCACCTCCACCTCCCTCAGCTAATGGAATAATTGGTGGTTCATATGTCTATTAAAACAGTAAAACTTACTATCACATTCCTATTCCTCATGCCTTTTTGGCTCATAAAGTTATCCTAGGAGGCACTGCATAATTAGTACCTCTCAAAATGATAAAGATAGTTGCAATAATGACACATTCACATTGTAGTACACAACTACTTCCGCTCCAAAAAATAGCTCCTCCTTTTCTCCCCAGACAAGACAAGCTGAGTAAGAGACTGGGACATACATGAAGCAAAACAAAGAAAACAGCTGAACAGAAGAAATAAATACAGAAACCATGAAAAATGGTAAACCCTACACCTTCATTTGCAAAATAATATTTTTCAATGACTTAAGATATCTATTACTGGAATGCAAGTATGCATTGGCTGCACTTCCAAAAACACCAGTACTTACAGTAGCATTATCGGAAACCTCTGCTACTAGCACAAGAGATGTCAGAACACATATCATCCAGAAACCATAGAAGTGCTTCATGCGATGGTCAGGTCTTGGCTTCAGCAAAATGAATGATTCCATGCTTCAGCAGCACAAACTGATGCCTCACCTCAGCTATTACATCACATTTTTTAACTGGGAAGAAGAGAGGAGAACTGCAAGAAGAGAGGGAAGTGGCAGTGCACCATACTGCAATGGAAAGACCAGTGCAGGCCTACTGCAGAAAACAAGTACAAGTGTTGGGAGTTTAAAAGGATGCAACTTCAGGCAAGAGTCAGGCAACTCAATGAGCTACACTGGTTTGTTAGGGAAACATGGCACAGTCACACAATGAAGTCTTCTCTGGTTCAGGAGAACTGATAATAATTTTGTTTGGAAAGGGTGGGTAACAAGGTGGGGTAAATAATCAGACCACTGAGGAATGACATGAAAGATAGGCCAAAAACCCTGGAGAGGTACTGCTACAAGAACATCACTGATGGGTTTTTTGTGCGTTTCTTTAATAGGACTAACAACAACATAGGCATCTTTTTTTCCTTTATTGCTCTTAATTTCTGACTGCCTTACTGCACTCTGTACTTTCAGTCTGCTTGTGTTCTCTTTTCCACACCTCCTCACTGAAGTTGTAAAATTGGCGTCAGTTCTTTCTTTACTAACATTCATATTCTATAAACTTTAAATGGGAAGAGGTGACTACTGGAAGTTTGTCTGATCTACTCATGAGATACATTATTGAACATTTTGAAGAAAAGACAATAGCTTGAATTACTGTACATTAGAATAAAAGGCAACTGCAACTTTTATTACCCAAGTACCCAAAGGAAAACTTCATTAAACCTAGAAAGCTGACCACCTGCACAGGGAGGTCAAAATCTGGAAGTCAGTACTGCAACAGTACAAAATGATACAGACAGCATTAGAAAGTGATATATAATTCTCATTCAAGAGGAAATATCACAGTACATTTCTTAGTCACAATTAAAAGGCCCTACACAACTATCTTGTAGTCTATCCGATCATCCAAAACACACAATAAATATAAATCAGTAAACAATTATGCTAAGAAAGTCTTACTTGCACAACACAGATGCCTGAACATTTAGCATACTCAAGCAATACTTAAAGATGAAATTCTCTGAAAACCTCTGATATACTAAACAAATAACCCACCTGGGAGTGCCAGTTATTCAGTAAACAGAAGATTTCAAATCAGTCTGTCCTGCACACGGGCCTGCTATTCTAATGAAATACCGGCTTAGACAAACTCAAGTTGTGACCCTCATCTGTTACTATTTGACTTACAATATTGCTGGCAGTACAAGATGACAAAGTTGTGAAGACATTTTAATGCCAAATTTGTCAAGAAAACCAAATTCCTCATTCTGTAGATCCTGTATTTTGCTGAATATCAAGTGAAATGAAAAAAAAAACACCACTTCTCTCCCTCTTCCACGTACAGAGCACAGCAATCCAACACTTCTCAAAGAAAGGCATCCCACTGAGCTGCACACCACAGAATTCATTTTCACCTTGTCTGTTCTCAAAGTCAACCTTTGTTTCCACATTTTATCACTGATTTCCATGCAGACTTAGTTGTATTGATATCAGTTACTAGCATTATACTATCAGTTCAATGCATGACTAGAAAACCATTAAAGAAATAGAAAAAAAAAATAAGTGCTGAACCATGTGATTTCCTTTAATATATTCCAACTTCCCTTCTTAATCACTAACCATTATTTTGTCCAAGAAACTGTGATAATACAACAAGTGATAACGCTATGCCTTGTCACCAGCAGACTTGTAGCGTATTACTTTAAACTGTAAAGCACCATCTACGCAAATATCATTGTAAGAAGGACAGAGGAGGAGAGGTGGGAGTTGCACTGTAGGAGAAAATTATTTATCATCCTTTTGGAAAATATATTTCTGGCAACACACGTTATCACAGCATGCCTACACACAGATCTGGACATCTCTACTTTACTGGGGTTGGCGCACATAGACATCTTTTAGATAACTTAACCGAAGCACTTTCAACAAGCATCTCCAAGCGCTCAACTCTGCTTATCTTCTGGTAACAAAAAGGAGGAAAGAGAAGTTACACTGCTCTATGACAATAGAGCTTCATGGATGGATGCATTCTGCTCAGCGGTAACTTCTCTTCACCTCCCACCCAGCCCTCATTCCAAATCCACCCAGCTCTGATCTTGAGTCATCTAATCTCTCCCATTTTTCCTCAAACCTGAATCCGGCTGGTCTTTTTTTGAGCTGTTCTCAATACGCACAGGCTGACCAGGAAGGAAACTCATCAGAATTCTGTTATTTGGCAAGCATTTCAGTCTTCCCTTTGGCAAATGAGTAAATTTGATTCTCCTTCCATCTAACAGCTATTTCCAATACACTTGTAAAAACTTGTACAAGAAAGAATTGGTAAGATAACCAGGAGAATATAGATATGGGCTATCCAAGAAATGGAACAACAGAGAGAAACAAAATATCATTTGATTTGAATTAAGTCTGCAAATTCAGACCATATTTTAAATTGTTTTGAAAGACAAGTCAGGAGAGATAGTGAAGGAATACAAAGAATAAAAAAATCAGTAATGTACATCTTCAGAAAAACTTAAAGGTAAATGTAGTCAGTGGTTACACCAGGAGAATGGCATTTTTCCAGATCAAATAATTTGCAGAGAAAATATAGAAGACTACAGTTTGGATAAGATAAAAAGGACAATACAATCAAAGAAATAGTAGTAATAAATTTTCAAATATTAGGAAATCGGTCTTGCAAGATTTGAATTTCAACTTATTCAACTATATAAAGATGCTAAGATAATCATCATCTAATAATAATTATGAACCAAGACCTTCATACAGGAAAAAAGAATGTAATTGGAATGAGAAACTGGCAATTTTTACCCCAGAGAATGTAATAGCATCAGCAGTCTTCTGTGCTGCTGTTTTACCTTTCAGCCTTAAAAAGATGATTGGTTGCTGATAGTGTTGATGATTGATGAGAATCAATTCAAGCGAGATCAATTCAAACAGTGGCCTGATTAACAAGACCTCTAGCTGAGCTATCCTGGAAGAGATTCCATATTTTAAAAAACTGCATATGAAAAAGAGAACACCAGTAATTCCATAGGTAGCCTTCCTTAAGTACATTCAATGTTAAGGTGGTGGAAATTATGTTAGTAACAATGACATTTTATAGCTGAATTTTGTTAAGAAAGACAAAAGGGTTGACAGGAGATGCACATTTAAATTAAGATGTTAAAGCATGGTCACCAATCTGTCTCAAAAACATAACCTATTCATATTAAGTGTTTTACTGATAAGCAAGTTTATTTATCAATTCACAAGACATTAATCATGACTCCTCAATGAAGTTCAAGTACATAAAGCTATGTCTAAGGTAGCTCATTTAACAGAAGCACATAGCATCACTCATTTCAGTTCAATCAAGCATGTATTTATTCCTTCCAATTCTATCAGTTCAATACTTGATTTCCCACAATTCATCTGCTGCTTCCAGAGTCACAAAAGGCAACCTCTTAAGTGGCTTGCACTATCATTTATGGTTAATTCAATTGGATACAGTGTGCAGCACTAATACATGATTAACTGTCACAATGTGTGGTCCTAAAATATTATTTTCTTCAATAACTTCAGGGGAGCAGGGATGTAAATAATGCAATATGAAAGACAGCTTATATATCTGAACTGTAGCCTGTCTTCTGCTAAGACCAGTAGTCTCTTGTACTTTTTTGTCTCTTCTGAAGACTGTATTAATTATTAATAGCCTTTGGACTATCTGAAAGACTGCCAATTTCATGGATAAGCTACATCTTGAGTTCAGAGACTAGTGTACAACAAAAAAGTGTACAAAAGAACAAATCACAGAACAATTTAAGAGGATCTTTCTGCATATACTGTGTTATTCTTTCAGCAACAGCAAGAACAGTGGGGACATTCCAAGAGAATAGAAACAAAAACAATGGAAGAATGCTTTTTGAAAGTCAGCAGACAACACAGATAATTATAAGGACACGTATCCTCCTGATCCCATGTGAAATCATTTCAAGGTCAAAAAGTAGCTTGATTTATTAAAGTAAGATAACACTAATTCAAAATGAATGAATGGAACATAAGTACTTCTAAAAACTCAGCTACAAATGTAACTGAAAAATATAGGGCATCTGATGATGCTAATACATTCTTATTAAATACAATTTTTAATGCTAGATACATGAAATAGTTTTATAATCTGATCAGCTAAACACACAATTCAACTCTAAACCCTAGATGATGTATGAATACACAAACCTTGAAAAGAAACACCACAATGTTGACTTATCTCACCATTCTTTACCATTTAGTTTTCTCAACAATCTGAATTAAAGTGTCTTCAGTGATCAGATTTGAAGGGAATGCAAAATCAGTGGGAAAGGTAACTGAATAAGAGGACAGATCAGAGCAGTAAAGCAAGGAGGGCAGGGAGTGCTGAGAATCATGTAAGCCCCAGAGCAATGGAAGACTCTGCTTTAGCTCAATAGAAAACAAAAAAACAAGCTAAATTTATAATAAAGTTGCTTTCTTCTTCAATAAAAGCTTAAAGTTGCTTGAGAAAAAGAACCTAAAGTAACTGACACTACATGTATGATAAGAGCATCATTGTGTTTAAGTCATTAAGACACCAAATCTTGTTAAAGGAAGCAAGCAATTTCCCTCCCCTAGAACCAGTGCAGGCCAATAACACCAAGCCATGTGTAGCCTGCAACAAAAGTTCTCAGTCTCTGGATGTTCTGGAAAAAAATCAGACAAATTACTCCTCCATGCCCAGAGGCATAAGGAAATACTTTTCTTCCAGAAGTACACAGTACTTTAGAGTTTTGTAGTGTATACATGCCCTGACTTAAAGAAAACATAATTTATGGTTCCAACTAAAGGCAACAATTAAAAGCTAAGAAAAAACCCCAAAACACAGGAGACTACACCTGAGGACACCATAACACCTTCAAAGACACCAGAATTAGTTAATTATGGTAACAATTTTTGTTTATCACACTAAAACTGATAGCAAGTTCAGTAACTGAACTGAGCAGGACTTTCAGCATTAGTGTTTTCTGCTCTAGCAGTTCTTCATTAGAATCTGTACTTCCCTCTTCATCAATTCCATCACTGTCTTATGTTACTTTCCCATCACTGCACTATGAATTGTTTTCTATTTCTTCCTATTACAGAAAATACAACAACAAAAAAAAAAAAGGAGTTTGAAAACTCTCATTATTTGCAAGTATATATATGTGTATATGATATATATCTATGATAAGTTTCACTTTAAGTAATTTAGCAGTACAAAAGTTTTGAAGCTTCCTGACAGAATGATATCCTGAATTACAATGGATTACAGCTTTTCTATGAACATTTACATGATTTTCTTGTTTCATATACACAAACATGCCTTTACAGAAAACTCCTAAGTAAGAGCTGTTGTGTTTGTTTTCTTTTTATTAAAGGGGAGTGAAGTACAGAATCTGGAGCAGAGAAATAAAGTTATTCCAAACTGTGAGTTTGACTTTCTTTTATCAGCTTCTAATCTATTCCACTGCTCTCCTTTTATATAACCCCACTCAGTCCTCCCAGCTTCTTTTTCCCCTATAGAACAATAAAGGTGTCAATATAACAAAACTATTGAAAGTGAGTGGAGCTCCTTACAGAAGATGATTCGGCCTTTCATAAAACACAAATTCATCATTCAAGTTTACAGAACTACTACTACATAATGGAATAGGAAGCCTTTACAAATGTTTATTTCCCCTCACTGCATGCCCTTCAGAAATCAAGCACAGGTTTTTTCCACCAAAGCATATGGTACTGATCTAAGCGTATTCAAGTTCTAAATAATATCATGGAGAAAAGTGACCAAAAAAAAAAAGCTATGCCTAGCTTCTGCAACAATTTAGGGTGGAAAACAGTGAAGTAGCTGGTCAGAAGAAAGGGACTGAAATTAGAGCCCATAAGCACCTGGATATGAGCATACAGTGTCACCCTGTCAGCTACATATCAGCTGCAGTGCGTGTGCACATGTGTGAAAGAGAGAGAAAAAGAGAGAGAGAGTGAACACTGCATACTAGAGTTTGTAAAACGCATCCTGTATCTGCTCAGCCCTACAACCTCAACAGTTCGAAACCTGGGTCCAGTTTTCAGGGGACAGAATCAATTGTTCTCCATGTTCACAGAGACAACACAATAAGAGGCTGATTCTGCAGAAGAAAAAAGTTAACTAAGGTAAAGGCAACAAAGATTTTCACGTTATGATACAACAACACAGAGCACATTGTCATCATAGTAGGTAAGTGAGAACAGACTACTGGGTTCCTGTATGTGGATTACGAAATGCAGATCAGCAGCATTCTTTTGTACTCTATCAAAACAGTTGCTTCATTACAGTAAGTCCCAACTGTATTTCTGTATTCCTTCAGCATTCGATGTGGTTTTGTGCCCTCACCATGTGCCTATGTACTGCACTGAGCTGGTAGTGAGGCTCTCCTTCTGTTTACATGACAGATCCGTACCTCCTGCTAAATGCAGCTCACTATTTCCCATAATAGGAAGAAAGGCTGCTCCTAACAAACCAACTGCATACTACAAACATGTAGGATTGTTAGCTCTCCACTATCCATCAGAAGCATATTAGCAAAGTCTTCTCTTCACATAATATAAACAAACCCACAAAGAAAATATCTCCTAGGTAATCTGCAAAACAATTCACAGATTCTTCTTTCAGAAGCAGCTTAGTTACTACACAGCAAGAAATATATATTTAACTAAGCAGAAGAGCAATTCTGAACACTTCTCTTTAAATAAACTTTTCACATATTTAAAAAGAGACAATGAAAAATCATAGCAAACTCACAACCAAAAGCTGAAAAGCAGTATTTAACAGCATCACTAAAACAGAGAGAACATAATTTTAACTGTTTAACAAGATAATACTTCTTCCCAGATGAATTAAAATATTTTCCAACCAGTTTAGAAACCATTTCTCATACAGAATCTGGCATCCTTCAGAAGCTTAAATTCTTCACAGCTTTCTTTATCTGTCTCTCCTTTTATCTGTTTTCCCTTGTGAGGCTCTGGGATTTTCATGTTGTCCTTCCCCTTCTTTGTGTGACATAAACAGCAGAGTAAGAAGGAACACAGAACAAGAATAGAATCAGAATATTTTTGGTTCAAGACTTCAGAGTGCTTAAGGCACAAAAATACCAACTACTTTTTCAACCATAGCAGCACTCAATTTCCTAATGAGCTAATGAACAAAACAGAGCCCAAACCAATGCACTGCTTGAATTCTTCATGAAAGAAGTATTACCTTCTCTCCAGGTATACTTCACTTTTTATTTCCTGTTATCACTTCAACTACAGCAGTTTGGTTTTAATATTACTACATATTAATTGAAGCAAGATGTGCTGCAATTCTCTCTCCTCTTTTAATACAAGAAGAAAAAAAATCACCACAACCTCACATCAGAATGAGCATAAGGTACTTGGCCACTACTTCTGTATGTTGACAACTTCCTTCCTTTGGCAAAAAAAGAAATCTAAGATGAGTCCTTCATAAAGCAGGAATCTCGTGGCAATTTGATAACATACTTTCAGTGCAATACAAATAACACACACTATCCAGTAGTTCTGTTCAACCAAAATGAATCCTACAAGGTGGTCTGAAGAACAATCAGATTTCTTTATTTTACATGCAAGGATTTTTAGTGATAGAAATTTTAAGTATCAGATATATTGCTGGAACCACAAATGAGGCCAAAATCCTACTTCCATGCTGAAATCCAGGATGCAAGAGGGGAAAATAAAAGACAACAGTGAAAATTAAAACTAAAGAAATATAGAAAGCTTTCCACTTTCTTTCACTGGGGATACTGAAAACATGAAAATAAGCAGGTTGCACTGCTATCATCCCAACATTAGAGTTCCCGGAAAGGGGCAGCAAACAATTCCTACCTTTCTGCTTTGTAGGACAAAGCCAACCTGATGTCAAGACCTTGACACCAGGAGTTCAGCTGCCTTCTATGTTAGTTGCCACACTCAGAGCACAAGTTGGATAGGAGGCATTTCATGCAAATCTTATCAGTATTGCAGAGGACACTGTGATCACTTCATTCTTCTGCAAATTTCTGATATTGATATCTGTGTGATTCCTTAGAGCTAATTCCTACCAAGGCCTACAGTCTTTGATAAACAGATTTCAAAACTGATCCCCTAGAAGTTAATGTCTGTAATCTCCCATAAGAAGTCTCTAATAAGTAATGGTCCTTTACAACAAATTTTTCTTTTCAGCTACTCATAGGCTAGGATGCCAGTGGATCTAAATAAGCACAGAACAACCTAGCTATGAAATTTTATTTCAGCTGCAGTTTCTTTTGACAATAGCTCAGAGAGATACAAGAGTGACTCAACTTGACTACAGTCCATACTAGTTATCTACAGCACTGAAGAAAGCATTAACAGCAAATAAACAGATATACAGACCTCTTAGAAAAATCACAGGCCTAGATTAAATACCCTCTTTAGTCCCAGAAAGATGAGAAAATAAAACAGCACCCAACAACTCATATTTACCGTCTGCACTGGTTTTGTACACAGGAGGTTCGAGAGAATTCTAGACAAGCACACTCTAGAAACAGCCCCCAAAATCACTGCTACTATTTCCATGAAACAGAAAAAAACTGTAAGACAAACAATTCAAAAACAAGCAGCAGTAAGAGATGGCAGAACAAAATACCCAGCCTATGAGTCATCATAATAGCATGGCATAAATGGGATACTAAGTTCTTAGCGAAGGTACGAGCAGAATAAGCATCATGAAAAGCACAGCAGATAACACCACCAATGTGCCAACAAATAGTTTGTGCTTTAGAACCTCAGTGTCCAGGCCGCCTTTGGGATGCTGGTTTACCATGTGAAACAGATATACCATATCCCTTTAATTACTACTGTGCAAATACCTGACACAAGACCAGCAAAAACGCTGGATCACTTGTGTCAAGGGAATGAGAACTCTGAAAGGAACCTATACAAAGAAACTCAGTGTCTACAGAAGTAATCAAGAAAAAATACGGAACATCTCTGTTGTATATTATCCCAGCCTAAAGCCACAGTTGACCAGATCTGTGCAGTGCTTTAAACGCTGTAAGGCCTAAACCTAAGAATATAAAGCAATTCTAAGTTCAGGTTCTACTTCATCACTACATTTGCTTACTGTTTACTCTTTTGTGAAACATTCTTTTACGCAAGACACTTCAGTATCACAAGTCAGTTAACATTAAATTCTTTTGTTTCATCTTACATATTATGTCTACTGGCTCAAGTTGAGTGTGTCATCTTATGTGCCCTCAACAAGCAAGTAATTCAAATTGCACAGGAATGGAAACTTGTTACATCATGCCTAAAACCAGAAAACATGCTATTCCTTCGCTCTGTGAAGTGTGTACTACACTTCTTGTTACCTTGCAGAGTTGAAGGAATTCTGCAGCATGAAAACACAGAGGCTGCAGCATGTAGCTACAAGCTCATTGGGTGAGCTGATGGAGTCCTTCATCAAGGATAAATATTCCTCTGGTGAGAGGGGCTGTCATTTCAAATGAATGCACTCTGTAAGAGATCAGAAATCTGGACTGCAGGATGAGTTAACTGTTTACTGCCTCTTGTCTTAGCCACAAAAAGATGCAGATCCTAGCTCTGAGTGCCCCTCTACTTCCACACACGCTTCAGAGGTGATGACTAACTTAGCAGCAGGCAGCAGAATAGCTGAACTGGTTAAAGCACCAGGAATTGCCTCTACTCCCTACTACTAAGAGAATTATTGCCAGACTTCCTCACAAGAGACATTTTCAAAAAAGAAAGCAGCTGAATGGATAAACAATTTATATGATAGACTAGTACTTTTTATATTAAAAATCCATTTACACATACTATGTCTTGGCTTTTAGAAGGTAAAGATTTTTAATCCTACCAGTTATTATGAACTTACCACTGCAGTTTCACTAGAGACTCTCATTCCTTTCACATCTTGGATGACAAACTTCAGGTATATGGAGAATTTAAGTATTTTCTGATCAATGAGAGTAATTTTCCAAAGTAATTACTCATGGATGTAATTTGAAGATCACTGCCCAGCTGATAGATTTTTTTTTTTTTTTTTGCAATGTTATTTTCCCCAAATCAGAGTTCACATTTACTCAGGAATCATGCATTTTGATTGCACTACACTTAGTTACTTAATGCAGGGCTTCCCATTTTTTCTTAAATATTTTCTTACTGAAACCATTATACATAGAAAAATTTGTAAGTACATTTTCCTGGAGACAGTATTTATATACACTATGTACTAACCTTTTTCTAGTCATTAAGTTTTATTTAAGAAATAAACATTTGAAAACACTTCTTTTTCCCCAGAAATATTCTCCCTTTAAAAAAATTGCATGATTTAAAACATACATGCATACACACACACACACACACACTGATTTCTTTTTTCTGCCTTTGTTATTGAATTCTGATGTTCTTGGAGCAAGTTTGGTAGTAGTCTGTAACATTACTGCATCTGTTTGTGTTCTCTCCCTCCATTCTTTAAATAAATACCTGTTTAAAACCAGCAAGTAATCATTTTTCATTAACCATCTCCTGTAGCAATTAGGCAGACCAACACGATGGGAAAGGTGTTACAACAAAGATGTGATGACTCAAGGACCTGCACAATAGGAAGGTGCTATAAAGGAAGGGAAGAAGATTGCTCACCTGTATCAGAAGATTCCAGGTTCACAGGGAAAAGCTTCACCAAGGAGGGATCTCCAGAAAGAAATCTTTCCCCATTGGCAGTCAGCACTAAAATGAGGTCTAAGAGAGGTGCAGCCAGGTTCCACCCCTTGCAGTCACACAGCTGAATTGCCTGTGCTCTCAGGGCTGACTGGGTCCTTTCCCCAGGTGCTCAAATCAGTGGTTCTGGCCATGACTCAACAGTTACCATACACCCCCAACCTTGAAATTTAATTGGACTTGGTCCTAACAGAAACAGTAGAGAAGTGCACAGCTTGGGTAACTACACAGCTTCAGTTTCCCTACAGAAAAGAATGCTGCAGACAAGACATTGGTTTTTTTAATTCTTTTTCCCAGGCAGGAGAAATTCATTACGGGGATTTGGAGGAGGGAAAATATTTCTCAATTCCTCACTAAATCTATTGATTCTTTCCTACAACTTGAGAAAAACTGACAGAGATCACCACCATTTAAATCTCAAAATTATGATAAAGCCTCCTCAGGTTTGTTCTATAAGAATATGCATATATATATATTTTTTCATAACATTAATACCTATATCTGAAAATAGTAAGATAACATAAGGATTTCTTCCTCTTTTCCTCACACATGAATTACCCACTTTGTGTGTATCTAATACGAAGATTTAGGTCAGTTTTGCCTTTGAAATAAATGTGGTGTTGAAAAAAATCAGTATGGAAATATAAAAGTTAATCTTGGCTTGAGCACTGATCTATGAATGTTACATTTGGAAACAAAAATTATTGCATAACTAACTGAACCAAGAGGAATTCTTAAGCTATTGCTAATTTCTACAGTTGTCAAAGTTTGGATGCAGAAGTGCCTTGAAAGAACCGTTCATTGGTTTGGGTTTTTTTGTGTGTGTTTGTTTGTTTTGTTTTGTTTTTTAATTTAATTTGAATCTGCCATCTGAAATAAATAGCTTTACTCACATTTTTGCAACTTACCTTTCAGAAAGTTTCTAAGCATTACGTAATTCTTTTTTTCCCCCCACTGCCAAAATAGAGATTTCAGAAGCACAAACACTTTGGTTCTTGGTTCAATATTGTCTCAGTTCCAAGCTATTCCATTATTTTTGCAGTGCCCAAAGTCTAATGTAGCAAAGCCAAAACAACATCAATTTCCAACTGGATTTATAACATGCTACTTGATTCTTTTGCTTCCCTGCCAAGAATAAAGGTAACAGGAGGATCCTATCAAATATGACCTAACAAAAATAAACACAGAATTAAAGTTTGAAGGGCTTGCAATACGTGGAGAACAGAAATAGACATACCACTGAAACGATATATAGTGTTATCTCAAGATGCAGTCTTTCAGGAACAGTTTAAATTACAAATGTTTAAATCAGAACAAGCCTAGAATAAAACCTGGCTTTCCATTGAACTGGAAAAACAAACACAAGAAACTGAAATAAACCAGACCCCACACCAGGCCTCCCTACCTCTACACAGGAAAGGCTTTAAGGAAAGCCTTTTGCTCCTGTTACTGTCTGTCTGTTTCCTAAGTGTGCCTCTCCCAAATTTATTCCACTGGAAGAAACCCATGAATATATTTATAAATTACATATATGCACATACATGAAGGTACGTACATATATACAGACATACTCACAAAAACTCACAGCTTCTCAAATTAGATGCCAATGCAGTCAAGTCAGCAATGACTAAGAAGTGAACTAGCATCCATCCTTACCCAAACACTTAAAGAACAAAACACATCCACCTCATAGATTTTATTATTATTATTTTTTAAAGTCGTCATTATGTTAGGCATCTCCTAGAAAAAGGCCAGGTTATAGCTGTGTAAGCAATTAAGACGACCAAAATTTTACGTGCCTGATTTAGGAAATATTCTGGTTACACGTGAAGTAAACAAGAATTCTTCACCGCAGCCATCACCTTGCTACAAACACGTACGCAGCACAAGGAATTTCAAGTCTGTTGCCTGCAGCTACACACACGAAAAATAAAGCAAACTAGAGCAAACCATTCCATATTTCAACTTCCTTTCCTATTCTGCTAAGATAGTTCATCTCTTTTTAGCTCTAGAAATGCAATACACCTCTGCAAAAAACACTAAGCGTCCTCAAACAAACACCATCTTTTTCCTTTCCTACAAGGAAGACAAGCTAACCAAGACAAAGACTACTGTGCATTTTCCTATTAAATTACTTGGAATTCGACTGAGCATGGTTTAACACAATCTGGCCTAAGAGAGGAATGCATGAGTTAATTACACATACAAATCTTCCGTTCTACAAAATTGAAAAATCATTTCACGCTCTACAACAGGATATGTAACTTACAATCCAAGACTCGGAGAAACTGTGACATATGGAACACTAAGGAAATGGTATCAGAAGATATCAAGGGGATTATTTTAAGACCAGAAATAGTGTATCACTCTGTCAGCTTTACAAACTGCATAGCAAGGAAAAAGGTTGATAATTCCCAATTAAGATATAGCTCTGCTGCTAGGAACTTGTTTAGGGACATTGTTATGTTACAACAAATCAAAACTCAGAATAAATTGAGACTCCACTTCCCATAGCTACTTCTCTTTTAGCAACCATGTTAGACTTGGATACCCTCCTGCCCAAGCCAGTTGGGTTTTCTGTTCTGTGTCACATGGCCTCTGCTCAGCTGCTTGTGAGCCAGCCTAACAGCATCAGTTCTCTCATCTGATTCACTGATCAGAAGGCTGGAGCCCTCCTCCTGTGAAGAGAGGCTGAGAGAGCTGGGGGTTTTCATCCTGAAGAGAAGGCTCAGGGGAGACATCATTGTAGACCTTCACAATAAAGGGTGCCTACAGGAAAGCTGGAAACAGACTATCAGGGAACAGAGGGTAGATTTAGTTCAAATACAAGGAAAAAATTATTTACTGTGAGGGTGGTGAAGCACTGGCATAGGATGCCCAGAGAAGCTGTGGATACCCCATCCCTGGAGGCATTCAAAGCCTGGTTTGATGGGTCTTTGGGCAACCTGATCTAGTGAGAGGTGTGCCTGATGTGGCAGGGTGTTAGAACTCAACTATCTTTAAGGTCCCTTCCAACCCAAGTCATTCTATCGTTCTAGGATTAGTTGTCAGCACCGAGGTGGAGACAAGTGACCCAGGCAGAATTGACAGAACAGATATCTACAGATATCTGTTACAAGACTCATGCTTGAGTAACTGCTTGCTGGACTGCATCTAAACAACACAAGAGAAAGCCACAAATATCCACCCAAGCACTATGCAAATAAAAGACTGCCACTGAAATGGATTTCAAACAATATAAATTACTGAATTAAACACTTGCAAACTAAGCTAGAGAATAGTGATGTATCACAACTGACAGCGCTGAGAAGAGATGCCTCTTACAATTGCTCTAGAAACAGATCAAATAAAAGAGTCATCAACTCCTGACTGCAAGTCAGTAACCTTCATCCCAAGATAATGAATGGCATTAAGTTACATAAAAACATGAACAGTCAGGAAGTTTGTTTCTTTATCTCCTAAATGCTTTTATTTTCATGACCATATTAACACAGCATCTCATGACAACTATTGCAAATATTCTGAAGTGATATGAAGGTTTCAGGACATTTTATTTGATATTCACAGCTTCCTTCTCTAAGACACCATTTGTTCTTCATTGAGCTCTCCTTTTTAAAGGGAGAATCTCAAAAAGATGGCTGGCAAGGTCTCAACTGCACTCATTAATCAAACCGATTCATTGTTTAAACGTAAAGAAATGCTTTGACTAGTTTTATTACACTAATGTTGGACTATTAGTATCTTCTGTTAAGCACTCTCTGAGAAGGAATGAATTTTCCATCAAAAAATAAAAAACAAAGCTGATGTAGAGTTCAGTCTCAATATCACAGACTATCATCACTTCTAAAAAGCCAAAAACTGTGCAAATGAAGAGGTCTAATACTTCTAGGCAATAATGCACGGAAGAGATCATTTAAGCTACTAATTAGTTGTTAATTTCAGACCTCTGTAAAGCTTCTGCAACTTACCAGCTAATAACAATTGATGAACTGAAAGGTTATCTTTAGTCATATTCTGCCAAATGCTGGTTAGTCTTCTTACAACAAACACACACATACTGTTACTGAGCTAATGATAAAAACATTGCTCTATTTTCACCCACCTTCATTTTAGAAATAGCTACACGTCACTGACCATAAAAAGCATCAAAAGACTTCAAAACAGTTGTCAGCCAATTACAGAGGACAGATTTAAACAAAAAAGATGATGGTAAAAACAGACTTAAGTCTGAATTCAGCTAATGGATCACAGAAAACTTATACAAGTTCTTTCTCTATTAGGCATTTTGTTCTTTGTGCCCAATACACTTTAACCTGAAAATACCAGATTGTGCCACAAATATGTGACTAAAGTAGAAACAGTAATTCTATTGAAATTTTGAAAAAAAAAAAAGTGATTTCAAATGAACAGACTTGAGTAAAGTTTGTGTTTGAATGGATGTTGCCATCTCAGCTTTAGTAGTCTCATACTGTTTTCTATATTAAATAATAGGTTTAATTATTTTTAAATGTCTCACTCCAAACATTATTCTGTCAGAGTGTCCTTTCATACACAATCTAAAGGAAAGGATTGGCCAGCCATACGTAGCCACCATTTCCACAGTTTTGTCCTTCAGCTCCAAGAAGAGGAAAATCCATTGCCTTGTAGATTAGTAATAGAATCATCCATCTGTTGAACCAATGCTTTAATTAGCAAGTGTGGAAAGTAAAGGCTATTATTAAGTCTTTACAAAAGAATATACTGCTGTTGTGTGTTTTACAATGACTTAATATGTAACTGGTGACTACTGAATGTTATTAGGTTGAATTGCCTGTATCATCGAAACTTTTTTTTTTCTATTAAGTTTTTAACCAGAAATTTCTGTAAGGATGAAAAAAGAAATATCTGTGCTCAAACCACTTCTCAAACAAGAAATACTCACTGGCAGCCAGCACTGCCATGGTCATATTAAAAAAAATAACATTTGTACTCAGTAGAATGATAGGTGTTTTAGAGCATTAGCACTAAAAAAAATACATATACATTCACAGTTATGAGGAGATGGAAACAAAACTAACCATAAGCCCCCCTGTAATTAACAGCATTTGAGAAAAATACTTCAACAAAGCCACACATGTCAAAAAGAAACAGATATGCAGTTACTGGGAGCACACAATAAGAAACATAATAAACATGCAAAATTTGTCACTCACCATCTGAATGGGTTTTTTGTGAAGATCTCGTTCAGTCACCAATTTTTCTTGGTCAGTGACATAAAGGCCTTTTTGTGCCAGAGCTTGTATAACAGCATCATGACCTAAAAGTGGTTTTGCAGCATCACTTTTCAGAATAAGGCTTCCAGCACGACAGTAGAGTTCTGCAGATAGCAGTAAGTTAACTACAGGTGGTTTAATGTGCTCCTGGTCATACTGGTCTGTGTAAAATGGCTCTCGCAGTTCTTCTGGAACATTTTCTACAAAGACCAAAAATAACAAAGTGTCAGTATTAGAAAAAATGCAAATAGCGCTAGGATTTGTTTGTTTGTTTAAACATATGGATTCACAGTTAAGTCACAAAAAATAAATTCAAGGGAAGCTGGAAACCTTTACTCAGTCATTGTGATGTAAAACACCAGGAAAAAAATGCATACAAAGGTAACAGTTTGACTATAAATAGAAACTTGAAAAAAAAAATTCTGATTTCCACTCAGCAAAGGCCACACACCAGAAGACCCATCTGTGGTTTATGGCATCATTTAAGATTTCCTGGCTTCTCCAAATAACCGTCTAAAGATTCTGATTCTCTTCAGCAAAATGTTGTATAGGTCAGATGTATAAAAGCAAAAAAACATCCACTTGAACACAAAACCTGTCTCTATTACCATAATAAAGTAGAAATGGAACTTGTTATTTTAGTGAAGATAAATTCCAGAGACAAAAAGAGAAATCCCTGCTCAGCAGCCTTCTGGGTTTCATATATGCTAGGGAGGTTTGCTTATTGCTTTGCCAAGGGTCATACATCACAGCATGATGGCATTCAGCAGTTAAGCATACAACAGTGCATGTTTTAATAGAATTTAAAGAACGAAAAGAAAGATTGAAATACTACAGGTTTCCTTCTTCTGACAAAATGCTTAGCTCAAGTTTTACTCGCCTCTTCATGCTACTAAATTTCCTCAATTTTTTGTTTCAAAATGAACCTGAGTATCAACAAAAGGCTATGTGAGATTCTATCAAGTTTATACCAGGATATAAATTCCGAAATTGGCAGTTCAAGATTATCTGTAATAGTTTTTCTAAAAACTTTACACAATACAATATAGAGGGAATATATTTCTTACTGTCTATTGCAAATGTAAGTTTCAAATTAATTCAAGATGGTATTAGATCAAATGAAATCAAGTCATCAGTGATGAGGAAAACAACTTGGAGGCAGTTTCATGCTGTATTTCCGGACACATGCTCTGCAAGATGCTCCTTTTGTCCCTGTAACTCTTTCATTCTCTCCTTTTCTTTTCTTTTTTTTTTTTTTTAATTAGTTAAGCCAAGGGCATTTATTATGGTAGAAAGAGCATGTGATTCTTTCCCTGAGCCCAAGTGGAAAAAGAATGTAGGAAAACAGTGATGCAACTCCATGTTTCTGCTCAATCCCTGTTCCCTCAGCTGAGCTGGGAAGCAGCTGCACCGACAGGATTTGAAACAGAGGGTGGAGTCAATGGCCCAATGCGGGTGGAGCAGAAGGGAGGAAAAAACCCACAGAACACGCCAGCACGAAATAATGACAGATTGTCTTCTTCCTCATACATATTCTATTACAACTCACATGCTTCCACTATGAGCTGTATGAAGAGCTACATGAAGAGCTACCCTTTCTGAGCTGGAAGGTACCTCAGGTTTGCATTAGAGAATGCATAAAGGGGAATATTAACGTGTACTTCTATAAACATCATAAAGAAAGTAAAAATTTCTTAGACATTGCTTCTTGTCAATTCATAATGTCAAGGAGAAGAGATAGTGTACAATTTGCTTAAGCCATACATAAAGCTAATATATCATAGAATACAGATCAAAATACGCTGCCAGCAAATCTAACTTGTCCTTTATCATACAAGCCTAATGTTTAATAAGATTACTTAAAAAAACCCAAAGACAAACATCAGCACCCCCCATCAATATACCAGATGTACTAACCTAATGTACCAATGGCACGCAATAGCATCTCTGACTTGTTTTCAAGTCTGCTATCTTCTCTTTTCATTTCCCTGCCTCGCTTAGTGACTCTTTAGGTCCTCCAGCCTTAAAATACTATGGAAAGCAATTATGATTAAGGGTACCAAGCAATGCCACACCAGTTCAGAAAAATTACGGAAATTTAACAATTAGGATACTTTCAGAAAAATATCTGAATTATCTCTAGGTAATTATTTCTTAATATACAATAGGCTCATGTAACAATTCTGCAGATGCTCTTCAGAGAGGAAAACCAAATGAAAGAACTCATTTTAAGCTTGAAAATAAACTATCTTTCCTTTTTTTTTTTTTTTTTTTTAATTAAGCAATTGTAACTTATCTTTCTACATAAACACCTACTTTCAAAAGGAGAGAATCACCTGAAAATAATTCATGGCTACTAGCTCTAACCTTGCCTTTAGAAATGTCTTTTTAAAGAGCTCTGTTCAGGTAAATGTGACTTATTTCTTTGAATATAGCATGGATTCCTCCTTTGGAAAAAATTCTTCACGTTAATGTGGAAAGTCTAGGCTTATTTAACACACACATTTCTAGAAAGCTTCCAGGCTTTCATAGGGATGAATATAAACTTTTGAGTTAGATGACTGTAAGACTGTAACAGTGAGCAATTTGAGACTGATGAATGCTTGATTTAAGAATAAAAACAGAAGTGTCCATCCAGAAGCTTTTTCTTACTTATTCTTCAGGATCATATTAACAAGGTAAAAACATAAGAGCTTCCCAGTTAAAATATGCATCGTTCTTGGGAGCCACATGACGATGTAAAACCTCAGCAAAGAAATGGACATTTTCTACAGGTTACTGACTTCCATAAGCACCACATTAAGAAAAATCTAGTTGTAAAAAGCTTTGAGATTTAACACGGATTTATTCTGCCAAAGTACTGACTAATAACTTCAACCACTTCCTACTGCAAACCAGTAGATGAACTTCTGCCAGATCTTAATGGCTTCCATGATGTGACAGTTTTCTGCAGAACAAAGGCATGCTTTAGCAATAAGGTAACACAGTGAGTTACTGTCACTCAGGCTCTACTTACTAGTAAGGAGTCCAGTGCCTCATTTGTCACTTGGACATGAGGGACTGGAACCTCCATGATTGTCAAGCATCTGAAGACTGAAAACAAGTCAGAAAAAAAGGTGGTTTATATAATGTTGCTTCATAGGAATTTTCATAGCTTCCTCAGAAGAAGGGGGAGATATTTCAGTTTGTTATTCTGTTTTGGACAGACCTTCGAGGGCTTGTCAAGGCCTCCACTCCTACATTTAAAGCAGCTTGGTAATACATGGCTCAAACTGATGCTGTTGAAAACGAAGTCATAAATAATGAAATGCGAGACTTTTAACCAGGAAGTGGAAGAGAAAATGATGCCATTTATATTCAAATGAAATTTCTCCTTTTTGGTTTGTTGAACCTGTCTGCCACTTTGTTACGCAGTTCTTGGCTAGCTTCTGCCTAGGAGCAAATATCTAGAAGGTCATCCTACAAAAATTGTGTCAGACAATTTCAGTATCTCAGTTCTTCACTTATCCGCTACAACCAAATTGAATTTGAGAGATTCTTGGATTTGCTGTCACAGCACTTTAAGCAAACAGATCCTTCTCTCCTGTTCCTGGATGCCACAAAAGCAGTTCTGCACTTCCAGCGTGCACTTCCTGTAACACCAAGAAGGCAGCCTGGCGATGAGCAAAGAAAAGTTTAAATACAGAAGCTTTGCCATCCTCAGATATAGCAAACAAATAGCTTAAGATGATAAAAAGCCTCAAATCCTTACTTCTAACTCTTAGATAGAATTGAAAAATAATCCATTACATTGCAAAGGGGTTGAGTGTCCCGCAAAGTATTCCTTGCCTGACATTCTCCTGCACTACCATCTGGAATAAGCCATGTCCAGAAGTCTTGTGCAAAAAGACTAAACCAAACAAAAGCCATTTGCCTGCAGGCAAGTCTTTTGGATTAAGGAAGGGAAAGAGTTATTTTCCCTGTCATGATTACAGCTTCACAAATCATTCAATAAGAGGTCTGGTCCTGACATAGAAAAAACAGGAAATAAACACTAATAAATAATTAGTCAAATACATTTTCTAGCAACAGAGTGCTTCTTTAATATGTACATTTCAGGTCTAGGTAGTGTTATATCAGCGTTGTTTTTTTTTTTATATATATATATACTTTATATAGGTATCAGTTTCTAGAAAGATTTCTCATCTCACACACACAAAAAGAAAAACACAGCACAAAGCAAAAAAAAAAAAAAAAAGCAAAACTTGCACAGTACCTTCATATGCCATCCAGACCTCAGTTCTTTTTCTGGAGCACTCAAAATCACATCAGAAAAGCTCTTCTGGGTCACACTAATTGTCAGTCTGACCCATATTCTGCCTTCAGTAGCACAGTGGGAAATACCAAGCAAGGGCAAGGTTTAACAGTTACTTTACCAACACCTATTCACATCCTCATAAACAAAAGAATAACTTGAAATAATCCCTGGCAATAAAGGGATCAACTTTTATTTGCATAAATGTCTTCAGAACGTATTTGCAGGATGGTAAGATATGAGAAATAGAAAGATGATAATATAGTTATAATCCCATCTCACTCATTTAGCATTCTGATAACTACTAGCAACAGGATATATTTTACATTTCCTATACAATAAAATTATTTCTGAAATAGGAGATAAAGACTTTTTGAGCTTGAGCTTTTGAACTTTTTGAACACCCTATCCAATGACAAAGAAAACTTTTTCCCAGCCATAACTAGGTAGACACGAGGTGAAAAATCTACTCTAGTGTCTGTATTACAGATAGTCTTAATTTAAGAATGATTCTAATTGAGGGAAAGAAAAAGGAAAGCAGATAGGAAACTACTACAGCAATACAACTTTAATATGAGAGAAAGGCATTCCAACACTACAGCAAAAAGGTATTTATTACTGCCATTTGAATCAATAATAACGTACTGCCCAAAGAAAGGGGAAGAGGATAGAAGGGAGTGGTGGGAAGGGCAGAGCTTGCTAAATTTTGCTTGCTAAATTTTGATTCCCAGCCTCATTTTCCAAGATAGCAATCACCAAAACCATGTATTCAGAGCTTTGGGTTCATCAAAACAAACATTAAGTGATTCACTACAGGAATGCAAGTGGATCCATTTACGCTCATCAAAATCTACCGGCTATCTGGATAAATGAACTTGCGTAACACTTCACACAGGGAAGCTGAGCACTCCCCAGTTCACTTTACCTGTACAGATACATGGAAAGTGAGAACAAGAGCACCTTTAAGTATGGAGTCACTAAATAAACCCAGCAGATGACTCTCACTCATTGCGAGAATGCAGTTGCAGGATAGTTGCAGTAGCAAAGACAATGATGGCTGAAGAATAGAAAAGTATAGGTAGAGCTTCATCTCATCATCTGTGTAGATGCAGACAGGCTCTTCAGTTTTAATGACAACCAGGCTCAATGACAAGGAGTCACTGAAACTGCTGATTACAAGCCACCTTACCTGATGTTTATCGTGTAGTAGGAATCCTGACAACTGTTAACTTACTAATTTCCCTTCCCATATTTGTGTATGTGCAGTGTGCAACTACGAATGACTCTGGCAAACCCAGTAAGCCCAGAAGCTCATTTGATTGTATTTAACTTACAAGAAGTTACTTTTAAAGAGTCAACCTAAGCTTTATGTACATTAGACAGATGGGACTGATACAAGCTTCAAGCAGACCAAATCAGCTGGTTTGTCCAATCAACTGCTTTTAGTAGGATTGTCCAAAGTATCAATTTGTCACTAAATATTTTAGAAAGGTGAGGGAAAGGATTTTTTGATGTATATGAAAAAAAAATGAATAAACAAAACACAATTTTCCCCACCAAAAAAAAAAAAAAAAAAAAAAAGCACTTGCTTTTATACTCCAAACTCTTGTCTAAGATTTAGCTAGCTGTCATGCTGAGCAAATGTAAAGAAATTAGGTCTGCTAGGGAAAGATGATGAGATGTCCTGGCCTGCACCACTGCAGTATTTAGTTTCAACTTGCTTCTGTCAGATATACAATGTTCATTTCCTCCCTTCCTGGCTCTACTGGCAACATCTGCAAGCAGCAGTAAGTAGCCGCACTGAATTCTGAAAATATTAATCATCAGGAGAAAGCCATTTTAAGTTTCTTGGCTCATGTTTAGTTGTAGATGATGTAAATTGTGATCTATTGCTTCAGACACCTATAAGGGGTAAATGTAATGTTAAAAGCCACATGGACTCCTTGGCTTTTGCTGCAGAAAATCCCCAACGCAAGGTTTAGGGCAAGCACTGAGCTTGGGTAGATTTTATTTAGCTTTTGTTCTGTAAAGAAGAACCATGTTAAGCCAGAGAAATTCATTACTGTGGCAGGATAATATGTTGTATAAGTAGTAGAACAGCAACAGATTTAGCCTGACTCTAAAATTGTTCCCACAATATTCTCACAATTATAAATGCCAGAGATAAGTCTCAAGTTAGTAATGAAAAACTGGCAGCAAGGCTGGATGAAAAATCACATTTAAGAAGTATCCACCAGAGGTTCTCTATCAAATGGAAAGAATGTACAGTTCAAGGTTCAAGAACCAGTATCTTCAGTCATATGGACAAAGTTCCAGAGAACCAATTCCAAGCTCCAGAGGGTTTGAAAGCATTCTAGAAGACAAAATTACAATTTGAGATGATTTTGACAAGTGGAAAAGGAGGTCTGAATATAGGATGCAGTTATGTAAGTATAGCTGCAAAGCAGGAACCTACAACCACACAATTACAAGATGGGAACAACTGAGTAGGCAGTAGTTCTGCAGAGAAAAAGATATGGAGCTTTAGTGAATCACTGAATGAGTGAGTCAACAATTCTAGGCCGATGCAAAAATGACAAACATCATATTCTAGTGAATAAATGAGATTGTTAAGGGTTGGAAAGATGAAGTCATTTCTCACATCTACCCTGTACTGCTAAGCATAAAGTGGGACCATTACATCAAGATTACAAAATTCATGCAGAACAAGACCAAGAAAAGATGGAGGGAGGAAATTAAAAGTCCAAAAAAAGCCCAACTTAAAAAAAATTAGGCTGAAAAAAAGAATCCCATGTTTCATCTGAACAGCAGAACACAGAGCAGATACTGTTTTTATTATGTGAAAGGTGTTGCACAAGTAAGGCACCCACTGCCCTCACATCCTCCAGGAATACGACAAGGAAGAAATGTGTTTACAGTGTGGCAAGAAACATTTATGCTCTTTTAATATCTAGAGATAAATAAGGATTCAAATTGACTACCAGACATGCCACCAAATCTCTGTAATTACAGACTTTACTAAAAAACCAAAAGGATAAACAAACATCTGTCAGGAAAGATATATATTTAGCTCAGCCTCTTTAGAACAGTGGACAAATAAGAGCTTTTCCAGCTAAATTTTCTGTGACTACAGTAGAATGAGAAGACAAAAACCTCACACTCCAAAACGACATCCACTTCTGTTATTTTAGAAATAAAGAGCACACAGAACAACACATCGTACTCGGAAGTCAAATCACATAATGCCATCAACACAGTTGAACTATTTATTTGGAAAACAGTTTTTCTGAATTGAAGTGGTTAATTCCCAGCACTAGGAGTTAATGCTGAAATTGAGTGCGCAGAATTTATTTCTAAGGTCAGACATTCCTTCTCAGTTACTGCAAGCCGTGCCACCCACCTTTGGATGTCAGAAAACATTTCATTTGACCTGTCCTAACATTTTCTTGAAGAAAATACCAAGGCACAAAACCCCACGCTTCCTTAATACATATATACAAGTGCTGTACTCAACTGTCATTGTTTAAAAAAAAAAAAAAAACAACACTAAGAACAAAAAACTCTTAATCCCAACTGTTCTTCATACAAGATGCCTTCAAGATGACTGTTAGTATATTCCTAAATTAATAAGACAGTTTACAAGTAAGGCAGCTTACTTTGACTTGCCTATGCTGTGAGCCAGACACTTCTCACAGTTCCTTGGAGAATAACAACAACACTCCATTGGTGCCAGTTCCTGGATGTGCCTAGCAATCATCAAACACAAAGTTACTACTAAGCCTTAAGGAATGGTACCCATTCCAAGTTTTTTCTTCAAGGACATTCCCTGCACACAGTCAAGCTGTGTGTACAATTATGCCTATATTTCAGTGCACTTTTAAGAACACAAAGTACATCCCCTGGACCTAAAAGATGTACCCATTTGATACAACAAGATGTAAGCCTTCAGTGCATTCAAGATCACAACAATCTACTGTTTTCATTAATCAAAATCAATAACAGTCATTTCTTTCAGAAAGGAAGGGGAAGAAAATCCTCCACCTCTCACACCTTCTTAAGGAATTTCAGTATTTCAAGGATTAAAAAAAGAAATAAGATGTGGCACCCATTAGCACATGAACAATCCGTTAATTCCTTTGTATGAATGCATATAGCAGTAGCTCATAGGGGACACTGAGGTTGTGATCTACTCTAAAGAACTAAAAGTTGAAAATCCCCAATCCCGACAAACTTCCTTCCTTCGTAGGAAAGGCGAAGGTCAGTTCTTCTATTTTGCTCTAAGTATAAAGGAAGCATTTGTATTCCAACCATGCAAGTCCTGTATACTGGCTTTCCCTGCTTTAGTCACTAGCTCTTCTTCGCAGCCATTTGAGATACTAATCAAATTCAAGAGTAGTGAGATCAGAAATGCTACAATTGTGTTTGTTTACCTTTTCCTATCTCACATAATGCATTATTTGAGGTCAGAAGGAGCTACTACCTCCTCTAGTGACATTTCTCTGGTGTGCCTGAATCACCACAATAACCAAGAGCTAAGGAACGTGTTCTGGATCACCCTTTCCATACGCTCTTAACCGAGAAGCACCCTGCAAGTTGCTTGACACACGCAATAGAAACTCACCCAATATAAACTGAGACATTTCAGCTGCAGGCTGAGCATTTGTCCAACTCCAGCAGCAAAAGCCTTTCAGGGTTTCATAGCACTGGGTTATGTAATTGCCAAAGCGCTATGCACCCGACCTGCCACAAGCAGAGCCTGCAAAGCTGAGCTAAACAGAAAATGATGGCTCAAGATCTGGAACCGAGGACTTCTAAGAACTTTCATGACTCCTATTTCAACTCTTACGTCTGCAGAGCTGACAAAGCCCTATATAAGAACATAATATCCTTATCCAGTTTTTACAACAGAAAACAAGCAATATTTATTGGCAATTTTTAATATGAAAACAATACTTTGATTTCTTACATGATGAATATGCATTTTTGTTCAATAGCCACTACAAACGTAGTAAAACCGCACTAGGTTCAGTCACGTTGAAACTACCAGCTTTTTGCAATCCCCACATCGAATGCCACTATTTCCCAGAAACACCACGAAGGTACACCTTAAACCTTGCTGAAATACATTAAACAGTACTCTGGCCTAAATGCAAAAGCTTGAAAGCTCCATTAGAAAGAACCTTTTCCTGTTATTCGATACAGAATAAGTGTAAAGATACTGATGGCTAACATCGAAGCCAGCTTTTAAAGAAAATCTCTATTTTTAATCCCAAAAAATTGAACCATTCACCTACTACAGCTGTAAAAGAAAAGCAACAAAAAACAACTTGGTAAATTTCCAAGATGTCTCCCTCAGAAGACCTCTGTAAGTGTGATATTCCTCAATGAAGAACACCATTTCAAGTATCGAATAATAGCTCTGGTATTCCACGGTCCAGGGTGTCAAAGCAGCACCAGTGACGCCTCCCGGAGGGATGACAATCACTGCCATTTATGCTCGCAGACAGGAAGGGTGAGCCTGCCGCGCTCTGCAGGCCGAGAACTGGCATTAAACGCTTTTCTCCCCAATCCTTCTTACTGCTTAACCACCCCAACGGCTACGGGCTGCTGCCACACGTCAGAACCACAGCACACATCCCTTTCCACTGCTTGCCCCTAACTCAGCCCTCAGAAGGACAAACACGGATTGCTGGTGGCCTTGTTTTGCCTTCTAGAAAAGCGCGACCCTGAGAGGAAAACAAAACAAAACACAATCTAGAGAGCTCAACTCCTAAAATAAGACTATATTACCTCTAAAGCGCAAAACAGCGGCAACAACAAGTCTCAAGGACAGATGAGCGCTACCCGACGAAGCCCACAGGTAACAAAGCACAGCAGCGGGGTGAGGAGCAGCGCCGCAGCCCCCCGGCCCGGGCAGGGCCCGCAGCCCCGGGCAGCCGCATCAAAGGAGGAGAGAAGAGACACCGCCTACCTGTCCCGAAGGCTTTGGCCACCAGCCAGGCGAGATTACAGGCGATTTTCGCTCGGGAAAAATCATAATGGTCGAAGGGCTTGATGGCAGGAACAATGAAAGTCTTCTTCATCTCCTTGGCGTCCGCGGCATCCCCCATCTTCCCACGGGACCCTCGGCAATCCGAACTTACATGGTTCCTCCTCCTCGTCCCGCGGCCGGGCGGCACAGCCGCGGCACGGCGGGAGCAGCTGAGGCGGCGCGGTGCCGGAGCAGCGCGGGCCCAGCTGTCCGCTCCGGGGCCGCCGCCTCCCGCCTTCCTCCACACAGGAATGCGGCGGAGCCCGGCGTCCTCCTCCTCCTCCTCCTCCTCCGGCCCTTTGTCTCCCCGCGCTCACGCCGCCGCCCCCCGCAGCCTGAAAGCCGGCCCTGGCGGCCTCGGCCCCCGCTGCCCGGTGGAATCCCTCCGGCGGGGGCCGCGCGCCTCGGGAGCGGCCGGCCGTGCCCCCAGCCGCCGCAGGCCGGGACGCGGCCCTTCCCGGCACCGAGATGTCAAAACGCCGGGCAGCGGTTTCCGGGCGCCGCGCGGCCCGCCTCGCCCCGCCGACGGAACAATGCGGGCCGGGAGCGGTGCCCGCCCGCCGCCAACCCCCCGCCCGGGCGCTGCCCCCACGGCTCGGCCCCGCGCTCCCTCAGACGCCGCCGCTGCGGCGGTGCGCCCGCAGCTGCCGCACCGGACGGGAGACGCGCTGCCGCGCATGCGCCGACGCCGCCACAGCCGCCGCCGCCGCCTGCTCGCTCGGGGCGGGGCGGGAACGCGCGGTCACGTGGGCGCGCATCCCGCAGGGGCGGTTCTGGCGCCGGGCCGAGCCCGCGCCTCGGGCGGAGGCGGCGGGGCGGAGCGCTGCCCGGCGGTAAGGGGCTGCTCGGCGGGGTCCGGCGGCGAGGAAACGAAAAGAAAGAAAAGGGCGGCAGCTGCCGGCCGCGGGGCCTGCCCGCCCTCCTCGCGGCGGGGCGGGAGGGGCTTCTCTGCCGCGGCTCCGAGCGGGGAAGGGCTTGGCCGAGCGGGGCGCGCTGCCGAGGGGGCCGCGGGTTCCTCAGGGCCGCGCTGCGGGCTCTGCGTGACGGAGCGCGGGCGGGCGGGGAGCGGCGCGGGCCGGAGCGCTTCGCCCTGCTGCACCGGGGCCCTGCTCGCTCCGAGCCCTAGGGGCCGCTCCGGCCGGCAGCGAGCGGCACTGGCTGGCGCAGCCTGAGCCAGAAACTCAGAGGAATTCACGTAATGCTGGCTGCGGGCGGTTACGTCTTCGCGTTTAAACTGGACTTCGCATCTCGCTGCGTTACGTGTGCTTCTGGCACGTACCGCGCGCGGCAGGGCTGGGAGGCATCCCGGTTTCGCTGACAGGAGCCGGCTGGAATTCCCGCGGTAGGAAATGGGAAGAACCCGTGTGCGGGCGTGGCACTGCAAAGTACTCCGTATGCATGAGAAGTACAGGCTGAACTTTCAGCAGCTCAAGTCAAACCTGTACTTGCGTTCTTTCCTCAGGTTTTTTTTTTTTATATGCCTCAGAAGTTATGTGACACTTAAAAATTCGTTTATGTTGTTTTTCACATTGCTTCTAGAAAGGTAACTTAACTCGTCGTGTAAGTAGCAACACACACTTGGAAAGCAGGAGCTTTTAAAACCCTAAATGATCAGACCCGGAAGAAAACAACATACTCCCAAGCTTCAGCTCATTTGATTCTTGTGTGACTAAGGAAACACCTGGAAATCAGAATGACTTTCAGGGAAACATTGTTTGCAAAAACTTGAAGGCCATCACTTCAGTATGATGGGTATGGACCCACTTCAAGAGTTCATAAGATCACCAAGTAAACACTACCAAAAAAAATGCTTTTTTTCCCCCCTTTACAAAATGCTTCATAATCCCAATAAGGAGGGATAGCTATGTTTAATGGCCTGGATTTGTTATTTGTTTTAATTCACTTGCACAACACATGTACCTATACTATATTATACACTAAGAATATAGTGGCCTTCAACCCAAACCGGTAAAAAGCTGTTCTTCTAAAATAATGTAGGCCTGAGTCCCTCCTTCCTTCAGATTGATAAAACATTAAAAACAAGTTTATCTTGTTTTAGAACAACTGAAAGCAGAGACCATTGTGGATAGGAATATACGGAGACTACCACCATTCTAAATCTAAATGTGAAAGTTTGTATGGGTCAGTGAAACCTATTCAGATTCACAGAAGGAACTCTAAAAATGCTGTGCCATTGTAACTGTAATAGAAATGGTTTTTTTAACTTGCTCAGTGCTCTTAAAAGTTAATACATGAATATAAGGCATCTGAGAGTAAAAAAGAAAACATCACTAGTAGTTGCTTGTGCCAGGTTTACTTTTGCAAACATGCCTATGTGTGAGGTTGCTCACTAAATTGTCAGAGGTATCAGCAGTCAACATAGAAAGTGATTTAAGGTCACTTTAATTGTCCAGAAGAGATAAACAGAGAAGAAGCAGTGAGGGCTCATCTTCTGCTCTGCTTATTCACTTTAAAATACTTGAGTAGCAATGAACTCTTCTGTACACTATCTTTCTGTTGCAAAGTATTTTATGATTTAAAGTTTATTCCAGGTGAAAGGACAAAGTATTAAGAACTAAAACAGGTAGGTCCCAGAGGATTTTTTTGTTTTCCTTTCCTCTCACTCCCTGTACCCTGTATTAGAAACCCACTTGACTAGTTTCCTCCTCTAGCTATGCCATAGACCTGATCCTTCACTGCCATCTGCTTGGTCACTTGCACAGTGGTTGTACAGTCTGTAGTCAGTGTGAGGCAACAGTGCCACATATGACCATGAAGTTAAGAATAATGGTGTGGGAGAAGGTTGTTGCCAGTAGTCATAACCTTGGGAGAGTGTGGAACAAACCTCAATCAACAGTTTTAAACCTGTTTCCTAACTTGTTTCAGGATTCTTGCACCTTCCAAAAAAGCTTTGTCTGTGATAGATTTTCTTAGACTAAACTGAGGCTAGCACTAGAGAGTGATTAGGCTCAAGTAGTATCTCATGCATAATTTCTTATATGATAAGTGTTTTAAATGGGCAATATCAGCTAGTGATAACTGGTTTGTGACTTACCTAATATGATAGTTTAAACATAGCAGTTAACCAGAACTACTCCAGCACATAACACTTCAGCCCTGCTATTGAAAAAAGTCTGAAAATAACACCATGGGGATGTTATCTTGAACTACTACTCTAGCATTTCTCTGTGTAAAACTCTCTTACCTTCTTTTCTTTCTCTTCTCCAGAAATTTGAGTGGTCAGGATAGAAATAGCTATAGTAAGAGATATGCTCTGTGTCTAGCAAAGGTACTGCGCACAGCTTAGCATGCCACAGATCAAGGAGTAGCCACATCCCACCACACTCCTTAATGACAATGCTTGCTGACTTCAGGAAGCTTTAGCAGATATCAGATTGAAAAGGTGATCTTCAGAGGACTCTGAAAAAGATATAAACGTAAAGACAACTTCTGAAATGAAATCCCTGTTATACTAACCTTTTAGTATTGCTTCACAGGTAACAGTAAAACCTTTCAGATAGCGAGAGCTAGGAAAGTACATTTTCTAACAGATTAACTGGCATGTTTGTTTGAATTATTAAGATTATTTAATACCATTACTGATGTATTTATGTAATGGTGTAACACAATAGAAAGCTCAACTATAACAGCATAGTAGCAAAGTCCTAGGCAAAGGAAAGTGAAGAAAAACCCAAATGAAGCAGCCAAAACAAAAGAAAAAAAAAGGTGCTTACCCTTAGAAGGCCTCAAGTATGAAGGAATTACTAACAAAACTCTCTTACATCCACTGCCAACCTTTAAATGAGATCTGGGATGGGGTGGGTTCTGGCTCCGCCCCTTCTGGTCACTCAGCTGCACTGCATGCACCTGTGCTTTCCTGGGTTGGCCCTGCCTTCCCACCAGGTGCTCAATCACTGCTTCAAGCTGTGATTTAGCATTTCTGCTACAGTATATATGCAGTTTCTGTAAGCTGTGGATTTTTCCAAGGCGTGGTTTTATGGGGGGGGGTGTTTTTCCTGTTTCTGGATGATACAAAAGTATGGGAATGATTTTGTAGTTTCTGTGTTTCAAGTTCCGTTAATTTGGACTCCCAAGGGAAGTTTTCAGTTTGGTTAGTTTGTTGCCCTTTTGGCCCTTTTGTCTTTTTTTCTCTGGTTAGTTTGGTGCTTTTTTCTAAGTTTTGTTTTTTTTTTCCTTTTTTTTTTTTTTCTGTTTGTTTTCTATGTTGGCAGCTTTTCAAATTCTGTCCATCTCTTAGAATTGTACATTTGTCAGGTATTTTTAGGTGGCTCTTTTTTCTGTGTAACATTCTGTAAGTTCACTGTTTTCTCTTTGATGTAGCTTTACACTTAAGTTTTCTATATATCTTATGTCTTTTATTGTGCACTTTAAAACATTTGAAATAGGCATTGTCCTCTTTCAGTAAGAGAGGTCTATCTTTCTCATGGCATGCATCCCCAATTTTCTGAGGAAAATCCTAAGCGTGATTTTATGGATGTTACCTTAAAGTCTTGAGCAACTTACCTACCCTGTAAAATCAGATTACGGTGGGGAATTTACTTTCAGAACTGCTTTGTACAGAAATAAAATGCAATGTTATTGTCGTATAGCTGTTAAATGATACTTTATTTGTATTGTAGTTCAGAGCAAAATGGATGACTCTAGTTTTTGAATTGTGTATTCAGGTGTAAGAAGTTTAAACTGGTTATTAGGAGTTTTTCATAGGCTGAATAAGAGCTAACTGCGCAGTTTTTCCTGCTGTGTTATATTCCATTGAAGTGGCTGGCCATTTTGTTGGTTTTCTTTTTTTCCACTCTGCTTCTATATCTGCAGAAGCACATGAAAGCTCGTAAGAGGTCATTTGTTGGAGGCATGCTCTTGTTTATTGGTTGAACGTGAATAGGCTTCAGTTTTCCATCTTTTGGCTCTGCTTTCAGTTTCCAGTGAAGCCCATGTATGTCTGAATGAGACCAGCAGTCAGAAGGAGAGAATGCTCCCTTAGGACAGGAAAATTCTTGTGCCCTTTGAATGCATCAGAGTTACTTTTTAGAAGGGATTGTAGTAAAGGCGGTGCAGAAAAAAAAGTAAAGCAAATAGCATAGGAACTTCCTAATAGAGCTTTTAAATTCTCTGTTTTCTTCAGACATTGTCATCTAATTTTTTTTATTTTTATTTTTTGGCAGTTTCTCAGCTTCCCTTAACTTGTAGAGAAATTGTGTTATTGAGGAACTACGATGATTACTTCAGGACACAGGGACACAGGTACAAATAGCTGGCACCCTGTTTCTAAAGTAGCCATGGGAAGTGTGCTTCAGAAAGAGGTGTGTTGTATCCCTGCATCTACACATACTAACCCTTGATGTTATTGGAGATTTTGATGATGTATACATAATGAAATAATCTTAATCTGAGTACCTAGAATTCTGCTGCATTTAATTCTCTTCTGCCATCACTTAATTCATTCATTTTTTCAAAGCAGCTTTAAAGATGTGTACCTTACAGTTAGTTTGAAAATATTTTTAATATCTCAAAACAAATAGGATATCTAAGCCTCATGTAGAACAACTAGATTTAAAGACACCCCTATTTCAATATATATTAGAAACATGGTAAGAACAACAATTATTTTAATAGTTGACTCAAATGAAATGTATGTATATTAGTAATAAAAACTTGGCAACAAAGATTTTTAAGGATAACCGTCTGTGTAGTTCCATTTTAAATCTCTGCCACTAAAGATATGAGTGAATTTAATTGTGTTTATAATTGTTTTTCTGGATCAAGGGTGCCTTGCCAAAAATGTGTTTTTGAAGAAATAACTTGGATGATTTCTTTCTTCTAGAACATCTCAAGAGAGACATTAACTGCAAAAAAAAGTATTCATCTCTCTGGTTGTTCTGTTGTCACTTGTTTATTCTTTGCTGCTATGGTTAGGCTTCATGTAATCGCTTCATCTGCCAATCAACAGTTCTGGATGCTGATGTCCTCATTTGTCATACTCCAACTTGACTGCTTTTCTGGTACCTAATGTCCTTCACTTTGTTTCCAGCAGGTTGGGAAATTGATAGTGGCGTGAGTAGGTACTTTTATAGTAGCTATTCACTTTTCAAGCAGGCACATAAAAGTCATGTTTTCTTGAATTCAGTACAAAAGAGTTGCTTTGTCATGTCTTTCACACTGCTGTGTACGGTTAGATTTTTTTTTAAGTACTGTCAGTAGTAGTTTGCTGTTACTTTGCTGTTTTCTTAAGACTTCTGTATTATTTCTGCTTTTCCTTCTGTTGTTTCCCTTGTACCCACCCAGCAGCATGCAGCCCCTGGCATCTTAAAGCACATCCAGTCACATGATTCCCATATTGCTTTTGGTCTGTGATTTTGTGGCAGCATCTACTGTGAAGTGTTTCGTAAATTATTTTTTTATTTATCTGAATAATCATATTTTTAAGGAGGTTTTGACCTCATCCTTCCTATGGCACCTATTGAATTTTATTGGAAATGGCTAGAATTACAAATTTGTGCTGCACATCTAATCCTATATCCTAGTCAGTTATTGCAGTCACTAATCTAGGCCTTCTCCTGCTGAAGCATATGCTGGTTCTAATAGGATTTTCCTCATTTAAGAATTGCAGAGCTCTTTGTCCCTTCTATTAGTATCAATTATGCTTCTCTACTTGACATCTTTTTTAAATCTGTGTGTGACTGTTGCCCTATATTATGCAAATATTACCATGTAGTAATTTTTGTCCACTATCTTTAGAACTTTTCTATCTAAAAAGTTATAGATAACTTTTTTTGGTCTGTCATCAGCTGGTCTGCCCTGCTATGTATGAACTGGTTCCTCCTCAGCTGCCCTTAAATCACAAGTGGCTGGGTTACCTTGTTGCCACATGTTGTGAGTTGAAGCACAGGGCATTTTCTCAGCCTTCTCACCCAGGTAGGGGGCAGTGGTCGTTTCACTTGTCAGCACAAAGAATGGGAGTGACAGTCAGAATCAAGGGTGTCAGAAACAGAGCTTTCTCTTCTTGTTAGCCAGTATAGTTGAATGAAGATGAAGGAAGGGGGCAAGCAGGCTGAAACTTGCTTTCTAAAGAAGATTTGAGCCCTTGTGATAACTGCTCTGGGAGACATCTGAGCCAGACAAAGAACATGTGGGACGCTTACTTCTGCACAGATCTTCATAATCCCTCACCCAGGCTTTGTCTTAGCAGACACAGTGCAGTCCTTAAAGGTGATAATTTACTAAATGAATGAAGCAGCAGCCTGGGTGAGAGTGTGCCTGTAGGCATTACACTGAATCAAGGGAATTGTTATATGATGCAACAGAAGTAATCCCTGGAAATAAGGACTAGAAAGGGGAGTTGAAACCTATTGGTTTTCCTTTGGCAACTCTTGTCTGTGGCAAGCTCTTTTCTGCTTTCCTCCTGTGTTTAACTGAAAGGAAGCAATTGCCTGATTGGAGAATGTAAGATAACAAAACAGATATTGCAATAAACTCCTGTGTTGATGCGGATCCAGCTTGTTCAATTGAGTGAGTAGTTCACTATTCATAATACTGGAATTGGGCACTTGAGTCTCTGACCTGGCTTGCAGTGTTCTCTTTTAGGAAGAGCAGCAACTCGTAGTCACCAGAAAAAAGGAATGAGGGAAACAAAAACCAGCTCAATAAGAAAGTGTATCCAAGGCATAGGGCAAACTGCAACATCGTCCTTTTACCTCCAAGTACTGCAGTATGCAGTACTGTGCTAGAATAATTAGGAGTATTATTTGACTTCTCTGAGGGAAGAGATGAACTGGAGATGGGACACCTAAGAACAAAGAGATCAAAAATAAGAATTGTAAACATGTTGTTGTATTGGGTTCTAGTTAGGGATCAGTGGAAATGTAGAACAAAGTGATGAATGACCTCACTTCAGAGTCAAGATTACAGTGTTTTAGATACTGTAATGGTAGGCAAGCAGTAGCAAATAAGGCTTTCATATTATTACATTGCTCTGATTTCATTACTTAAGAGTCCTGCAGAAATAGCCTCGCTGCTGCTAGAGAGCAGGTTTCCTGTGTATCAACAGACGATTAAGAGCCATCTGCATGGAGATGCACTTCTGCTGTCTCTTTAATCACTGAAGACATACATGCTTCCCAGGGCCAACTCCCTCTTATAACCACTGACTGTGTTTGTGGCTTCTTGCAGAACAGACAGGGTTGGTAATAGAGAAGCCTTTTGTTTTTGCTCTGAGTCCCACTGATCTGGTAGGCTCTCTTTGTTCTTACTCTCTCTTGTCTGTCTAGCCACACTTTTTCCTTGTTCAGGTTGAATAGTGCAGTAATGCTCTATTTTCAAGTATTTAAATCAGTAATGTCAGGGAGAGCTGTTCCTCTGCAGCTGTAGTGTACTCTGAAGCAGAACAGAATGAGAATGAGAGCCATGGCTTTACTTCATTTCACAGAGTCCTCAAGAATGATGCAACATGTCTAGCAATTATCCCCTTATATATCTAACATGTTTGGCTGAATTGCAAATAATCTCAGAGGAGCTGTTATTTCATATGTCTACTTAGATTTAATTTGCACAAAACTGTAAGGTAGGTAAAGGTGTTCTGGGGACTAGTGTGCTGCAGGCAAAGTCCACTGAGGGGGAAAAAAACAAATTAGTCAAGAAAATGAACAGAATTATTTCTTTGTTCCTCTGTGTCGTGGTATTTTCTGGCTGTTTCTTCAAGAATGTCCCTGGCAATGATCCTGTCAGATAGATTCATTTGAACAGCCAAGTTCATTTATAATTGATTGGTATATTTCTGTTGTCTCTTAGTTTTGAATTGTTGGGAGGTTTCTTCCTCTTAGACACAAGCCTAAGCCACCAGCTTTCCACAGCTCTTCTCAGTGCTCAGGTAATTGTAGCCTTCTGGCTTCTTTATGAGTGGCCTTTTCCTGGAAGAGAGTTTTCCTTAGCTGGAGCTTTTGTCTCATTGTTACATGATGCTACATGTAACAGTCTAATTTGTGCGTATCTTACTAGTTGCAACGTGAAACAATATTGCTTTGGCAAGAAACTCTACAGAATGACCTTGTTCTAATGGATCCTGTGCCAAAAAAAAAAAAAAAAAGGAAGCTGGAAAACTGGAAATGGACGTTTGCATGGCTCAAAATTGTTAATCATTTGGTTTAAACAAAGCCAAGCCAGACCATTTTCATGTGAACTTTCTAAGTTGGCGTTTTATAAGACTGCTGTTATTTTGCCAGCTTTTTCCCAACCTATCCTTATAGCCAAGTCAGCTGCTTTGTCTTAAGAATTAGCACAGATTTAATCCACTGGGTTGTTTAGCAGGTAGAATCCCCAAGTCCTTCATATGGATTTCATACAGCTTTTCCTAGAAGGGAAATACATCTCAGTAGAGACGTGAGCATAGAGCACAAAATTTGCCATTGATATCAGAATTCTTTGGACTTATTAAATATCCAAAAGGTTAGAATTTAATACCCAAAAGGTTAGAAAATGTATAATGAACTAGAGTGCAAATAGCTGATGATAATTTTTTCAAGGTAACAACTAAAAATCTATGAAATGCTAAATTGCTTATCTTATTTAGTGTAGACTGAATTTATTCTGAAATTTAGAAGTATATTTTAAAACCTGAAATCTGAATTCTTCTGAACCAGACATTATTATGCTGGATTTTTTTTTTACAGCCAAGTTACAAATCCCAGAAAAATAAGGCTTGCATGGCAAGTTCTTGGCAGATCTTTCTTGGAACAGCACAAACAAAACTGCTTAACAAGGAGGCATTCATTATTTCTGTCTTGCTACCCTCTGGTATTAGAGTCACCAGCTGTAAGGTTACTGGCATTTTCTTTGAATCTTTCTAACAGAAAGCATAGGGGAGCAGTCATTCAAGTGTGGTAGTGAGAGATAGGCTGCATTTGTTAAGCTTGCTTTCTTTTTTAATAGCTATTGTGCTTTATCAAGCCGAGCTAATGCACTGACAGTGTGTTCCCATAGTGAACAATGTTTAGGAAACCTGCTAAATTTCAGAAGGATAAATCTGTTGTTTCATCTTTAGAGGTCTGTGATCATGGAACTCACGATTAAATAATAGGGAATTTGGTGCCATGAGGCATGGGAAGTGGAGTGTTGTCTGCTTATGTTTGTAACTGCTAGCTGATAAATACTGCAAATGGTTCATTGAAGAAAAAGCTTAAGAGAATCTTAAAGGATTTATATTTTCTTGAACATTTAGTGATATGTTCTCATCTCTTTGGGTTGTCTTATATAGTTGCTGTTTATTGGTATTTTCACTTACTCAGTGTTTTCAGGGCCTCAGTTTGATCACACCTTAACAGTACTTGCTGTTCTGTGTAGCCTAAAAGAACATTATCCTTTATGCAATAAAAAATAATTGCACATACTGAGTTTAGCTATATCCCATAAGAGAAAAATATTTCTGATTTATCTATTCATATTTAATAATCTTTCTTGCAGAGCTATGCAATAACTACACTTGTGCAATAAATTAATGCAACATACAGTATTTGGTACATTGCCAATCCCTGACTGATCAGAGGACTCAAGCCATGTTCTGAGTGTCTTCCACTTTTAAGTGGGTGGGAGTTCTTATGAACTTAGGAGGTCATGGATTGGAAGCTGTTTTCAGATGAGTTATTTCTACTACTTATGCTTGGTTTTGAGGGGATATTCCTAACTACTCTGCTGGTACCATGAAGTACTGATTTGGCTGGAATTGAACTAGGAGCACAGTTGTTTTGTCTAAGCTGAGTTTCTTAGAAGAATGTAAATAAAAGCAACTGGAGAAACCTGTAGTGAGAGCCAAGCTTTGAAATGGTAAGCATTCAGAGGTGGACTGTTAAGGCCTAGAGCAAGTTTATTTTGGGATTTACACAGACTTGGTCATCTCCTTGTTTACCCAGTCCATCTTCAAACTGATCCACAGGGCTTTAGTATTCATGGATTGGAGTATAGACTAAAGCCTTTCATTCTCTCCTGTACTTGGCACTTTATGCTGGGAGGGAGTTGCAACTTGAAGACTTACTATTTAGTCCTGTTATTCTGCCATTCTTAAATCTGTGCTTTTGTATCTCTGTAGGAGGACTGTTGCATGTTTATCTTCCAGTAGCATTTGCCTGGGAAGGCAGTTCATTTTTGTCATGAGTGAATATCCAAGTGCAAGGATAAAGTTAATTAAAATGTATGATCAGATTAATAGTAATTCTTGAAGGGGAAAAAAAAAAAAAAGCAAGTACTAGAATTTTAAGATCTATTTTCACAGATTTACATAAGTAGTTTTTAACTCCATAAAATCTGAGCAGCGTATCAGTTTTGTAATGACTTGATTGTAGTGTTTTTATCCATACTGAAACATATACAGAAAAATAAAGTAGTTCTTTATAAAGAGTCAAAGGGCCGAAACTGAAGTTATGGTTAAATGGTATAGTAACTAATTTCTAGAACTAGCAGTACCATGTAATACTGTCTGTCCAGTGCACAATCATTTCATTTCAAATTTCAGTGCAGTAGCTTTCTATTGATAGCTTCTATTTGAGTTAGCTGTTGTCCACACTGATGCAGCCAGCATCAACACTTGATTTTGACTAATAAACAGTGTTTATTGTTTATTCTTACTAATAGGTCAGAAATGTAATTGTGCTAAGACCAGATACAGATCACTTCTTTACCACATGTCGTTTGCTACAGCTAATGAAAACCATGGCCTCGCAGGTGATGGAGGAAAAAAACCCAAACCAGCAGAACTCTGGGCTGTAGCAAATGGTGGTACATTCTTTAGTGGGGAGGAACTGGCAGGAGACTTTAGCCTCATATTTTAACTTTCCAAGATGATAAGATTTGGAGTTTATGAAAATATATATATATATATATTGGGGGGGTGGGAAGGGGAAGGAGTGTTAGGTGTAGCAAAAGTGGTCATCTCATTCTTTTCTCTATGTAAGGAAAGCAAACAGGGAAGAAGTACTTTTAGAGGAGGAACAGTAAAATTTCTGTATGCATTTTGGATTTAAATGAAAGTTTTTTTTAAAGTATTGCCTTTTGAACTCTGATACATTTTTTTGTTAAAACTTTGTGTACAAATGTTCCACTCAGTAATGAGGTATCTACATTGCATTACAGCTCCTGTGGAAAAGGATGTTAGCTGAAGGTGTGACTTCATTTTGGTAAACTACATCACAATTTTTTTTTTATCCTCTGTTTTGCTTATCAGTCACAGCCTTTTTTAGCATATGACAAAGATCTCTGCTAGGAAAATTAATACCAAATAAGTCACAGGACTGTAAAATGAATGTCAGATCTTCGGAGTGAGTCAGTGGAAAAAATTATCCACAAATTGTATTTTTTTAGGTAAACTATTAAGAGTGTATTGAATACTTTGTGGACAGAATGACATTTCAGGAACTTAAAATTCTGTATGCTGGAACTCAGAGCAGCAGTGAAGGCTGACATAAAGGAACTTTTTGGGACTTGACTCGTGGAGCTGTGTAGCCACCAAGTCAGCCAATAGCAGTAAGTGCAAGTGTTGGAAGGCTCCTCTATTTTGCAGCAGCTTCCAGTGGCTTCTAAAGCCAGAGGTAGCAGCTGGCAGTGGTGTAACACACAGCAAACACAGGTCGTCTGACAAGCTGGAACTTTTAATTTTTCTTGTCTCTTGTGTATTCTCTTCTTCTCCCATCCATTTGTGTGGGATCCCGTAAGGGGAAGAATGCAGGTTTAATTTCAGTGGGAGTTTAATCTTGTTTTTTGGAATGGGTGCCCATCTCATACAGCAATAAACCAGCCTTATTTGTTGTTACATAAATCTAAATAGCAAAGTGGTAAGCAGCTTTCAAATGTAATGATTTGAGGTCCTTACAGAAAGCACAATAGAATAATGTGAAAGGTGAGTTTTTTTGGCTTTTGTGGAATACTTCTATGGGTGTGTGTTAATGAAGCAGCTGCATTGTGGAAAATTAACATTTTGGGCATGTAGTACCATAATTATAAAATAATTACTTAAAGAACTGTATTCTAATATTTGGATCTTGGACATTAGTAGAGGAAAAATAATTGATCACAGAAAAAACAGTGAATGCAAATATCAGAAATAGGTGATATCCCTGTTTCTTTTCTGACATGGCATGGAAAGATGAAGATATTCTGTACCTGTAGGAATTTGGCACTTAATGCCAGAGCTCAGGATTGGATTTATTTGTGTTTTTTATAAACTAAAAACAACAAACAAACCCACAACTCAGTAATACTCTTAAGCATTTAGGTTTAATTAGATTTTTATTAATTCAAATTTTACCACAGATTTCTGCAGAAAGAAACATCAACCAATATCTCATTGGAATGTGGCTCTCCAAAGAATAAATGCTCAGGAAGCCCGAGTCATCTTTTGTTGATTATTTGCAACAACCTTAGGAGTTGCCTGTTTACTGTCTGGCCTCAGAATAAACACAGTGTGTTCAATGTCTGTATGAAATCAGGACAATTGATATGAATGTTAGCAGAATTGACTAGTTAAGGGTTAGCCACATTATCTGTTTTTAGATTATCTGCATTTTTCCTGTGTGGTTCCTTTAAGGTTGTAATTCAGAAACCAGTGGGGTCATTGACTGTCATTGACTGAGTTGTTTGTTCAAAGAACTGTTCTTCAAGTGAGCTTCAGCTCAGAGCTGCTGATTACTGCCTCACATACAAATCTGCAAAGTGTCTTCCAAATCCTTCAATATGAAAGAAACAGAAAGTTATTTAACTTTTTTGTAGCATCAGGTGGAGCAGGTATGGGGCCAATCTCTGAGTAAATGTGCTTTGATTTCTGTGTCACTGAATGGAAAGACATCCTCCCTCCCTTCCCAATAAGCAGATATTCTGGTAACTCCACATATAGGTGTGGTGAAGTGCTCTTTTGCTCTTTTTTTTTTTTTTAAATTTGGCCAATTAAAAAAAAAATAGAATAAATATATTGCTCTTTATGAATTATGACATTAACGACTGCAATTAAGGCCGTGGAATTCCTTATTTCAGAATAATGCTACATATGGAATAACTCAATGTGCATCCTATAGCATAAAGAAAATCCCAATCTCTGATCTATTATTTGGAGGCACACTTTAATTCTCGGACGTGTGAGAACTGACACTTGCCACTGGAGGGAGCGATGTGTCAGGTTCCACTTCTACTCAAATTTGAGTCCATTGTCGGTACACTGTCAACCTACACTGGGGGCTCACCCCACGTGGAAAATTCAGACTTGGCGTGAGGATATTTTGGCTACGAAGGAAATGTGAAGCGTTTTGGACTCTTACCCTTTGGGATGTATTTGTTAATGAAACCCTCTGTGGAACCCAAGAAGCCAGACCGGTTGCGAGGTGCCTGCAGGCTGTGTTGTAGTGCCGTGTAGCTAACAGGGCTCACTGAGGCAGGTATGGTGCAGAGCTGTGTGCTGCTGTCACACGCTCTTTGGAATGCTCCTGATACCATCACTGGTGCAGCGTGCCTAACACTTGTTTCTTCTGAACAGGGATTTTGGTCTTCTGATGTAATCCAGTCTTGCATCACTGAATTATTTACTGTTCGTGAGTGAAGTGAAAAGTTGGTTCATGCTGTGGGAGGTGATAAAATGTGGGGCAAAATAGCTGCTGGTAACCTGCGGGCAGGAATCCAAGGTGCTACGCTTGGTTTTGGTGGGTTTGATACAGACACCATGGATCAGCATGGGAAAATGTTTCTTGTGTCATTTAAAATAGATCAAGAAGTGGAGGACTTCAATATCAACATTAATACTTTAATATTAATAATGACTATTAATAATTGTATTACCAATTATAATTAGCAATACTCGAGTATTAATAATTTAAGCGGAATTAACTTCAGTATTATTCTATTGCTGGTACCTTCATCAGTCTAACAGAAGCGGGTATAAATTTAATTGCTGGAATGATTTGTTGTGGTAAATCTGTTAGTATGCAGTAATTCTTTGGCCTGTGTGTGTTTGTGTGCACTGCTGCATTCAGTGATTTATAAAATCCAACAAAATTTGTGCATCTGCGAAGTGATTAAAAAAAACAAGTCAGTGCGTAACAAGGAAGTGTTAATTACTAGCCATTACTAATGGGCTCAGTATTGGAGGAGGAAGGAGGGAAGGTACAATGTGTTCTGGAGGACCTGCGGTGCCTTGAGGCTACAGCAGCCTTGGCGCTTCTAGCAAGCAACTCTCCCACGCACCGCCTTATTTGTGGTCTTAGGCAGTACTTCTATTCTGGGAGCACTCCGGTGGTCTGCCTTGTGCTGAAAACCGGGAGCGGCGCGCACGCAGCGAGCGGGGCCCCGCAGGGCGCCGGTGCCGCCGGCCGCGGCTGCAGCTCGCCTCCTGCCGGTGACGCGCGCCGTCGGGAAGGCGGGGAGCGGCTGCGGGACGCTCGGCCTTCCCGGCCGCGCACGGCCGTGGCGCGGAGCTGCTTCCCGGCAGCGGGGCTCACGCCGTGCTGCGTGGCGGGACACGGCTTGAGGCGGCGTCTGAAAGTTAATTCTGCCCTTTTGCGCAATGTGTCACGTTCTGGTCTTCTCCGTGGCGATATTAAAGCGATGTGAACTGTTTAGGATCCACCGTGTGCCTTTTGCTTACTGGAATGGAAGTAATTTCCTGGATTGCTGCACGCGAACATTGCTACCGCCGTGCCCTCGCGTGTGCAGGACATGGGTAAATAGCGAGTTAGGAACGTATGTAGCGTGCCCCGCGCCTCCATTAGGTGCAGTAATAGCACGTCTGTCTCGCGTGTGCGAGCCTTGCTGTGCGCTCGGGGCGTAAAGCGCCGCCGGGGCGCCAGCCGCACGGCCCGGCCTCCGGAACGAAGCCGGGCGGCGAGGCGGCAGCGGCTCCACGCGGCCGTCCCTTCCCGAGCCTCGGGCCCGGCTCCTCCAGCCGAGCGGGAACCCGGCCGCTCTCCTTTCTCTCGCCGCGCACCGCCGCACGCCCGAAGCTCCCCGTCTCCCTTCCGCTCAGCCCGTCCCGGGCCGCCATTTTGAGAGCGGGGCTGTGAGCTGGGGCCGCACGGGGCCCGAGGGGGGCGGCGGCGGCGAGCCGGGCGGTCCGCTGGCCTGTGCCGGCGTTGCTACCGAGGTAATTTTTGAGAGGGGGCGGCTTTTGTGTCTTTATTGGGGCTGGGTTTCCGGGTTGGAAATTTCCTCGTCTCTGTACTTCTCTCTAATGGCTGTTTCCTTTCTGCTGTACAGAAGCATGTTTTTGCCAAGGTCTGTTAAAGTCAAGAGGAGTGCTGGTGAGGACAAAAGCTGTACGGCCAAGAAAAATAAATTGTCTTCTGGAGGGTCTTCGTTAGAGGACAACGCTGAGTTCCAAGACGATAAACCAGCTAGAACAGAATCTTCCACTTCAAAACGTGACTCAGATGAAGTTGTGCAGTGCACGGAGCCCATCGCTATTTCTTCTGATCTTGGTGTTCCTGACCCATCTTTAGGAAAAGACAACCAAAGTACCACTGGAGATAGCTCTTCAGAAGAACCCATAAAGTCCTTCAGCAAATCCCAGCGTTGGGCGGAACCTGGAGAACCTGTGTGTGTTGTCTGTGGTCGCTATGGAGAGTATATATGTGATAAAACAGATGAAGATGTTTGCAGCTTGGAATGTAAAGCCAAACACCTTCTACAAATTCAAGAAAAGGAGGAAAAACTAAAATCTGATCACCTCGCACAAGGAGAATCTCAAGAAGAAACTCACCTCCTTAATACACCTTCTTTCTATAAAGATCACTCCTTTATTTTAGGTTTGCGAGATGAGCAGGTTGAGAACCTTAAACTGCAGTTAGGTATTGCAATCCAGGGCCAGCAAGTTCCAAGACCTATTATAGAGTTTGAACATTGTGGTTTTCCTGAAACTTTAAACAGTAATTTAAAGAATTCTGGCTATGAAGTCCCAACTCCCATCCAAATGCAAATGATCCCTGTTGGACTGTTAGGGAGGGATATTTTGGCTAGTGCAGACACGGGCTCAGGAAAAACAGCAGCCTTCCTACTCCCTGTTATTATGAAGGTTTTGAATGAGGTAATAAAGTGGTGTTTGTTTTGAGAAAGTGATGTGCAACTTTGTCTCCAAGATTTTCAGTATAATTGAGAATGCAATTGCAGTCGTCTTTATTTTAAGTCATTTATTTATTTGATTGAACATTGGTTCTTTGTGGGGGACGGCTGTTGATTATTTTGCACTTTGAATGCTAAATCATCTCCATTAGTATTATGTAACATACGGTTTCTATTTGTTAAGAAAGGTAGCTAAATTCTGAGGTAAACTTCCTATATGACAGAAAATGATTTCACATGTTTTGCAAGTAGTAGTTGCTAGATCTTGAAGTATCAGGTGAGTGAAAGATTTTGACATTGGTATGATTTCCTGGGGTAATCTCAGGTGGAACATGGTTGACTGACCATCAAACAACTACAGGAGTTTCAGGTTGTACGATTCTTCAAATCCTGACACTATACAAGCAGCTTCTTGCAGTGTCAGTGGGGAGAAAGCAGTTAAGAAAATCTTTACTTCAGAAGGATGTGAATGTATGATGAGAAATAATGGCAAATAGTATTCTATACCTCGTGCATCAGCTCCATATTGCTTTAGTGGCTATAATCAAGAAGATTTTGAAATGTGAAAATTTCAGATCTGATTCCATGTGATATTTTACACTGCTTATGTGTCTTTCCTGTAGAAAGATAGATACATGTATATATATTTCAACTGAATAGTCTAAAGATTATTTAAGTAACTCTTAATCTTCCAAGTACTGTAGCACAGGGGGTTATACAGGAGCATTATAGAGGAGCAGTGCTATTATACTCTGGTGTCTCTTCTGCCTGGCTATCCTCAAAGTCTGCAAGGCAGTTGTATGTGTATAGTAACATGCACAAAATCACAGTCTCAATGAATATTATTTCACTACATAAACTCTTTTGTTTTCTATCTTAAGCATACTTTACTAGTTAACATACGTAAAAAGTATTTTCTTTAAAATAATTTTCATTTTAATGTAACAGAGAAATGATACATTAAGAACGTAAGGGAAATGTGGTTATAAGGTAATGTTTGACATTTCCTGGCTTAGATACTTCTAATTGTAGTGGTAAGTTTTCAGTTGTTTTCATTTTGGCAAGCATTCAACTTAACCAAGTCCTTCTGGACTGTGTAATTCCCCTGAAGATACAGTAGGAAAGGAACCATTTCATGGTGTTGGTCATTTGTAAATATTCCAGTTAAGGAACAGAAAGAAACAGATACTACCCAAAAAAGTTATGTGAAATTGCAGTATAGTACGTGTGAGAACCTTGTTTATTTGATGAGGGATGTACTCAGTGATCTGTGATTAATATCAGTGAAATAGTGCATCTTGGAGCTAGACCGTAATTCTGCCTTTGCTTTTTTTTCTCATTGTCCTGTTTTACTTTATATTTTTTTTACTTTGTTACTATGTATTAATTGTGTTTGAGAAAATGTTGTCTGAGAGGAATTGCTGTACTGTAATTTTGTGTTTTCTAGATTTGCAGGAGGAGATGATAATTTGACGATCCTTAAATAAGGAACAAAAAGATGTTTGAAGACAGTAGCAATTTTGTATTTAGTCTCTGGTTGGCTGATTACAAGTGGATGAGAGGGGATTTTGTTTTGAAGTTTTCAGAGATGTTTTTGCTCTATGGTTGTCCTATCAGTATTTGTCTTCTCTGTCTAATACTTATTGATTTGCTTCGTCACAGTGGTGTCTAAGATGATAAGGAGAAATATTAAGTTCCTGTGATATCAAGACTTCCAAAATCTCTCTAGATTTAGCTAGCATCCTGTGTTGAGTTCACATGGAATTTATTCTAAATTCTTTTGTAACTTCAGTTGCAATAACTAAAATACAAAAATAACAAAACAAAAAACACCACTTGGATTCCTCTCTGGGCCTTTTTTTCTTTCTTTCTTTTTTCTGTTGTTGCCAGGGATCCTTTTTCTACCTTCCTTCTTCAGATAGAAAGGGCATTAGCTGTCTAACTATATCCATAGTAGCTCCACTACATATTTTGTATTTCAGTATTGGGAAAGGTAGTCTTGAAAGCTTTTTACCTAAACAATGAAGTAGTTCTGTGTTCAACAGATTTCTTACCTCCCCTTTCTCTGTAGACAGAAACTCCGTCAGCCCTTATTCTGGCACCAACAAGAGAGTTAGCAATTCAGATAGAAAGACAAGCTAAAGAACTCATGGCTGGTTTACCAAACATGAGAACAGTTCTCCTGGTAGGAGGTTTACCACTGCCACCACAGCTTCATCGTCTCAAGCAAAGTGTCAAGGTAAGGACTGCAGTGTGCAAAGGTGCTCTGGAGAGTTGTTTTCACAACATTTGCAGAAAAGAAAAATGTGATTATTGACGTATCTGTACATGCACAGGTGCGGAATTTTTCCTGAGTATGTGTAAGCTACTGAAATAATTGTTAGCTTTTGAAAATTTTACAGTAATAATTCTTTACATTTTACTTCTGATTGAATGTAGTAAAGATAGTTGTTGCTTTGGAAAGGATCACACGTAATATTGCTATTTTCAATAGTGAAACGTGCCATTTTTGTAGACAGAGTTGTAAGTAAGGTCAAAAATAGTTCTTTTTTTTTAATACAGTTTAGATTAGTATTTAGATGTTTCCAATAGAGTACTAAGAAGCTCATTTCCTTTTGAAGCTTCGTAATTAAGTTACCTAGGAAAACAGAGGTTTATTTGAACATAAGTAGTTTCAGTAATTATCACCATTCTCATCTCGGTGCTGTAACTTCATAGTTTTTTTCCAGAATGTTCTCTCTTTTAACAGATTTTTTATCTTTTTATCTTTCGTCAGGTAATAATAGCAACACCTGGAAGACTTCTAGAGATTTTAAGGCAAAGTTCTGTACAATTGCATGGCATAAAAATTGTAGTAGTGGATGAAGTAAGTTTGTTAATTCTCAAGGCTATATTGTATGTACAGAGATCCTTGTAGAGGGTCATTTGGGTATATTATCAAATGATTATACACATAGAATGTTCACTATAAAGATGAAATGTATTTGTTAGGAGAAAATTTCACCTCTAACGATTTGAGATGTTTGAACAATGCATACTATATTGACTATAAAAGACTTACATATCTGACAGCTACTCGACCACTGTGAACCAGTTATTTTTAATTTTCCTATATAACTTCTAACTGAAGTTTCTAGTGCATTGGGATTATTACACACCAATCATATGCATCATGGCTCATCTTTCTTTTCAAGTTCAGGCTTATGCTGTTTATTGAGAAATCTGATACAGATACAATATTTTTTACTTAGGTGGATACTCTGTTAAAAATGGGTTTCCAGCAGCAAGTGTTGGATATTTTGGAAGACATCTCTCATGATCATCAAACTATACTGGTGTCAGCCACAATTCCACTGGGTATCGAACACTTAGCAAATCAGCTTCTGCACAATTTTGTAAGAATAACAATTGGAGAAAAGAACCTACCATGTTCCAATGTGCGCCAGATTATTTTGTGGGTAGAAGAACCATCTAAAAAGAAGAAACTGTTTGAAATACTAAATGTAAGTGCAATGTTGTTCTCATAAGACATTTTTAAAAGTTCGTGTGCTTTCACAAAGCTCTGTCAGGTTCTCATCTTTGATTCTGATCTGTACATTGTGAAGAAGCGGGGTGATGTTGAGCATGCAACCGCACTGTTTCAGCTGTGCAGCAGCAGACTACATTCCTGTTCTTAGAACTAAGTTAAAAATCATCATTTTGGTATTTTTGGTGATTTGCAGAATGGCACCCTGAAGATTTGTATTGATTATCTGTGCGTGGTGGAAGAACAGGATTTCTTAAAACTGTCATAACTGCTTTATGGCCAGGAGTTGTTTGTCATTTTAAAGGTCATTAGAAAACAAAGTGAGAAAGCTAATTTAGTTCTTTCTTGAATTCTCTTCATATGAATATTACAGGCCTTAATTACTTATGTGTACTTTAGGAATACAGAAGGGATGGAAGGGGGGAGTCTTGACTTAGGTTATGCAAGAAATAAATAAGGACATAAGAACTTGAAGAAATTCAGAAGTGTAATGTAAATTTTTTTTCAAGAAAGCTTCCTACTTGTAAAATGTGCATGTTATTGAGATAAACTTGAGTTCTGAACTTACAAATTATGTTTATGATGTATAAAATTGTGCTGATGGCTGCTGTCTTGTGGCTTCTTATCTGGAATTTAAGAATATTTACCCATCTGGAAGAGATATTACCACTAGAGACATTCAGCATCAAAGATCAAATCAGAGGTATTGATGATGAGCAGCAAGCTGTGGTACCTTCTTATATAAACTGTTCCATTTTACAGGATAAGAAACTTTTCAAGCCTCCAGTGTTGGTATTTGTGGACTGCAAGCTAGGAGCAGATCTCCTGAGTGATGCTGTTCATAAGATTACAGGATTACAATGTACATCTATGCATTCTGAAAAATCTCAGGTGGAAAGGACAGCCATATTACAGGTTTGTGCCTCCTAACATTTTTAGGTTCTTGATAGATAGAAAATGGCTTTTTGTTTAATGGCTTAATTAGATCACAGTTCACTGTTTTTCTGTGATTAAATATGGAGTATTTCTGGGGGAAAAGAGGAGAGAGGTGTGGGACCAGGTAAAATTACAGATGAGGTTATTTTAAGTGCAGATAAATACTGGACACTATTTCCTAGGTTATTTGCTTTGAAACAATAATTTAAATATGCATTTCACCTTAATTGATGCTTTTATAAGTAAAATGTTGGTTCTGGTCTCTCTTTTGCTCTTTGGAAGTAATACTCCTATTTAAATCAAAAATACGAGGGATCTTTCCATCTTCTGTAATAGAATAAACACGTTGGCCATTGTTACATCCAACATAAGATTTCATGTTTGAAAAGCAGATAAATAAAAAAATAATTATTTTCTTCCCCTGTCAGGGATTACTTCAAGAGAAGTATGAAGTGATAGTAAGTACTGGAGTCCTTGGACGAGGACTTGACCTTGTCAATGTCAAACTGGTCGTAAATTTTGATATGCCTTCAAGTATGGATGAATATGTACATCAGGTAAAAAATAAAATACTCTGTCATTTGTTTAAATATTATTTTGAAAGTATACTGAAATATGACATCCACTTACGGAAATACTGTCTCTTACATGAAGAGATTGAGGGAGATGGACTTGTTTAGGCTGGAGAAGAGAAGGTTTAAGGTAGAATTAATTGCTGTGATAATGGATGATTACAAAGCAGATGGAACCAAACTGTTCTTGGAGATTTGCTGTGAAAGGCTAAGAAACAATGGATCACAACTTGCTGCAAGGGAAATTCTGACCATAAAAAAGGGGAAGGTCATTTTCATGGACAGTGTGTTAAGGCAGTGGAACAAGCTGCTCAGAGTGGTTGTGGAACCTTTGTCCTTGGGAACATTCACAAGTCAGCAGGACAAGGCCCTGAGCAACTTGATCAAAATTTGGTTAGCCTTGTTTGGGATGGGAGTTTGGACTGGGTGGCTTCCAGAAGTCCTTCTAACCTCAATTATTTCATGTTACTAACTGCAGTACACCGCTTTATTTTTTGATGATTTTTTTCAGCAAGTAGTCAATAAATAACAGAACTGTGCTGGTGCTAAAATACTATTTCTTTCTGTAATTAGAGAATCTTTTTAGACTCTTTTCTAATTTTTGAGCACTTTAGATGACACAGAAATCATTTTGTCACGAGAACATTGCGAGTACAGAGCTTTTATTATGATAACACTTGCACGTATTGTACAGAAAACAAGATACTTGTATGTGGTGTTGCTGTAGCATTTGAAAAGCTAGGATTCTGTGGTTCTATGAAGTCTCTCTGTTAGTGTTGGATTGCTGGTATGTCCTGTAAGCAAGTGGTAATTTTTCATGCATTTAAATTAAAGCTTCTGATCAGTGTATCCCAAATCTAGGAAGCGTATTGAATTTTTGTGTGTAGGGGATAAGATGAAGATATTTCATTTACATAAGTTCCTGAGTACCTATCTGTTTTATATCAGAAAATAAGGAGATATGAGGAAATCGTACTTGATATTAAACTGAGCTTTAATAACTTAAACTGAGATGTTGCGTTTTCAGGTTGGAAGAGCAGGGAGGCTGGGTCACAGTGGAACTGCAATTACTTTTATCAATAACAACAGCAAGAAACTCTTCTGGGATGTTGTGAAGAGGGTAAAACCAACAGGCACTATTCTTCCCCCGCAGCTGCTTAATTCCCCATATCTTCATGACCAAAAGAGAAGGGAGCAGCAGAGACTTAAACAATTAGAAAATAGCCTTGTAACAGGGGACAACATTATGGACATCATTAAAAAACATGACAAAAATAATTCTCTGAGGTAATGAAGATAAAGCAAACTTTGTAATTATTATGAAAGTGTGATAAAAATAAATGTGCAATTTTCATGTCTGTCTATATTTCCTTTTTTTTTTTTAAACAAAACCTATGTTTTTCTAAGTCTCATTTCTATCTCATCTTCTGCAATACCTGGCAATTAGTATAACTTCATACTAGCAAAATGAGATAAACCAAGTAAGTTAAGGAAGAAATCAGTTTTTTTTTTTTTTTTTTTTTCCTGAAACGTTATGGTTGTTAATACTTAAGTGGATGGTATCTATTTGCTACTCATTTGTGTGTAACTCTTGCCTTTCTCTGGCATTAGTTTTCATCCAGGAAACCAGACCAGAGCTGTGGAAATGGCGTTACTTAGAGCAGTGGTAGCAAATGTTGGGATAGCTGGTGTTACTGCCTGTTACTACTTACCATCCACGGTTGGAGGTTGGTCATAATTGAAACTTCCTTCTTTTTGTTTTAGACTGAGACTTGAGAAATGACGGTCGGTACCTTTTCCCCTTGCTTTGGCTTTTGTCTCCCTCTGCTGGGCGTTTTAAGAACTATCCAGTTGCGTACAGCACTTCTAAACGCAGTACTTAGGAATTTACGTAGCAAATGCGTCGTAAAACGTTTTCATCCTTCAGGACGAGATCCCGCTGTACTTCTGTGGAGACGTCACGGGACGATTAGGCGCTCCTCTGCGCGCAGCGCGTCCCGTTGCCGTGAGGCGCAGCCTGGCTTCGTGCTGCGGAGGACCGGCCCGCGCCGGCCGCGCGAGTGGCGCCCGCACTGCGCGGCGTTCGCGGCGCTTTTCCGCGGCCCGGCTCCGCCCCTCCGTGACGCCGCTCCCGGAGCGAGCCAATCCCCCGGGCCCGGCGCATTCAAACGGGGCGGGAGGAGGGCGCGAGCCGCTGTGAGGCGCGCGGAGGCGAAGCGGAGGGTGAGCGGGGCGGCCGAGGGGGGGGCCGGGGCTTCCCTGTCGGAGCGGGGCTGGGTCTCCCTGGGGCCGCCGCACGGGACGGGCCGTTTCTGGGGGAGCGGCGGCCGGTCGGTCCCGGCCCGACCCGGGGACTGAGGGAGCGCGCTCCGAAAGCTGTGACTGCGAAGTGAAGCGTTAAGGGAAACTTCCGTTGGAGCAGCGCTGAGCCTGCCGCTTCCTCATCGCTGGAGATCCCTTTTTTCCCGACCGTTAGCTTTTTCTGCCTGCTGACGATATGATTCTGAAAGAATCGAAAGGCGGATGACTTCTCGTTGGCGTTTAACGGCGGTTTGGTAGCAGCTGACAGCGGTGCAGGGGGTGGCGATGGCGGAGCTGTAACAGCGTCCTCATGGGGAGGCTGGGCGGGCACGGCTTCCCGCTCTGTGGGAACAGCGTGCCTTCGTTGTTTGTTCCTTTGTTTCTTTTTCTTTTTTTTTTTTTTTAAAAGATGAGTAATGTGAGAGAGACGATATCCATCCCACTTTTCCTTCATCCCTTGGGTTAGTTGTCTTGCTTTTGCCGTGTGACGATGCAGTAGAGTGGTCTAAAATAAGATCTTGTATCAAATATCTTTATTAACTTGTTTTGTTACTACGTTTCATGTTGTGCATCAGAATCCTGGTAGAACCCACTTTGTCGGCAGCAATGGTGTTCTGTTGGTGTCTGTCAAACACCAGAACTGCAAGCAGTTCTGAGTGATGGAGGCACGACCTCAGGTTCCCTTTGCTTAGGAATCCTTGGGAATCACCTGAAATGATGTCTGTGCTCATCTTTGTTGCTAAGAAATCCTTTTGGTCTTTGCACTGATTGCTGTTTCTTTCTGATGTTTCTGAAGCAAATGGTAGAACTCCATAAATGGAGTCAAATAGCTGGTGAAAATAGTCACTCATATAGAATTATATGTAAGTACTGGATGTAAAATGGAGGGTGCTGATTGCTACTGATATCTGGGAACATACATTTACTGCAGTATATGCAAGGAGCTGCCAGTGCCCTGAAGCGTAACTCACATCTGTCATAAACATCATAAAATTCTTTCTTTATCTTTCCAGGTTCTGTGAGAAGGAGCAACCAAATATAATATTTTAGGAAGCAGTTGTATGTGCTATCATCCTGATGTTAACTTGTTTGAAGACAAAATGCCAGTTTACACAGTTTCTGTAAGCAAGACCTATACGGCACGACGTACTACCACTTTGCAGAAGATAGCTTCACAAAATGCATTAACCAGCAGCAAAATGTTGGGGCAGCAACTGGCATCACATGTGTCAGGAAAAGACCAGGACAGTCTTCTGTCACGTTCCCAGAATAAGTCTGAGGAAGTAAATAGGACCTATGTGATTTCAGCCTGTAAAAATGTGGATGACACGTCACTTACACTGAAACCTCAGGACAGATTAACACTCCAGAGGAGAACTAGAACAAGCAAAAATTTGGCATCAAGTAGTGAGCAATCTGATAAAAATACACTCCAGGGCACAGAGAATAAGCAAACGGAGAAAAGGCTTACCCTGCAGAGGCGTGTGAAGAGTGGCTCTGTAGAAAAGAGTACAATTAATGGGAATGCTGTGCCTGGAGCAGAAAACTGTGTCTTTGCTGAAGGAAAACACAAGACTGCACTTCAACGTGATATTAGTAATAATGATACCCATTATATTAAACCAAGCTGTAAGTTAGCTGAGGGTCAACAAGTTACGAAGTTGAGTTATAAGCCCAATAGCAAGGATTTGTTTGGCAATGTTGAAAACGATGGCTGCGTGCACTCAAAATGTAGGATGACTGCTGCTGATGCAAAACTTCAAAAAGATGTTCCTATATCAGAACAAATAGCTACCTCAAAGTATGTTAATCAGATATCAGGAGAGCAGCTGAACGAACGAGGTGATATAAGAAGAATAGCTGGAAAGCCAAGGTTACAACAGTTAAAACATAACAGCTTAGAAAGACTAAGGACGCCAACAAAAGCTTGGACAGAAGAATTTAAGCTTACACCAAAGAACAGCACTTTTCAGGTTAAGACATCTCTATCTGCTTCGAGTAAACAAACAGCTAATCTTCCAACTGTGTCAGAAAAGAAAACAAGCTGTCCTCCTGTGGGTAGAAGTGCAAAAGCAGATGAGAATGCTGAAACTCTAGCTGAAAGCAACAGCACTGAGAAAGATATTTTTAAAGTAGAAAACAGCAAAGTCATTGTAGCTGTGCGTGTGCGGCCTTTCAGTAGCAGGTTTGTATCATAGTCTTGTCTCTGATGCTGCCTAATACCTTCTATATTTTTTTCTGGTTTCAGCTGGGATGGAGTTCATTGTCTTCACAGTGCCTGATATGAGGCTATGTTTTGGCTTTATGAGTAAACTAGTGCTGATAACACAAATGTTTGCTAAAACACAGAGCCAAGGGCATTTCAGTTTCTCAGCTTCTGGTACTGTCCTGCCAGTGAGGGGCTGAGGGTCACCAGGAGATGGGAGAACCAGGACTTAAGCTGGCCAAAGGGATATTCTATACCACATGGTGTCATGTGAAAAAACTAAGGGGGGTTGGCTGGATGGGCAGCAGCTATTGGGGACTAGCTGGGCACTGGTTGGTGAGTAGTGAGCAATTGTGTTGTGCATCACTTGGTTTATATTTTTATAAATACATATTATATTATTATCACAACCCATGAGTTCTACTTCATTGTTCTTTTGTTTTGTCTTTTTATTGTCCCCCATCCCACCTGGGAGGGAAGAGCATATGAAAATCTGCTCAGCATCAGCTGAGCTGCCTGTTGGGTTAAACAACAGTAGCAGTGTATATTGGTTTGTCTTGGCTTTTTTGGTTTTTTTTTTTTTTTTTTCATGGGCTCAATAATGTTTAATACATAGCAAAATTAGCAAATATTTCTACATCAAGGTAAAGGTTTTAAGAGGCTGAATTTGTTTTATTGCAGCTTGGGGCTGTTCTTTAAATAGTATTGATTATTTGAAGTATTTTGAGCTTGAATGCTTTTAAGTTTTTTAACTGATGATTGCCCATTTTTTTTATTTTCATGAAGGAATTAGCTGAAGAAACTAACGTAAGGAATGTAGCTTACACTTTTTCAACTTTGTGTTTATTTTTGTTCTTCCATTCAGAGAGCAAAATGAGAACTTGCTCCCTGTAGTATCTATGAGCGGATCAGAGACATCTGTACGAAATCCAAGCACCAACCAACTCTACAACTTCAGTTATGACTTCTCTTTTTGGTCTTTTGACAAGTGTCATCCTAACTTTGCAAGCCAAGAAATGATTTATAAAACTTTGGCATTGCCGCTACTGGAAAGAGCTTTTGAGGGATACAACACTTGTCTTTTTGCTTATGGGCAGACTGGTTCTGGAAAATCATACACGTAAGTTCCTAAATACAATTCTTACAATCTTGTAGCAACTTACTATTCAACATGAAGTATGAAAAGAATTGTGCTATAGATTTATTAGCTATTAAATTGTATTAAATATTGTTATACGTTTTGAAAGAATAAAACATGGAGACATTAATATTTACACTTACTGGGACAAAGTTACCTGTACTATTTGCTTTTATGTATCTGACATTGACCACAACCAACCAAACAAAAAAAACAGCTTTACACACAATGATCCCAGACAAATGGTATTTTGGGGTTTGATAGCCAAGCCTATGTACTTCTCACTAGCTCTATGTATTTCTCACTAGAATGCCTAAAAAGCTTTTTCTTTTCAACCACGCATCTGTTAAAACCATTTCTATGATCTTTAGAATTCTGGTGAAGTGTTTTAAAATTTTAAATATGTAGTTGAGGATCAGAAATGTTTTTATCCAATTTAGCATCATGTGATGTTTTTATTCTCTTAATCATAGATACGTAACTTTCACATAGGCATGATTATCTTTTTAAGTGGGAACTTAAAATGTGCTTGTAGTGTTTATTTGCTTTGGCCAAAAAGAAAACACACTCAGTACTATTGCAGTTGTTATCCTATTTATGGCATTCTTTTTCTTTTCCTGTGCTTTCAGATTTAAAAAATTACTTACCTTCAACCCTTTCTGTATTTTTAGCAAGGCTGGATATATATATCAGTAATAACTGTGTCCTCAGGTCATATCTATGCAACAGTCTTCTCACAACTATGTTGTGTAGCTGTGTGAGCTTAGTCTCTGAACTGTAGCTGAGTCAGTACGGTATGCTGGTTTTCTGCTGTGGCAGAGTTGAACAGGAAACAAGTAGGATAGAGAGAAGGGCTTGAGTTGATGATGGCATGCAGAGAATGGTATACATATGTGTAGATATCAAACATAAATAGAATTCTTGTTTATAGTACTTCTTATAGTACTTGTTTATAGTCCTTTTTCATTTGTTCTAAAACTTCTCTTTGAATTTTCAACCCATTTCTCAAGGGGGTGAATCAAAAAATCATGACAGATCTCAGATGTAATCTTGTCCACCCCCCTGCTCAAACAATTGTCAACTTAAATCAAGTTTATTTCATAACTAGTTATTTCTAGTACTTAAAGAAGCATGTGACATTTTAACTCCAAGTGTACAAATAATATTAAAATTAGCTATAAGGAATTAAAAAATGAAACTAACATTTTTTTTTATAACTATAGGATGATGGGCTTTGATGAAGACCGAGGGATAATTCCAAGACTTTGTGAAGATCTTTTCACCCGGATAGCACAGATGGACCAGCAACAGGTAGGGTGATTATGCAGCTCAGCTTATGCAGAACTGTGAGTAAAGTGGTTCAGTTCAGTATCTTTAACTGTCTCATTCTTTTGCTTTATACCCTCGTTTTTATCTGCTTGTTGATGCCTGTATTTTATTGCTGATACAAATCTTTCTGCTAGTAGCTCTGATTAGCAGATTTCTCTGGATAGTCCAAATCAACATTTGTTTTGCTTCTTTAGTGATAATGTTATTTTAAAAAATGTAACATAGAGTAAAATTCAAAGCATATGAATTCATTTTTTAGTGCTATCACACAGCAATGTGTGTTTTCCAATTCTGATTTTCTAATTCAGTATTCCTGGTGAAATTACTTAAATGAAAGTTCAGTTATCCTCACCTGAATTGTTAAGATTCTAAAAAATTTCATTGTAAATAATGTTTCCATCTCTGTTTTGAGAATAGACCTTTATTCGTACATAACTCTATATGAGAGAGAAAGCCTTGTAACAGAAGGTGAGATTTTTTTATGATCACAATTTCTTTTGATTGGAATTCCTATCCAAATCAAATCTTGTTAAGTGCATTAGTAAGCAGTCGTGACTGTTTCCATAGTACCTTAAAGAAGGATTATGTTCTGTTCCTCTCAAATTTAATCGGTATAGCAATGGTAAGCTTAGCGGATCATAGTGAACAGCAGAATCTGATCCTTTATGTTAGTTTTCAAAGGAGAAAGAATGTTTAGAAAAGTGTCTTGGACAAGATGAATGTATCTTTTTATTGTTGTTGTTATTAGGTCTTGTATCACCTTGAAATGAGCTATTTTGAAGTTTACAATGAGAAAATTCATGATCTCCTTGTCTTTAAAGCTGACAGCAGACAGAAGAAACAGCCAGTAAGTTGCCCTCAGAAACAAGTATATATGCAATGTCAAAACAGTGGCTTTTTTGTAAATGGTTTGTATAATGGATGAGTGATTATCTTTGTTATCTAAGTACTTCAGATTGCTAATAAGATTCAAGGTAAACAAAACCTTGCTTGTATGTCTTTGAACAGTGGCAAGGCATATAAATGGTTTGTGTGTGTATATATATGAATATATACAGCACTGAGAACAGCTTTTAAACCATTCAAAACAGCTTTTGATCCAGTGCTCCCCTTAGTTCTTGATCCTATTGACATACCCATTCACTTTTGATAATATTTGTTTATTGTTTTTCTTTTGAGATACTTGTTCACTACTGATCTGCAGTATCTATTTGTGGTCAGTAGTATATTAATGGAAAAAAAAAATATTTGCAAAGGGAGAATTCCTATCCATTTCGTTTCCTTTGTGTGTTTATGTTGCTCAGCTACAGAAAAATACCATCATGTAAAAACTTAGGAAAAATGGCTAACTTCATTGAGGTATTTTGCCCTGGGTAACGTACTGCTTAGAGCTCCAGGGCTGGCAGGAAGTTCCTTTGTTTTGTTTGTTGTTGCTGTTACTTGGTTTTAATTTCGTTTTATTTCTGAAGAAACTGGAATGGGGATGGGATGGGGGGATTTAGTAATCCAAGTAACTAGTTAAGGATTGTTAGCTTAGCTTAGCTTAGCTCATTTTTAATATCTGTGCTAGAACATCTAAAACTGTAAGCTAAAGGAATTGTTGTGAACTAAGAGATGAAGAGAAGGAATTCATCACGCTAGATTTATTAAAAAACTAAAGTAAGCAACATCAACAAAAAAATCCACCTGCTAAAAAACCACCCTGCTTTCTATGCTTGGCAGTACTGAAGAGTGCACTGTCCAGTTCTTGTTTGTAAACTGTGAGTTTTAGTTTGAGAGAGAAGATGAAGTATATTTGACTTGCTGTTAAAATAAGTCATTTATCCAAAACTACAGACTGATGTCAATTAGTCAGGTAGAAGTGAAGACTACCTGGTATGGTTTACAGCAGGTGTACATTCAGCTGAGTTTTGTCTGTGGTTTTGAGCCAAACTGTTCAAGTTTGTATATTGCGTATAAATGATGTATAAATCTCTTATTTAATATATTAGTTATGTTATAGTTTTATCCAAATATTCTTGGAGATGGCATTGTAAGCAACAGTCTAGAGCCACTACTGTGGTTTCTTATGCAGGTAGAAACATTCAGCTTTTGGTATTATCCTGAAAATATTGTTCTAGATAATGATAATCAACAAAATTTAGCATGAGACTTTGTGTTAGGCATGTACATAAACTGCCACTTATTTCTAAGATAATTCTATTCAAAGTAATGCACACTAAATAGGTTGTTTTTTTTCTCTGATTGTTCTTTCCAGCTTCGTGTAAGAGAACACCCAGTGTTAGGACCATATGTGGAAGACCTAACAGTGTAAGTCTTAACTACTTTCAGGAAGCAGTTCCTACATCAGGAAGTGCTGCTTTACTGTGTGAGTGACAGCACTGGCACTGTTTGGCCTGAGAGGTTGCGGAGTCTCACTCGTTGGCGATCTTCTAAAGCTGTTTAGATATGCAGCTTGTTCTTTTAGGCCTTCCTTGAGCAGGAGGTTGGGCCAGATGATCTCCAGAGGTCCCCTCCAAACTTAAGCAATTCATGATTTAGTGGATGTACAGCATAGACCTGGTGTACAGTGTTATTATCTTGAGACTCTAAGCATTTGTGCTCACCAGAGAATTAGACAACATCTTAATTTCACACAATCTAGCTTGGCTTGCTGTGTTTCCATTGGCTATAATACAATTAGAATTACTTTACAGTGCTGAGAAACAATGGAAGTCTCAGGACAATTGCAACTTTTGTGATATATTGGTATTTTCTCTTTAACTTAGGAAGTATTTCAAAATGCACACAATAGATAAAATTGTTGAAAAAGAAGTCTGAATCTTATTTTTTTCCTCTTCTCTCACTGTAGGAATGTTGTCAGTTCTTACTCAGATATCCAGGTAAGAGTTGTTCAGTTATATTTCTACTTCCTTATTCCTTTGCTGCTGAAAACAAAATTCCATGGAAGGGAAGAAAAAGCTTTGCAGATTGCTCAGCGCTCTATGATGTTTCAGCAGATGTAAAAGTACAGTAAGCACTAATCCTGTGCCTTGGAGCTGAGCAGACACATAAAAGCAAGTATCACTCTCTTAATATGGTTGTGATTCCACCCTTATGGATTCATCATCTGTGTTAATAATTTGATATGCAAATATTTTAAACTGCAGTTAACTACCCAGAGTACACCAAAAAGTTGTTCTTTTTTCTCTTACAGAGTTGGCTTGAACTGGGAAATAAGCAGAGAGCAACAGCTGCTACTGTAATGAATGACAAAAGTTCTAGATCTCATTCTGTCTTCACTCTTGTTATGACACAAACCAAGGTATTGCTGGGTGTTTTATTTTGAATTATCTGTTCAACCTACGTAGTATAAAATTGTTTTGTTTGCTGTCTAGAAAATTGGGCAAGTATACTTGAATGAGGTGAGTGCATTTTAACATGGGTTTCTACATAGTCAACTTGTTTTTTTTTTTTTAACATACTTTGAGTATGTTCTGTTATCTCTGTGCTGTATGTATTTGTAGAAATAATATAAATATGCCTAGACTGGCAGTTCTAGGAGTGGTTTTAGGTAGTTCAGGACACCTGTGTCATCCTTTCATCTCTGGGATACAGGCACTATATCTTCCTGTTTGATTTACAGGTATTTAAGAGACAAAACCCAACTCAGTGAGATAATCCTGAAAAGAAAGAAAATAAGTGGAGCTCCTCAGAAGTCTAGAGACTGACAGTTTTCTCCATTTAAAAATAACTTGGGTGTGGCTTTTTGTTCTTAATGGTCCCAATTACTTGAGCCCCATTATCCTTCTGCTTACTGTTCATAACACTAGATTTTCTTCTGTCTATTCAGGATTAGTCCTAAGATTTTTTTTTCCCCCCTGGTTGTTTGATGATACAGTCAAGCATGAGCACTGAGCTGTAGTTTTAAATGTCCATTTTTGTGCAGTTCTTGCTTATTCAGTTGTGCACATGTAAACTCCTGATGCTATCGTTAATCGTGTGGACTTAATCTCCTTCATGGAATGTACATGAAAGTTTCCTGTCAAAAAATAAATAATAATGTTAATGGTTTTTGGTTTATTTAATTGTTTTAAAGTGAAAAGCTTGGTAGATCTCTGCTTGTCCTCAGATGTTTTATACTGAGTTAAATACAGACTTCCCCAATTTTTCCAGGTAAAGTTTGAGGATGAAGAGCAACGTGATCACAGGCTTACCAGCCATGTAAATCTAATTGATTTAGCTGGCAGTGAATGCTGCTCTACAGCTCAGACCACTGGAGAAAGGCTGAAGGTAAATCACAACTTGATATCTGTGGGGGAAAACAGATTTTCTTCACAGAGCACCTCTAATCTTTAACTCTGAAATATTCTCCTCTATCAGGGCTCTTGGACAAGAGTTGTCATAAAAGGATATGTAGCCCTTATAAATTTTTGCATAGTATTTTGCCTATGAGGGCAAGCAGCCTTAAAATGTATTTTGACTGTGCTGTATGGCAGGCCAGATCTTGCCTGGGACAGCACTCCCTTTGCTGTGCAGGCCTAATGATCCCCTGAAAGGCATAAGAATTAACTATGTGCATGAGCAGCTGACTTGCAAATTAGTGAATCAGATGTTACACAATTGGGGCTTTTCCTTTTTTTTTTTGGGAATTTAAATTGCGTTCCTATTAAGAGACAACTTGTCAACCTGCCTATGTTAAATTAATAGCTCTTAAGACTGTTAAAGACCAGGGTCTCTTATTTCTAAGAGAAGATGAAGAGTACTTTTGCATCTTGTTTTTTAATCAGTGGTGATGTTTGATATGGTATGCAGAAATAAGCATGAGTAAATCAACAGAATCAACAGCATCACACAAGCAAATACAATTGTAGGCTTTTTATTTTTGCTTTGTGTAGGAGGGTGTGAGTATTAATAAATCACTACTAACCCTTGGAAAAGTCATTTCTGCGCTCTCCAAGCTGGCACAAAATGGAAAGAAAACTTTCATTCCTTACCGGGAGTCTGTCCTTACTTGGTATGTATGCTCCAGGGTTTTTTATGTGGCAGTAAAAGGTTTTCTTGGGTTGTGAATTCTCCTTCCAGAAGCCATTCTTTCCTTTTACCTCTGTGTAGAGGTAGGTTGATAGGAGGAGCTGGGCAGGTATAATTATTCAATCTCTGATCTGGGGCTTAGTACTTATACTGTCTCTTTTCCTCCATATGCTTTACAAAAGATGTTACTATATCTGTCTGACTGCATCCTCACTTTGGTGCTGTTCCTTGTCCATCTTACCACTGAAGTAATTCTGTATCTCTTTTGCACTTTGTATGGTCTGTTTTTTAATTATTCATTTGTTATGTTGTTGTGCAGCAAAACCTTGAGTCTTGCACTGCTGCTTGTGTTAATTGTGACAGGATTGCTATGAAGTTTTTTAAGTGATTTGGACTGAGGCTTGTGCTTTGGTGGCATAGCAGAAAAGTTATTCCCCATAATGGTGCTACTTCCAAAGTAATGTTCAGGTAAAGACAAAACTTTGAACGTGTGGCTTGCTTAGAGCAATTTCTTTGTTTCTGCACCCAGAGCAAGTTTCCTTTCTGCTTAGACATCTGAAACTTGCTTACCAAAATGACATACAGGGAGAAATAAACTAGCCTTCTGAATCAAGTAAAGAACAATATGACCTTAGTTTGTATTGTAAGTTAGCTGACAATCACTCTAACTACTCTCAAAGTAGCAAGATACAGGTATTTTGTATGATGTACTTCTAATTTCCTGTCAAATAAAGGTTATTAAAGGAAAGTCTTGGTGGAAATTCACAAACTGCTATGATTGCCACAATAAGTCCAGCTGCCAGCAGTACAGAAGAAACGCTCAGCACTCTTCGCTATGCGAAACAAGCGTGTTCAATTATCAACGTGGCTAAAGTAAATGAGGATGTGAATGCCAAGTTAATCAGAGGTGAGGTTGACATTTGTTTTTCCATTTCTGTCTGTTAAATTTACTGCTTCTTGAGAGACATTAATAGTAATAATTGTTCTGACTGACCACTGATTTCTTTACTATTCAAATGTTTTCTAATCAATTTTGATTAGAAAGTCAAACACTATCATCTTTGAGGAAGTTTTTCAGTTTCATGAACTCTTTAAAATTGGGACACTTTTATAAATAGCAGTTTGGTGCCCCCAGTAACACTCACCTTTGAGTATTGGTTGTGTTCAGTTTTTCTTAATTACATGCTGTTCAACTGCTCTGTAATTTTAAAAATAATTTTCCTCTCTGCTTTTTGTGTATAAACCCTTAACTAGGCTTCTAGGATATATTTTTCTTCATAACACTGTGCTTCTTTGTGAGTTGTGGGTGGTTTTCTTGTGTATTTTCAGTTGTTTTAATTTTTGTTATACCAAAGGTAAGACAATATCTTTAGCTACAATTGAGAACTTGGAATAGGGAAAGATGTTTTGCTTATCTTTAATAAGATATCAGGATGAGTATTCTAGTATTGTTCTGAAATGTCTAAATCCTTTATCTATAATTCTTAGTGTGTTATTTGGTTTTGGTTTGTCTCAGAGCTGAGAGCTGAAATTGAGAAACTGAAGGCAGCTCAGAAGAGTGCTCAGAACAAAGATCCTGAAAAATACAGACACTATTTGCAAGAAATAACATCTCTGAGGATAAAATTGCACCAGCAGGAAAGGGACATGACAGAAATGCAAAGGTAAGGTAGTCAATAAAGTGTTTAAATAGCAAATAGTAAAATTTATATACTTCAAATTTGTTCTTAAGGCAGTAATATATTTTCCCTTAATATGTTAAGGGCTTGGAAAGCGAAACTTGAGCAAGCAGAAAAAAGAAAACTAGAAGATATAAAAGAATTGCAGGTATGGTTTTTTTTCTTTCACTTTCTCCTTCACTTTACATAGCAAATAATACAGAAAAGATGACATCAGCAATCCTTGCAGAAGAATTAGAATACTTTGAAGATTTGTTTTCCTCAATGCTGTTTGTTTTAACAGAATGATATAGATATTGGGATACATAAAATAGTCTTTTTTGCTGACATCTTTTATCTAGAAAGCAGGAATTGCATTCAAAATGGACAATCGTTTACCAAATCTTGTCAATCTGAATGAAGATCCTCAACTTTCTGAAGTGCTGTTGTATATGATTAAAGAAGGAGAAACTACAGTTGGAAGGTATACAGCGAATTCAAAACATGATATCCAGCTTTCCGGAGTGCTAATTGCTGATGATCACTGGTATGTAGTATTCTTTGAATTTTTTTTTCTTTTATTATTTATGCCAGAGCAGGAAGTACTTTTGATCTTGGCTTTGCTGTTGGAGCTGCTGTTCCTTCTGGCAGTAGCAAAATATGGCTTTCTAACTACAGAAGATAATTTTTCCAATGTTCACTGATTAAGGAAGCTTGCTTCTATTTCTCCTCAGAAAGCTATTAAGCTAAGCAGTTCAATTTTGTTGTACATTTTGTTAATGTATTGAAATCTATTCATGTAAAAACCTTGCAGAAGGTCCTGATCAAATGATTCTGTGTATGATAATCCTTTCCTATTCAACTTAATGTGTAGTGAAATGCCTTTGCAATTCTTACTGTGTAACGTTTGTGTAATGTTGTAACTAAACAGTACAAAGACAATCTGCATCCAGAAAAAGGAAAATAGGACACTGTATAAAGTATTGATTTTTAGTCTATTAAGTAACATCGCTTGCAATTAACATAATCTATTGATGTAACAAATATTTGTTGTTTTCAGTGTTATAAAAAATACTACTGGCCAAGTGAGTATTATTCCACTGAGAGAAGCTAAGACATATGTAAATGGGAAATGCATTGTAAACCCAACAGTTCTGCATCATGTAAGTAGCTGACTTCGTAACAGAGAAATGTATGCACCTGTGGATTTTGTAGCTGTATTCCTATTTCAATTTCTGAGTACAGTTTTTCTGAGAGGGCTCTGATATAATTACATTCTTCTCAATTTCTTCTCTTGTCGTCTCTGTTTCAAGCCCATAAATCTAAAAGTTATGGAATAATTTTTTTTTCTCCTTCCTTGTAGGGTGATCGAGTGATCCTTGGTGGAGATCATTACTTCAGATTTAATCATCCAGTAGAGGTTCAGAAGGCTAAAGGGCCATCTGGTGGAACTACGTTTTTGCACGATGGTCCGAAAGACTTTGAATTTGCAAAGAATGAGCTGCTTATTGCACAGAGAGCACAGTACGTACTCCTATTTTCTTTTACTAAAAGTCACAGTTGTTACTGCAACTCTCAAGTAGCTTGAAGTGGTGAGAAACTTAAGATCACTCATTATTTTGGTATATGTGAAAACTGGAAAATGGAATGTTTATTAACTCATTTTGTAATGGGAATGCAACTTCCAGATGTATCTGAAGTGAATGTTTACTTTTAAGAGGTGACACCAAAGTCTTGTCCACTTGCCGAGAATGCTGGCACTAGAGTAGAAAAGGTTAAACTACTGAGATTCCTCTTCAGTTGCACTGTATCCCCGAATATATAATGTCAGAAACCTACTTGTGAGATTTTAGGCTGAAAAGCAAACATTCTATGAAAACGAGATCGATGTTACAGTCTGTGATGGTGGAGAATTTGAGAAAAGGCCATGTTATTCTTAGTTGCTTCTTTCTTGGGAGTTATTAAACTGCAAGTTGCATTGACTTAAAATATACTTTTCTGCATCTTAATATGATTTTGAGTTTCTGTTACAGTTCTTAATTTTATGAAAGAGGTGTAATGAAGTAAAACTTGAAGTTAAGTAGAATATAAAATATTTTTTTCCTTTCCACCTGTATCTGTTTTCTCTGAAATGAAAAATACCTAGGTAAAATATAGAAGTTGTAAAATATATCTTCACTGTTAACATTGGAGACTATTTAGCATTATTCCTTACGTCACAATAGAAGTGGGTAAGATTAATCTCTATGCAGCCTATAAGAGACTAAAGCCAGCATTCTAAATGTGTACGTGCAGGCTTGAATCAGAAATTGAAGAGGCACGACTCAAAGCCAAGGAAGAAATGATGCAAAGTGTCCAAATCGCAAAAGAAATGGTTCAACAAGAACTGACATCACAAAAAGAAGCTTATGAAAGCAAAATAAAGTCACTGGAAGCAGAGGTGGTAAGTTGCCATTGCGTTTTTATAGAAAACAATAAAACAGAGTAAACCAGAAGGTAGTAAAACAGAAACATTAGTATGTCAGGATGTATTTGTTCTGTGTTATATCATGGTTTCTTTGTTTTCTTTTTCTTTCTGTCTTGCATACCATAATGGTATCTTAGAGAGTGCTGAGCCTTGTTCTTCATTTAAAAAATAAATACAAAAATGAAGTCACAATTATTAACTCAAGAAGTTAAGTAGGTATTATCTTCAGAATTATCCTAGGAATTTTGCTATGTATAATTAGTCATGAACTAAAATAATAATCCTGTGTGAATTTGATGAAAGTGTAACTCGTATGTGGACTAATAGCACTACAAAATTTTATTCTGTACGTCTTCTAAGTTGCTGTGTTATTCTAGTACGTGTTGTGTTCTCCATAGGAGCTGCTTGTTCTCAATGTATTGAAGTGAAAATAAACCTTAATATCTGCTTAGGGAGTGGATCAGAAATACTATAGCAGTGGCATACCTCCTTCTGTCTATCCTTGATTATGTTAGAGAGAAGAATCTCGTAAGAAGGAAGTGCAAGAACTGAACAATCAAAAGGCTGCAAGTAAAATACAGGAATTAGAGAAGGCAAAGCAAAATCTTGAACTAGAACTACACTTCAACAAGAAGCGCTTGGAAATGGAGACACTAGCTACTAAACAGGTAGTTATAAAACAAAACAGCAAGGTCTCTTAAGAATAAATGTAGTCTTTTTTTTTTTTTTTACCTTGGTGTTTGTGTATCTGACTTCTGCAACAACTACTATTTCATTGCTTGTTTTTTATGCTGCTTCTCTTTCATTTCTGTATTTCTTTTAAACATTTCAGTATCTAACCAAAACAAGAAATCTGCCAAAGATGGAAGATGAAGGGTTTCATACTGATGGCAGATGAGGAAGATGCATTTATTCTGTTGTAGAAGTCCTTAAAAGAAGGACTTAGAAGACTAAGGATAAACATAAATAAGTGCTGTTGAGTTTCATGCCATGTTTTTTTTTCTGTCTTCCTCAGGCTTTGGAAGATCATACTATTCATCATGCAAAAATACTTAAAGCTCTAGAAGAAGAGAAACAAAAGATTGCTGAAGAAATTCAAACCCTTCAGAAGAATCGTGCAAGTGGGAATAAAACTGTGAATAGTAAGTATGTACTTAATGTTGCAGGAGCAGTGATTTCTCTTTTGCACAGTTGACTTGGATTTAATGAGTGTGGATCCAGAAGTTATTTTCTTCCTCTAATGCTTTTCTAACAAACATGAAAAATAAGTCTTATGGCTGCCTACCATCCTTTACTTTTCTGATACAACAGATCCGAGACAATGCTAAAAACTCTATTTCATCTCACTCAGGGTGGTTTGGTGGGTTCCCAGCTAGTCTATATTTATCCCAATTACTTAAAATTTCTTTCTCAGTGTGGCTGAACTAGTTAGGAGTTAATCCACTGGAGAAACTGGAGTAAGAATTGCTTCTGTTTAGTCTCCTGTATCAGATTAGCTTAATCCCTAGTATCTAATGTTAAGTTGTTATTCTTTATATACCCTTGTCTTGGTTGTTTTTTTTTTCCAAGTGTTATCTATCTGGGAAGTTCTTTTTTTTCCCCTTCAGCGTACTGAGAAAATGCAGACCAGCTAAGCGGCTAAATTCCATTCAAGATGCTGTGTGTGGTTTTGTTTTGTGTTTTACACCTTTAAGTTGTTCCGTTACACTACTGGTCATTATGTATGTTATTAAGTATTTTATTCTTTATTAGCTTCTCTTAGCTGGAATTCTTTGAAGTTATCTGTGATGATCAAAGAAGCCAACACCATTAGTAGTGAATTAGGGAAAAACACTATTTTTAACAGGTAAGTGTCTGAGCTGGTTATAAATGTATGTGGTGGGGATTCTGGAAGTGCAATCAGCTGTTTGTTGTTCTTTGAACAGATTTCTGAACATGACAGATCACTTTTTCCACCTAGCTCTAGAGGAATGTGTAACTTAGTTGTGTTACTTTGAAGTCAAGTTATGTTTACGTTAGGCAGTTCACTTTGGATCAAGAATGCTTTGGGGGTGAATCTCATGATGCCTACGTCCATCGTGTTTCAGCTCACATATCAGAGAGGTCCGAAGGCACATTAAATACTTACTTATTTTGATGACACTTCTAATCTTGGAGATGTTTTTTCAATGGAAATGATTCTAACTTTAGACAAAACTAAACCAGGGTGTATGTGTCAGCCACTATGATGAAGCCCTATAAACTTAACACAGTAGAGGTAGTTTGAAGTGAAAACTTGAGGACATGAAAGCACTGGATATTGAGCATATGAGCCCAGTTGTTTCATATAATGGCCAGATATCCTTAGCAGGAGCAGAGATGCACACAATGCAGGAGAATCTCTGCAGTAAATGTGGCAACAATAGTAGGGGTGAGTGGATGTTTTACTGTGGCTTTCAGATGTTTCTGGCAATAGAAGTTTAGAACATATATTTGGTTATGAGTTTCTTGAGACATAGGAATGAGTATGGGGTTATGACTGCAAGGATTTTTTTTTTAAATATAAATGTATTTAAAATGGAAACTGATGTTTGTATTTTGTAAGAAACATGGTGTCCTAGACTATTACTGGGCTTGTAATCAAATGTTTGGTCTCTGTATGATCTACGTACAAGTACTTCGTATTTACTTTTTTTTCTTATTTCCTCAAATTCTCAGGCATGACAAAATCGATGATAAAACAGGATCAGTGTCTTCTGTTCAAGTACAGGTTCGTAACATCAAACTGCGCATAGCAACTTTCTGGAGCCTGGAGAAATTTGAATGCAAACTAGCAGCTATGAAAGAACTCTATGAGGTCAGTAAGAACTTAGGGAAATCCACTAACTAATGAGCAGTAACATTTTGTTGAAGATATTTCAATAATTATAGTAATCATATAAGGAGAATCTTGGGTTTGTGGGTTTTTTTTTTTCTTGCTATGTGATCTTGAAAACCAAACATCCACACAGAAACACCCTCACCCTCAACATATACATATGTGTGTGTGTATATTTATTATATATATGTAATTTGTTGTATATGTATGTTTGGTTTTTGATATATGTATATCAGAAATTAAAATCTTTCATTGTCTTGATGAAAAGGGAAAAAATAAAAAACAATGTAAAACCAGAAAAAAATGAAAGAGAAAACATTCCTTTACAATGTAGTTCTGTGAGATGCAAAAATTTCCGGTGCTAGAAGTTTATTGTGTTTATTTCTAAAACCTGTTTGAATCTTGACAATAGCAGAGATTCTATGTCAAATGCAAAAATATGGCTAAAACTATTACAAATTTATTTATTTTCATATCTGCTTTTGTGTGAATTACATACACAGAATTTAGTAGATCTTGTCACATGGAGAGAGCTGTGAAGATTTTTACTTGGTATTCCTGTATCCTATATCTCAAGATGCTGAATAGCAGAGTGTCTTCACTAAATGTCTCCTTTCATTTTGCATTTTAAAAACTTGCATGACCTAGATGTCAATTAGTTATTTCTTAAATTATACATTTCCTAACAAGAAGAAAAACATTAAAGGGGATTGGATTTGATGATCTCGGGAGGTTCCTTCCAGCCCCCACAGTTCTGTGGTTCTGTGATTAAATCTAGTGCTGTACAGCAGAACGTCTTCATCCTGGTATTGTATGCTTTATTATCTCTCGGTTTCTACTTAACCTTCCTTCTCCTCTGTTTCCTTTATTTCCCAGAGTAATGATAGCAATAAAGCTGCTGACGTATTTTATGACCCTGCTGATGAGTGGGAACCTGACCTTTCAGATGCCTCAGTTTCTTCTCTTTCCAGAAGAAGGTGATCATTTGGAATTCCTTCATCCCTGTTTAATACAAATCAGAAGTTACTTTGCATAATTATACCTCTGTGCCACTCAATCTTTTATTTATAGTTTTTTGGTTTAGATTATTATATTAACAAACATACAAATTAAATGAAAAATTAAATTAAAACCAAATTGATGTAAAAGGAAACATATGTGAGGAATGGGGAAAGTTAATACTGTATTTTTACTGTGAATTTTACTGTGTTCCCTTGTGAACTGTGTCTTAATATGCAATGAGTTGCCAATGTAATATTAAGAATTGCATTCCCACTAAAGCAGTTTGGCAGATTAAACACTAGTATTTCTAAGGTTGTGCAAAGCAATGGATGAGTAATCAGTGCCAGCAGGCTTTGTGTGTAACGGTTGACAATCAGCTGATGATAAAAGCTGTTCTTAATTATCTTCTGAGAACTATCTCCAGAAATTCACCAATTTACCTCTAGCATAGGATTTCTTGATTAACCTGCAGAGAACCTCATATAAGGTACAATGCGTATTCAATTAGTAGCACAAGCAGTCTTGAATAGGCACTTAAATTGTTGTTACCATCCTTACTTTTCTCATACACCATATTAGTGAGAACTTCTATTTGTTCATAATCTTATTTTTCCAAAATGGACAAGAAATAAGGGGAAAAGAGGTTCCCCCAGACCCCAGAGTGCATTTGGCCAAAACATGTGTGAGGCTTTGTAAACCAAATATCTAGGTATTGGTATGGAGCAAAATATATTGTTCAGGTTTTCTTCATGGCTCCTTAATACAACAGCAATATTTTTTAATAATAAATTGCAGCTGGTCTGAAAACCTTGCATTTCAAGTTTTGGTCTTGTATCAGTGTTTATGATTTTAGAATTGTGCAATTTGCTGCTTGTAATACAAATGCTACTGATGCTTCCTTACAGCTTTGCTAGTGGGTTGCAGCTGGTTATTGTTATTTTGCTGTGAATCAGGTCACTTCAGGTGATGGTGAAATGGTAATCATTCCAAGTAAACAAGTTTGAAAAGAACACAATGAAAAAACAGTTTCTTTTTAGTCTAAATGTAAAATAGTGTTGGAACACTTTGCCTTGTCTGAAGCTGCCTTGTGGACAGTATTATAATGTCGTAGGCGTGTATTATTGAACCTCAGATGTGTACTTGTTTTCATTCTGCCTCTACTAGAAAAAACTGAACAAGAAAAGCTACTGGAAGAGGGAAACGGGCTTCCTTGCTGCATTGTCAGCAGCTGACTTGCGTCAGTCATACGTACTGGTGAATGAAATTGAATTCTATGATCTAAGATTTGATGTTCCTTACGTGTAGTGTGAGGGAGCAAAAAGGACAGGCTATCTCAAGTTCTGTATTAACAAGTTCTATGAATTGAAAGTGTGTGTATATGTAAATACATATATATACACACAATTGCCTGGTGAATATTAACATTCATTGATCCTTCAATGAGCACTAGGAGAGAGACTCTTTAAGTTTTTAGTATATTGACATTCTCATCCTTTCCAGAAGTAGGAGTTTCATGAAGAACAAGAGAATTTCTGGATGTTTGTCTGGTATAAAAATGCAGCCAATCCAGAACATGCAAGCATCCTATATATCAGGTACTTACTGTATGGTAGGTCACTGTTCATTTCGTACTGAGCACTTGGAAATACTACTTAGTATAATGCATGAACTTGTAATAATCATGGGGGACAAAATGGAAAGTGTTCTGATTATAATGTTGTAATGTATTCACACTCAGAATGTTAATCAGTTAACAGTGGATCTTTTTCTTTGTTCCTATAGTTATGCTTTCTTAGGAGAAAAGCTTCTAACCACCACTTGAAACTGGTGTTTTTTTTTTTTAAACGAGAGTTTTACTTGCAACATTACTATGCTTAACTGGTGGTTTACGGGAGAATGATGATAGTTCCAGAAACAAACTGCTGGTGGCTGAATGCTGGTACGGTTGTTTAGAAAATGTGCTTGAATTTTTGCTATTCATTTAGCTGCTAAGATTTGCCCTAGCTCTTTGTCAGGCTGTTTTTTCCCCAGATACTTCAGTCTTCAAATGTGCTTATGTAGTTATTTTAGGTTGGATTGTTTTCTTTTCTTTTCATTTTCTATCTATATTTTTCATTGTTGAAAAAGTTGGATTTATGTGAAAGAATTTCACTATGGAATTTGTACTAACTAATCCTAGAAATTGTGCAGAATTGCTTATACACATTTTTTTAAACTTGCTATCTCTGGCAGTTAAACATTTCTGAAGAAACAATGTAAAATGGCCATATAGATTTTCTGTCTGTTTATTTATGTGAAGAGTTTCAAGCCTACATATTTTACTTTTACACTATACAGGTGCACAGAATAAATCCAGCATATGCCCAAACTTTTTTGATTCTCTTCTTCCTGGAATTTGCAAAGAATCTATAAGTTCAGCTTTAGATTTACTGGAACAGAATCACGAAGGAGGAAAGAGCATTGCAGATCATCTCCTGATTAATTTGTTTACCATTTCTTCAGGAGTTTCTGCCATTTCTAAAGCTTACGAGCAGCAAGATGACGACTGTCAAAAAAATTGTAAGTCTGGCTTTCATAACCATTAAGATAAACGTTATCAGTGAATTGCCTTTCAGGTGTACAACCATATGTTAGGTGATGGAAAGAATAAACATTCTTTGTTAATTTGTTGAGGAGATATTCTGAAGATCTCCTATGTCTTTTGTAGTTATCTCTCTTGACCATGATGCTCAGTCCTACGGCATCAAAATTACCTCTGCTTTTGACCAGCTTGTGGTACTGATCAAGACTTGGCTTAACAATGTGCAGAAGTGCATTGGATCTATGAAGATTAATGAAGAAATAAAACAGGAAGTAAAGAACTTGGGAGGTTATTTACAGTTACTGTTGCAGGTAAAGTATGCATTTTGGAAAAAGAGAATGTGGCTCAGCTGCTGTGTAGAGAAATCCTGTGCGTTAAAGTAATATTAACTACACATGTTAAAAACAGCCAAATGTCTAACTGTCATTGCTGTGCTTTTCATCATGTTACAGCATTACAAGCTGTCTGAAGGCTAATTTTATTAGACGTGTTTAGTATAATATTATCATTTCTCTTTAAGGTGATGAGGTATTGGCTTCTATCTGTGGTAGAGAAACAGGTGCAAGTGGGAAGATATAAAGCTGAAAATGCAATGAGCTATTTGGCATTACAAATGTGTACTACACAAAGTGTGTGCTCTTTGAACATATGTACTTTCTAGTTTCAATGAATGCTTTTATTTCTAAGGGATGTTCTTCAGATATATCCTCAATGGTCACAGAAGCACAAAGCAAAGTCAATGAAGCAGTAAAGCAGACGATGAAATGCATAGGACACCTGGCAGTATTCACAAGAACTGATATTTCCTTTTTTGAAGAGAGCACTATTTCTACAATCAGTCTACAGGTGAAAAAGTTTAATAGAAATAATGACTTTCTAGATAAGTACAAAAAATACTTGAGAACAAAGGCTTGTTCCAAACAATGTCTTTTGAGTTCCTCTTGTATTCTTTACTCCTCTGTATCTTAAAACATAGGACTTAATTATGAAGTAATTTTAGTGTTGACATTCACAGTTTTCTCGAATAGTTGTGATCGTAAGTCTGGTTATATCAAACGATTTAAGAAATGGAATTAAGTTCTGAGTTTATCTAATACATTTGTATGAAGATGAGTGTATGCTCATACTCGTGCCACTGGAAGAGAAAAAAACAAAATTCAAAATTACCAAACATCTCCCTGTCACACAATCAAGATGCCCCAAACTTTTAAGTATGTACAACTTTCATATGCAAATGAGAAATGCTATACTTCGGATTGCATCAGCGCTGAGATCATACAAGTAGCCATATTTCAACAAGTTCAATATTTTCATCAGTATTCTCTGTTGATAACACACTGAATTTTCAGAAAACTGAATAAAATTAAAAGGAGCCTCTGTTATTCACACCTGGAAGAATCACACCTGGACAAATAGGCCAGCAATAAACAATTGCGTAGAAAAGAAAAAAAAAGTGTATTTCTAGTCCATTATGGAAAATCCATTTCATCTCCAAGGTGTAGTGGAAATACTAAGTGAGTTAGCACCTGGTGGGAAGGCAGGGCCATCCCAGGGGAGCTGAGATGCATGCAAGGGGTGGACTGGAAGGGGTTCTGCCCGTTCCCAGACAGCATTTGAAGGTTGGCGGTGGAGGCAAGGGTATTCTGCTGGAGATCCCTGCATACCTGAGGCCTTTCAAGGGTAAGCAGATTTCTCCTTAGTTTCTGTGCCCATGGCTGTTTCATTTGAGCAAGTACTCACTTGCTGCAGCCAGGAACTTTGCTACTCTGCTGTCATTGTTGCATTTTCCTTTGTGTTACATTGTTACACGTGGCCATATGAGTTTCTTTAATCATGTTTTTACCCTTTGCTTTACAAGGACTTTGTACGTGCTGTTTATGATGGTGTAGTCTCAGGGCTGAATTTGCTTACAGATACTGTGCAAGAAAAAGCAAGAATGATGCAGAAAGAACTAGTGAAACAATATCCACAGAATGAGGTGAGATAATATTAAAATTAGAAATTACTGGTGTGTTTTTAGAGATGCTTTATCATATTGCTTTATTCTTCTGTAGTTCTTTCTGGAAAGTTTGTGTGGAATAAACTTACAGTGAGTAACAGAAGTATGAGATGAGAGAGAGATTGAAGTCTTGCAGAATTTTTTTCAATTTTCTAGCAAAAAGAATTGTACAAACTGCTTTCCAGATAACGCTATTAACTTGCAGCAGGTTATTTCTTACTGGCAGGATTCCTATGTATACTTTGTGGTTGAGATAATGTTTTAGCTAATGTCTCCAGCTACTGTGAAGTCAGAGAGAGTACACAAGAGTATGAGCTAAAAGCTTACCCCACTGCTTAAAATGGCAGTGGCATAATAATTACAGGAGAACCTTTCTTTAATGAGCACTGAAGTTTGCTTATTTGGTTCTCCTATATTAAGGACTTATATGAAATTTTGCAGATATGTTAACTGGTGGAGAACAACATAGACTATTTTATTTTTAAAAATTCCATCTTATGTTGCAGAAAACATAGCTTTTGCTTTTGAATATTATCCTTGTTAGTATTGTTAGCTCATTGTTCTGCTTCTAAAATGTTGTACTCTCCTGTGTCTTGACACAAATTTACTATTTAATTAAATATTCCTTTGTAGATTCAAAGTCAAATTAAGGACAATGCCGTGGCTTTAGCCAGATTCCTTGAAAGTAATGTGTCTCATTGCAGAAAGGTAAGTAAAATATTTCACCAGATTTGTGCTTTGAAATTGGATTTTAAACTAAAAAGGTGCATTTAACAACAACAACAAAAATCTGAGATTACCTTTCATATACTTACAGTTGCATGACACCTCTTTTCCCTTGTTTGGCATTCTTGTTTGGAACACCGCAGTTTTTCTGGCTACTGGATTTCCACTTAAGTGCTTGATTTTGTTTTTACTTACTGTTTCTAGGGTTATTTATATATTCTTCTAACTTTGCTCATTAATGGCCCACAGTTCAGTAATTTCAGTGAAACTGGGTAACTACTGCAGTAATTAATTGCTGCAGTTGCTGGTTATTTGAATTAAAAGCTAGGACAGATAAATTAATCTACCTTCCAAGAACCAAGCCTTTCTTGGGATTTTAGTTACCTTGTTTGTTTGTTTTCTCTCTTGTCAAGAATAGGCACTTCTTCCCAGTAGCCTAACATCCTTTTTATTCAGTGTTTCAGTGGTCTACTTTTGTGTGATTAAGTCTGGAACAGTGTGTTAACTATTAAGGATTGCTGTCATGTATTTGGGTCTCTTTAAATTGCTGTTTATTAATACAGAAAGGAATACAATCTCACTTATCAGAAGAAGAATGGCTATATCAGGAAATAAAGAGAAGCACTAACATCGCTGCAAAATATTTGGAACTGGACCGTTGTCTATCTGAAGTGCATCAGATTGTTTCTTCTACCTTACAAGGTATTTACCTGAGTTATTACCTACCTAGCTAATAACTTGTGGACTAAAGACAATCTGTATAGCAAGGAAGGGAGGGAAGGATGCTTGGTCTCTTTTTGCAGAATACTACCTTTCATTCTGTTTTTGTTTCTCATAGGGTCGTTCAGAAACACGAGCCTGCTCAGGAGCTTTGCGGGAGAGATTTCTATCATAGCTGGATATCTTAACAATTATTTCAGTTTACTTGCATTGTCTTCTGCTTCTGCAAGCAATCCTTTCCAGAGAACAACAATGCCATTTATGAACTTAGATGAATTGGACTCTCTTGTTGATTCACTTATTTTGAGTTTTGAACTTGAACAAGGACAGATAAAACAGAGATCTCAGGTTGCTTGTAATGAAACTACTGAGACTGAAGGAAGACACGTTGAAACAGGTGAAGCAGAACTTTCTTGGAGACAGAAGGGAGTTCCAAAACGCACATATAAACTCCAGTCACCACCTGCACTTTCAGGGGAGCTCTCACCTGATAGGGTGATAGAGTGGGTGTAAAATACTGCTATCAAGAATTCAGGGAAATATGTTTTCTTTCCATGAAGTAAAGGTAACATATTACTGAATGCTAATACATACTGCTAGTATTGGTTAGTAAATGGTATGAAAATAATAAGTTCATTGTATGATATTAAGTACCTAGAATTTCCCAAGGAAAAAAAGAAATTTAAGACATATAGCTTTTTGTATTAATAAAAAAAAAGGAATTTTCTATTAAATAAGCTTATTAAATTATATTATTAATTATAAATTAAATAATTAAATACAAAAGTTTGGGGGAAAAAAAAAGCAATGAACAACCAAAGAAAACAACACTGAAATAGAACTTAATATGATGTGAAGTAAGATACTAAAAACTGTTGGGGAAAAAATAGGGAACAATATAAATATGTTAGGACATTGCATCTTTTCATTTTATGCCTTCAACTAAGGTGCCTTGAGTTAGGGAGTAAGGGCAGTTAGGAATAATGTAGATGATACGGGTACCTATTTTTATTTTTTCTTAACATCGTTGCTTCTCTGCATTATGACCCAGTAGGGCTACAGCAACTGGAAGCTGTTTTTTATGCCTTCCACTGCTTGAAGTACTAACTTCATTTAAAAAGCAGACAAAAACAAAAAAAACAAAAACTTTTGTGTTTGTTTATGTAGGGGAAAGAGATATCAAATAGCATTGTCAAGTATTTTACAAATCCTTATTTTTAGTTGTTTTGTAGTCTATTGAAAAATTTGGTCTTAAAGTAGCAGTGATAATGGTCTTCAACTCTGAAGCAAGTTCATGTTGTGTTGCTAGAAGTTATCTTTGCTCAACTCACTTTGAGTACTATTCATAGTGAACTAGAAGCATAGCATTTAGTAAATAAAATGCAAGTCATCCTGTGAGGCTGTGGAGTGTTGCACTAAGTTGTACAACTTACAAGTAAAACTAGAGCATAAGTATTACAGGCATAGGACTAGCTGAGGTTCAAGTTTCATGCATACAAAGTGAAAAATGAGGCAAAGATGGAAAGTATCTGACTAAATCTATGCACGTGTCTAACTGTCTTTCACAAGTGTTCTGTAAATCTAAGTGACTCTGATGTATATGTACGTGTATATAACAGAACTCCCATTGATAAATGCAGAAGGGTTTCACTCAGATCACTGATTTTTGGAACGTTGTATTCTACTGCTTTCTCATCACATGTTTGATTAGCTTACCTTTCTGCCTCGTTCTGAGGTATAATTTCTCTAGAAATGTATGTTGTGTTATGGCCTGGACTTAACTGTGCTACTTTTTGAACTATTTTAAAGAACGTAGTTGCTTGTTATACATCAGTATTTCATATTCCTTTATGACTTTTACTAGGATGTGGTTTGTTAAAAAGAATAAGGAACAGATTTACATCTTAGCCCTTCTTGTGGATTATTTCCTGCATTTTACTTATAGAATGACAGGAGCATTAGAAACAATGGAACTCTGCTAGGCAAAAAATGGCATTCCTGATTAGCTACTTCCTCGTGCTTTTTCCCCAGAGATATTCTTTAACCACTTAGCTTTAGTCTGCTTGTTAGAGCCAGTGAAAACTAACAGAAATGAAAGTGTTTTAGAATATTTATTCTTTAACACTAGATTCCAGGAGACCTGGGCTTAGCACATCTTACAATAGTGCTAAGAAAATTAGGATCTGCAACATAAATATTTTCTCTTGTATCAAAGCTTGGTAGCCAGATATTCATACCTAGCATCTTTACTTGTGAGGGAAAGTGCACAGCATCTTGAGAATGTTGGTTCAGGCTTTTAGAATTATTTTCTATGAAAAGGCTACAGTGAAGGGAGTCAATCATCCTTTTTGTCTGAAAATTAAATGTCTGTTATTTGGTGTTTTTGCACTTTTCTGCTTTGGAGGGAAATGTAATCATGCTGAACTAGTAATGTATTATCTGAAGGCTAGTGTACCTTAGTACTTTGTCCAAAAATGTCTTGTATTGCTATGCTACCATCAAAATTATTTAATGGTATTTATTGTATCTACTGATGTGTTCCTCAATTGAGGTGCAGTGTTGCTTAATCCCTTTTTTACTGTAAGGCCTTTATTAGACTTTTCAGGGGCTAACAAAGTATATTGAGTTATCCAGTTTTTGTACTTTTTTGAGTGAGAAGGAACTTGGTGTACATGTACTTTTGGAAATGTGTAATTTTGTATTTGGCTGGAAGTTTTTAAGTACTGCAACTGATTTTTCTGAATTGTTTACCTCTGTGCTAATGCTGTAGAGAGTTGTCTAGATCATTTGTAACTTATCATAATTTTTACAACTTTAAATGTAAATTCCTTTTTGGTTTTCTTCTGTATAAAGTTGCTTTTGATACCTTCCTTTGTCATACTTGCTGGGAGCTTTTTGAAATACCAAAAGAAGTTACTTTTGTAGAACTGAAATGAAACAAAAAAAATTGATATCTTTATCTAAGTCTAACTCTCTCCTATGAGGATGCTTAACAGCACACGTTTAGAGGCCGAATACTTGTGATCTGATCCACATCTATTAATGCTGTAGTATTCAATCTTTTTCAATTTCTGCTTTTTTAGTGATGTCAGGGTTTTTTCAAATGTGTTACTCAATGATGTTCCACCTGCCAGATGATGAATCATGCTTGCTTTTCTTGTGCTTAATACCCAGACAATATCTTGGTTTTTATAGTTCTTTGTATCAATAATAGAATTTATCTACTACTCTTATTTTTAAAAGAGAAGGCCAAGTGTGTCACAACTCAGGGCTCAAACTGATTTTCAGTTTTTACTCTTGCTCAAGACCATGCGAGCAATTGGATTTGTGATAGTTTTAATGGAGGTATCAGTGGGTTGATGGGCAACTTTAATCATATCAGGTTTTGCTTTTGAACAATGAATGAAAATACTGTTAACAACTTATACAGCTTGTCTTGCTCCCTTTCATACTAACTAGGCTTTTGTGGCAGAAGAGCTAATTCATGGTTTGAACCAGTGACTGAGCATCTGGTGGGAAGGAGGGCCAACCCAGGGGAGCTCAGGTGCATTTAAGGGTTGGCAGTAGAGGTGAGGGTATCTCACTGGACTTCCCTGCATACCTGAAACCTTCCTAAGGTAAGCAGATTCTTTCCATTATTTCTGTGCCCATGGCTGTTTCATTTGAGCACTCACTCACTGCAGCCAGGGACTTTGCTACTCTGCTGTCATTGCTGCACTTTCCATCATCTTACAGCTTTAATCAGCTTCTGCAATTCATCTTGTTAATACTACATTCGCACTTCTATGTAATGTGTCAACACAATCTACTTCCTGCTAGTGTTCACTAGGTGCCCTTGTTACAGTTATACGTCACTGAAGTACTTTACTCATACAATATATGGTAACTATACATTATCAGAATGAGTTAGAGCATATTGCATTAATACGTCATCAAGCTGAGTACTGAAAATCCAGTAATTTATACATGTAATATACCATCAGAGTAGGCATCAGAGTGAGGTATATTTATAACTATAGGTTGATCAATCTATAAATTATGGAAGTCAAGGAATTGTGATCATGTCAGGCAGATTTTGGGGTGAATTGTTATGATTAGGAACACTTGTGCCTTTCTGAATAGTTAGAGATAGGTATGAGCTAGGACCACCTCAGTGTAGCCTTTGTATGTAGCAGCTAATGCCTTAGTGGATGTGGTAAGGGTTATGTGAATGTCTGCTGGTGGTCTCACACAGATGTGGCCCATTCCTGCTATTCTGGGCTCTTGCAAATTCAGCAGGACCATGAGTCTGCAGCCTCTCTGTCCCTGGGAGAATTTCATGGGCTGCCTCTTGAGACATACATTTTGTCACCTTATCTTGCTTTTTTTTTTTTTTGTAACTATCTTCAGTTGCAACCATAGGAACCTATAGATCTGAATCACATGTATTTGCAAAGAAGGGGTTTCTATGGCCCAAGCTTAGTTACTAACACAGAAAGGAGGGACAGTGGGGAAGGCATTAGTAAGAAATCTTCAGAGACCTGAGTGGGGTGTACTTTGTTTTGTGTACTGATGTATTCAGTAGTTTGTGGGATATCTTTTCCCTTCCCTTAATGTTCTCCCTTATATCACAAAAAAAACCAAAACATTCTTGAGACAGAATTCAGGTAAAACTGTATGTACTTTTAGCAATGCATTATGTTGATTCTGAGAACATTGGTCTTCTGCTTTACTGCTTTTTTTTACAATTCATTTTAATCCCCAGTCAGGGTAAAATTATATTTCTTTTAGATGAAGATAATTACCCTGGGAGAAGCATATCTTCAGAATATGAATACTGGATTATTTGAGAAGCCTTCAAATAATCTCATCTTTTGAGACATTGTATAAAAAGGCATAATGCAGTTATGCCTCATAAAGAAAGTGTACCAGTGTTAGAAAGTAAGGATATATAAACCCATTACTCACTAACTCGTAAGAGTATTGCAGGAGAAGAAAACCAGCAGGCTGCCATTTAATTTGATCCAGTAACATCAGCCTCGAGAAAAAAGGAGCCTACATCTGCTTCAGTTCTGCAAATAAGCTGCTATTTTTAGACAGGAATTTTCCTTGCACTCATTATATGTTCTAAAATACTGTGATTAGATGAGTCTTGTTGCTTGCAGAAATCTACATAACTTTTCTAATCTCATCGTGGTAAGGTTGTTTGGTTTTGTTTGTTTTAAAAGGGTATTTGAATTCCCTTCCTAACTTTCATAGGAACTGAGACTGTTGGTGCCTTTTAGATAGTGAAGTCCTGATCTTTCCCTCTTAAAAAAAGACAAATACGTTGAGTAATTTTGTTTTCTGCTATTTTTAGGACTTGGTATGTATATGTGATAAGATTTTATTTGTTTTTTTCCTCATCTTCAATTTTTTGTTTTTGTTCTTGTTGTTTTGTCATGTCTGCATTTGTGATAGTTTAGATTCCAGATCAGGAAATGATGTATATTTTAATCCATGTTCTTATAATTTGACTGTTGCAGTGAAAACAAAACAAAAAGAGATCTCCTGAGCTGACAGTTCATCAACAATAAACCACCGGAAAAGCTAATACTTGCAGGTATCTTTCCATCTTGTGAGGTGCTTTTTTAATATCTCAATTATATAAGTACAAGTAAAATGTGAATAGAAAAGTTTATGAAGAATTGAAGGAAAGAAAGGGAATAGCAAGTAAACTTGTAGTCATCTCTATTAACGAAAAAAAGAGAAACCCAAACAAATAAAACTCCAAACATATAAAACTGAAGAATACATTAAATGACTTTCATCCAGTTTCCTAATGTTACTTCATTAATCTCTGCACAACTCTGGTAGGTTAATAACAAATACTAATCTTGCTAGATGTTATTGTCTGAATATATTGTTATATTATAATGTATTTTTTGCATACAGATCTATATAGAGAATAGAGACAAACATCAAAAGTTAAAAGCAACCAAACAAAATTTCCCAAACCTACAAAGTAACCATGATTGTTTTGATTTGCAATTTAAGAGTCTGTAGGTTTACTGAAACTTTATTTGTATTGATTTAAGGATGTGTTAAATGGCACCGACACACTTCGCTGAGTACAAAACTGTTTGGTTTCATTCCCTATTTGTATCTTAAATTGCTGTAAAAATGCTGTCATCTAGTAATGATGTGGTGTTTTCCTCTATTTTTCTATAAAATTAACGCGCTTCTACAACTCCCTCTAGTGTGCATACAATGATATTGATAAAGTGATACTTAGAAAAAAGAAGCTGCGATATATACTGATGTAAGCATATTTGTGCACAATCTTGCACTCCAGTGTGAAGTTACATATGATATGATCCCAAGAGGTCTCTTCTTGTACAATTCTGTGATTTGTTTGCAGCAAAACTTTACTATCTGTTTGTGGCCATGTATGCAAGGAGACAAAAAAGCCCAAGGCAGCTCAATAAATTATGATGTTGATTATTACATGCTTTGAAGCAAAGCTATTTTGCTTTAAAAGTGGAGTTCCTTACAGCTTTATTCTGGAGTATGCTATATGTAGGTGTCTTAAGCAGTTTCTAAAAGAAAACTTTGCACAACAGACTTGACAAAATCAGAACAGTAATTAGCAAATAATACTAAAGGTATTTTCATTCTCCTGAGCTATTTTTATCAGGTTTGTTTGCTACTGGTAAATAGGACTCAGTTTGTTTGATATTCCTTTTTATTTGCCCACTGCCAATCTCCCACTTGCAAGGAAATAATTTCAAAAGTTCTGTGCATGCTTCTTACCACTGAAATTTCAAGATGATCAAATGTGTTAAATAGTTATTAGAAATAGTAGAATCAGAAAAGCTTACATCAGTGTTGACTTATCTGGCTTTCAGTTTTTGATTAAAACCAGTAATATGCAAGTTTAATCTCTTCCCATAATCTTGGATCTTTCTACAAGAGGATTAATCAAATGGTGAAGAGCATATATAGCGCATACATTATGCGTGTCATATTACATAAGGGGTGTGTGTGTGTGTGTATGTATATATATGAGGGCTTTTGTCAGCTATGTCTCCTATTTTATTATGTTGTTCTGTGAAATCGGAGGTCTATGACATGGAAGTCTATGTGAAGATAAAATGTGCCACCGAATTCCTCCCTGAGGAAAAAATGGCACCTACTGGCATTCTTTGATGCTTTCTGAACATTTCTGGAGGACAAACAGTGGATGTGAACGCAGTGAGGCAGTGGGTGGTAAGTTTCAGCAGTGGTTGGCCGTGCAGATTTGTACAAGCATGGCATGTGGGCTCTTATTTGCAGCTGGTGAAAATCTATAGCTAATGGTGGTGACTTGAAAAATAGCGTTTTGTCTGAGAGTCTGCTGTATCAAATAGCATTGTTATGGTCTTTGTTGTAGTTTCTGTGGAAATAAAAAGGCGACATGACTTTCAGAGTGACCTACGTACGTACGTTATATGTAATAAAGCTAAACTTTTTATGCTAACTTACCACTCTGGAGAGTGTAGTCTGAGGAGAGGTATTCAAAGGTGTTAATTCCTTTGTACTTTTCATCCTGCTATGCAACAAGATTTTCTCCGTTTGCTACTCACCAGGAGAAGGAAGCCAGATGGTTATACAAACCTGCAGATGACATGCTATTAGTTAGCACTAAGAAAAGATGAGGCTTGCTGTGCGCAGCAGAAGATTGATAAGCAGTGGAGTAATGCAATCTGGGTATTAGATCATTTACTTCTATTTCTTGGTTGTAAGTAACTTTTGTAAACACGTATCTAAATAATCAGCTGCACATGTCTAAGGTATTACCACAGGATTGAACCCATGCTGCTGTGATATTAATGGGATGCTGACTTCTGGGATCACCCAGAGATGCTGCAGGCTCATGTGGTACAGAGGGTTCTGTACAGAGGCCTCCTGATAGCTTTTATTAGACTGCAGGCCCCTCAAAGATTCTAGTATGAATAGCACCCAAGTCTGTATGCTGTTGTTAGAGCCACTACTATGTCAGCAGATAGATGGGATAATTCCCTGCTTAGTCCTATAATTAAGTAAAATTTCTTAATGCCTGGATTAATTCACTACTTTTCTGTCCAAAATCATTTGTCATTTATTAGCGTTTATTTCACAATTCTATTATCTTTGTAGTAATCCAACACCTTAATTTTGACACCTGACAGCACATTCTGTGAACAGCGTTTTCAGAACAGAGGACAGGAAGAATTCTTAGAGGTTGGTGGAGATTTTTCTTTTATTTTAGAAAGGGAGGAAAGAAAGGATCTGCTTGGCTATACCTTGTCTTTATGGAAAAAAATAGTTTCAAGAAGGTGAATATTTGATAGGGTTTTTTCTTAAATTCTGTCTACTAAGATAGTGGAAAACCTTGGTCAAATGTTAACCTGTTTACTCAAAGGTAGTCTCAGGCGTTTGAAGTGTATGTCACAATTTACAGCAAGTCTTAGTTATTCCAATTTCAGCCTCTAGATGGAAGTGTCTCATAAGGATTTTGATGTTGTGAGGCAGCAGTAATTGCTGAGTGAGCATGGGAGCAATCTCATCGCTAGCTTTCATACTGTACTAGCAAAAAGTATTGTTTATAGGGTACTTTCCTTTCATATGTTCCTGTACAAACAGATTCATCTCTAAGAATTAAAAAAATAGGTTATTTTTGCATAATGAGAGCTGTTGCACATTTTGCAGACAGGTGAGTATTAAAGTTGTCTCCTGATGTGTCTATCAAGTTTGGCACTTGAAGGTGAGGGTGCTGTTTTGTGCTTTGTTCAATTGTTCTTAGAAAGCCAGGAAAAGGTGCCTTTCCTGGCAGATCAGATTTCAAAAGAGTGTTTTTGTTTGCAGAGTACTGATATAATTGGGTTGAAATAGCTGCAGTTCGACCTCTCTAACTTCTGATGCTACTGAGTTGTCATAATGCTACCTCCTGTTCTCCTGCTGTGGCTGGGATTACATGGGAATCTACAGTGCTTCTCACCTAGCAGATCCTAAGTGCTTTGCAAATGTGAGAAACTGTTTCCTCTTCAACAGATAGGGGAGAAAGTATCAAACAGATTAGAGGGTTCCTATTTCTGATACAGAGCAAATCTTCAATTCTATCTTTAAGAACAGTCCTTACTATAGAAACAGATTCTTCTGCAGGATCTTTCCTCTCCATTTGGTATTTTTAATTTTGAGAGAATAGTCACGTATGAGCTGTCACAGAGGTGTGATTTAGTACATACTGTGCATAGATACAATGCTGGATTGGAACTTAGAGTTAACTTTCTGGAGACAAACTGTAGACAAAAACCTTGTATAGGACAATAGCTGAAGGAGGTTTTACCGTTTGAGCTTAAGAGCACTGTGTGCAGGTGAGCCCTGCAGTTTTGTTTGCTTCGTGCTTGTACCTAGAACCCCAGTGGAACTTGCTTTTAAATCTGTCTTCTAGGTGACCCCTTTTCATTCTCCTTGAAACTAGAGTTTTGGTTTACAGCAGTGGTCTAAGAAATATGAGGCTTCAGTCAAATGCACAATACGTAAAACATATTTATGACACTCTATTGGTAGGTTGTGAAGTCCAGAGAATTAAGATAGCTCTGGGCTATGTGCTTCAATCTAGCAATGCTGTATCCTGAGACGGCACTTCTCAGTGCACAGGATGCTGGTAAGGGCACCAGGGATCTGTTCTTCATAAATGCCCAGAGAAGGAACACAGAATAGCAGGCTTCTCTTTTGGTTTTTCAGAGAAAAAGTCTGAATGATTAAAAAAGAATTCTTTAAAAACTGCACTATTAGTAGTATCTAATAGACATAACTGTTGAAAATCACCACAGTATTGTAGAAATGTGGAACGTTGCATAGCACCCTAACCTGAGCGTCTCATCTTTCCTTGTTCTTGTGGCTGGTGTATTTAAGTTAAATAGGACGTTTGTTTGGGACTGAAGGCATGATGAAACTCACAATATGTCTTCATCTGCTATGTCATTTTGAAGGAATCATCTGGCAGGCATTTTCAGTAGGAGATAATTCAGTATATAGCACAGCATACCAACAGCTTTTCCCACTTCTGTTTGGGCTCTGAAGTCACAATAAGTATTAGTAAAAAAAATAAAAATAAAAATAAAAATTCTTATTATAGAATTGAAAACATATCTGTATGTTATATAAAAAATGTGAATGCACAAAGTTAGCTTTCTGTTGAATAAAATCATTTTTACAGTCACATTCTCTGACTGTATTGTTTGAAAATTTGCATAAATCAGGAGCTGCGTGCACTTCTTTTGAAAGACTATCAACACTCTTCATGCGATCAAAAGAGGCCAATAAAAGCCATATTCATGTAAATAGTGGTTTGGCTGAATTATTAGGTTCCTTTTAGATGCATCCAAACCCGGTATGTAATGGATTTCTGTTTTCTTTGCTAAAAAGGAATGAGTGCATTCCTGTGTGTGTGCACATCTGATCTGTTTTCTATTACTTCTGCGCTATCAAATATCACAATATTCAGAGCACAGTGATGTATTCCATCTTCACGAGATGCCGACATTGACGTTCACGCTGCCGGTAGTTGCATAGCCTGTGCTTTGTCTGCTGGAAGCACTTCTCGACCTTTGGGTTTTCTTATTCATTTTCATATGAAAGTTATATAGCTGTTTCTGTTTTAATGTGAAGAAAAACTAAGGCTGTACAAGTAGTTTGAAAAGGATATAATGTTGTTGTAATTTGCCACTGCAAAGGTTCTATCAGGAATTTTGTTAGATCAAGATATTTTCCGATGCTATTTAGATTGCATCAGTGCTTAGCATGTACTAGGTACTTTCCAAACATAGAGTAAATCTCTATCCCAAAGACCTCAGGGCAGAAGACAAGTGGAAAAACATTCCATTAGGTAATTATAATAGAGAAAGTTTGTTTATATAATACAAGTAGCTTTTCTTATGTTATGTTGCTGTTCCTTAGAAACACCACCTAGGAGAAGGGTTAATTGGACCAGTTTTGAAGGGAGGTCAAGAAACGGGGGGGGGGGGGGGGGGGAAATAAACCTGACCTAACAAATTCCTGAAATCTCCAGTATGGTGAAGGTATGAAGATAAGATGCACGTTAAAATATGATGCATTTATGTTGTACCTACTGAGCTTTTCACAGGGCTATTGAAAAGTAGTTACAAATTCCATACAGCTTACACGAGTGATTCCAACTCCTAAATTTTCCCAGTGTGTTTACTGTGTCTGTTCTGCAGTGCCAGTGAGTACAAAATAGTCACCTATTTATCAGAATAATTTGATTAACATTAAATTAGGTCATTATATTCCATGAAGAGCGTATACAGCTGTCAAAAGTTTGGCTTGGTTGTAGAAGGTATTTAAGATAAACATGAAAGGTATCTCCCGCCCCTCTTTGACAATCGATGCCATCGTAGTTAATAAAAACTAATAAGCATATTACTTTCCAGTGGTAATTGTAGACTGCTGTTTACTTGAACGAGTAGTAAGGCTATTTTATTCTGTGCTGTTGTCCAGTAATTATTCCAGGATCTCTTTTGCGTTTATATTAACTAGGAAATCATTGAGCTGTGTAAATAATGCATGTGCTTAGCGAACACAAGCGTGATGAGGCCCGTATAAGTTGCATGGATTTGCAGTGCGGTCTCTGGAAAATACCTGTGTCACTCTATGGTAAATAGTAAAATTTCCACACATGCCACAAGCAGCATCTAGCTCTTGTTAACTTATACCACTATTAAAATAAAAAGGTCGAATACAATTCTTCAAAGATGTGACAGCTGCATAAATAAGGAGGTTGTTAAAGTGTTGTATTATATGTGAGATTTTCTAATAACTGCCATGTTCTTTAGATGCGCAGATACCACTGACTGTAAAGGGTTTCCAGCTTCTATACCTTTTCAATTATTCTGAAAGCCTTCTTCCAGCCTTTAAACTGACATTGCAAAGAGATGCACAAAGCGCACTTAATCCTTCCAAGTGGTGGCTTTAAGTACCCAGGCTTCTGACTAAGTGTTTTCTTTGATGTTTAGTTGAACTTAAAGCTTTTGGCCTGTCAACACTGGACTGAATTCTGTGTAACAGAGCACCGTGGGCTGAAATTCAGTTATTTCCACTCTTTGTTCCGAGAGATCTCTGTTAGGGTTGCCTTCTGAAATCTATGGAAAAATGTTCGTATGTCATCCTGGGACATCCTGATCAGCTTACTTTGAGGAAAAATGTTTTTCTTCTTTATGCTTTTAATTCTTTTATGTTCTCTGTATCTGCAACTATGTTTTGGTGTGGACAAAGCTGGATTCAAAAAAGCAGGGATTAAAATGCATTAATGACTGGAAAATTAGTGAACAAGCAAGCAAATCACAGAACTGCTTACTCGATTGTTCTAGTGAATAAGTATCATTGCAACTTAAGTACTGAACAAATTAGACAACTCCTTCAAAACCTGCAGAATTTGCAAATCCAGATGAGCTGTTGATATATGCAAATAGTGAGCAGTGATGTCCTTACAAGTCCTTCGTTCAGAACACAACTCAAATTCATGTTACCTATGGTGTCAAAGGAAAGTGAGCTTATTAAAACACATTTTTGATACAATAGGTATTCTGTTATGTACTACACCACAATTATGCTTCAGTGCAACTTGGTATCTAATTTTGTGTATTTTGTCATATTTTTAGTGTAATTCTAGATCTATTTTTTCATATAATGAAAACTCTTTATGAAGTTACGTTTAAAAAATCATAGGATAGAAATCATTTTATGCTATAGGCTGCTTTGAAGATGTAGTCCTGTCTGTCAACTGCTCACCTTAAGTTCACTGTGATAGCCATCCGTAGCACAGCTTATTGAAGGTAGAAAGGAAAATTTAAAATTACATGAAAGAAATTCAAGTAAGTGAAATATTGAATGCTATCAGTAAGAAAAGTCTGGATATATTAACTGTTGCTTGATATTTTTAATGCAAATATCTACATTTTAATAAAGTAAGCAATACAGTGTCCCCCTGACATTTTTTCAGATGAACAATTTTTCAAGAGGATTACAAGGCTGAGTAGTCAGTTTTTGAGAGGTGGAGTGTAGTTTAGTTGGTGGGCCTGCTGTGATTGGAATTGATTAATGGGTGTTGTGATAAGCATAGAAACAGATCAGTGGCAGCTTATCCTGCTTTCAGCTGTCACAGCTGTGCCTCTTCACTCTTCTTCTGCCCCTATCACACTCCCTGGCAGCCTTTAAAGTGCCTCCTTCCCTGTGGAATTTCTGCAAATCATTTACTCAAATGCCAAGATACCATAGAAGCAGCTGTTTCTGAGAAAATTTGTTCAGGCTTACATATTTGTTGTGATGAAGAATATTGCATTAAAGAATGCTTTCCTCCTGCACTAGGAAGCATGCTGTGCCCTCCCCTGAAAAGAGGGTTCTAATGGGCAGGTGCACCCCTTAGTCAAGAACTTGTAACCCTGGCTCGCACAGTGACACAGTTTGCAAACTGCTGGCTAAGTGAAATCACTGTTTCTGCTTGACAGTTGCAATAAACAATCTCTGAATGTTAATTTTATTGGTAATAGCTTGGTAGAAGCAATGCTACAGCGTGTTAAAATTCTAGTAGCTGCCATTTTTTTGAATAAAAATCAGTAGATTTTACAGACACACTATAAATGTGAATTTCAGAGTTTGAAAATATGTTCTGAAACGTCTCCCTGTGTTGTCCCAGTGATGGACAGCTTGCAGAGTATCAGACCTAACATTCCGTGGGCATCTCTCCTATTAGCTATGGAAGATTGATCCATTTTACTGGAAATTGAATAAGCTCAGAGCATGAAAATACCTTTACCATTACTTCTAGGCATTTTCTAGATTATAATACTTACATAGAAAATAGCCTCTTCATGAAATTTTTGGTTATGACGTACCATTTTTGGCTGATCTGTAGCTTGAAATGTCTGTGATGGCTGTATCAGCGTTATCAATAAATATTAAAGACAAAATGACAAAACTTTGAGCATATGCTGGCAATTTAAGCTGAATTCGAAAGTGAGTGAGGCGTATAGTAGACACTAACTCTGACTAAATCTGCGGGTTGTCTGACTAAGGAAGTATACAGTTAACTCACTGTGGTGGTCTGTGAGCAAGAGTGCATTCAGAAAAGTTCAGAAAAGAAATATTTAGAGCCAAAAAGATTACTTGCTAAATTTCTATTAATGTACTGTACAAAATAGCAATACAGTGACTATTTAGAAATAACTAAGTCATAAGTGGAAAATTACTTCTCCAAGTCATTTGTTTTAATTTTTTCTTTCCCTTTTGAAATGAAATATATCAGATCGAGAAAAATACATACAGGAACATGTTTTTGTTTTGGAAATCCTGATATTTATTTAATCTACAATTATACTGCATGTCAAGTACATCTTGTAATGTCTTGTGTCATACGAAAGCAAACAAAGTCATGTTACATTAATGACTTGTCTCAGATCATGTGATGGCCTGCCTACAATTCCATGCTCCTTTGTTATAGAAAAAACATGACCCTGAATCTTAAAGTTTTTGAGTAAAAGTGCCTACAGTTATGGTATGGTAAAAAGCTATAGTGCTTATGACTGAGTTACAGAATCACAGAATTGTAGGGATTGGAAGGGACCTCCAGAGATCATTGAATCCAACCCCCCTGCCAAAGCAGGTTCTCTACACCAGGTCACACAAATAGGCGTCCAGGCGGGTTTTGAATATCTCCAGAGAAGGAGACTCCACAACCCCCCTGGGCAGCCTGTTCCAGTGCTCCGTCACCCTCACCATAAAAAAGTTCTTAAGGTTGTTTCAGTTTTCTTCACTTAATGGTTTTAGTTTCAATTTTCATTTGATATAACACTATTAAAATATATTAACCACACTGAAAGCACTGTTTTTTTCAGAATGTTAAAATGGGATTGAAATAGTGGACAAAGAATACCTCCAGATTTATTTCCATGCTTGCTTAGATTTATTTTGTACAGTGTTTTAGGTACTTGAATTCAGTACAGTTTAGAAGTGTTTATTTGTATATTATCAAGTGTCATGTTAAAGGAAGATGTTGAGTGAGAATTTATCAAAAACAAAGAGAATGTGATTAAGGGTTGCTCATGTGAAGCGTGGGTGTTGAATTTTCCACGTGGTGATGAAGTACCACAGGGTACTTGTTCTTCAGGGACCCGGCCCGCACTTTTGTCCTTCCTGTGGTTTCTTATTTCAGACTTGATAGAGAAAGCATTCAGTGTTGTATCATTTCCTTCAATGCTAATAGCTTTTATTCTCTTCAACAAGTGTTTACGGAGAAGTGTTGATGCTTATTAATCTGTTTCTTGTCTTCCAAATGTGCTTATGCATGATTTGAGGTAAAATGGCATTTCTGACAGCTCTCAGTGTAATCTGCATAGCACAACAAGATTGTTACATTGAACAGATGTGGTTTAGAGTTGTTATTCTTCATAATTACCGTCATTAAGTGAAAGCATGTGTCAATCAACTTTGTACTTAAAACACGCCAGTCTTCTGCAAGGCACGTGCATCTGCATTTCCAATACCGATATCAAATATTTTGATGTGAAATGCATGTTGTTTCTACTTCATACAATACTTCATTAAACATATGACCAAGTATGTTAAAGCAACAGATCATCAAATTAACAATGTCTTTTACGCGGGATCATTCAGATACTTTCTTTTTTAATAGGCTTGTTCTCCTTTTCTCATGTAAAAGAAAAATATTTAGGTTTAATTTTAAAGTATTTCCAAAGTGACTACGCTTCCTTGGTCTCAGAGGAGGGAAGGAGGTTCTGTGAGAAAGACCTTCACTGTTCTTGAGGGCATTTCTGGTGTTGTTACTTGGGGACAAGAAGGAATCTGCTTCAGTAAATTGATATATACTGCCTTTTAAAGAATTAATGTTTGAGTCATTAATGTTGCTAGGATACCTTTTACACTCAAAAATGTTCACACTGGTAATAAACAGGATTAGATCAGGAAATTATATTTTGAGTGGAGTTGAAAACAAAGGTACCTTAGCCTGATTGCAAAGAAATGATAGTATAGAAGTCTGAGCAAAATACATGAAAACAAGGTCGCTGGGAGTTAACATTCGTTTTACTCTTGTTTCTTTGCACTTTGATTTCAAGAATTTGTGTTACAAGCAGCAGAGGTGGCATCTATGTGGTTTGCTTTTTTTCTTCATTACTTTCATTTTCTTCCCCCTGCACTGAGATATTTCTTCTCAGAACCAAATAAGATTAACTTGGATGCAAGATACTAAACATAGCTTATCTTGGTGAGGTAAAATGGCCCTCAATCTTTGAGGGTGTTTTAGCTTGTACTTTTAAAACGGAAGTGGCTGTTTTGAATTGTGTTTTTTTTTCTCTTCTCACATAATTTAAGATACTAATTCACTTAAATCACAGGTTAGGTGCAAAGCATCTCAATACCTGTATTAGATGCAGGAATGTATTTGAAATGTATTGAAATTGAATTGATGCTCCTGTGGGCAATATAAAAGCTATCAGTTCTCTGTAGGGCAAAAAGAGATGGCTGCAGTAACTGTTTTCTAGATATTCCTAGAGAGAAAAAAAAAAAAAAATCCAAAACAATCAAGCCAAAACAACAACAAAAAAAGGTGGTTCTATAACCCATAACTTCTATAAATGCTTCCCTAGAGAAAAGGGAATCTGAAATAGAAGATTCTGCTGTTAAATCTTAGCACAGGTGAGCTGTCCAACTAGATAACTGATTTTTAACATTACACTCATAAGTACTTAAGAAGTTTTTAACCTTCAGTTTACACAGAATGAGTTAGAACGTTGCCCATTGGATTAAAGATCATTCTGATATCCTGTATGTACTATTTGATTTTTATCTGCCTTATGAGCTAATTTTTCAGGGAGTAATACTGTTTAGGATCTGTGGAAGACACTTAAAATTTCATTTGGATGTTCATTATTTCCTAGATCCCAGTAATCTGATTCCCACTGTACTGGTAGATGAATTAAAATAGAAATTGAGAGCCTATTTGAAATGTAGAAGCTGTTTCAAAACAGTAAGTGACAGAGAACCAGGAAATAATTTTTTGCTTTTCTCGGAATTCAAGGAAGAAGATAATATTTGCACTCCAAATCTAGTGCCATATACAGAACCAGGAAAAAAAGACAGTGAAATGCCTGTTGTAATTTCAGCCCTTTCCATTACTAAGAAACCTTGTAGAAGCAAACTAATTGCTTACTTGCAAGTTATCTGATAGTTGTGTAAAACCAGTCACTGGAACACATGACAAACAGCTCTACAAGTTGATAAGTACTTACTTGGTCCCAGATAATTTTGCAGCTTCTGTAAAGGGATAATATTTGGTAACTCTCTTGGCTGTTACTTTCCCCATAGCCTATACTCATACTCACAATATAGTTCAAAAGTGTTAAATTTCATGTAAATGTATGCCTCAGTCTGGAGCCAGAGGAAATCTTAGTGGCCTTTATGACTTTTTTAGTTAGTTACCTGTTGTAGTAACTAGGCTTCCTTAGGAGCCAAGTGCTGTGAAGAACATTTCCTCATGCATTATTAATTTAATGTAACCACACAGAGCTGTACACAAAGTATTTGTGCCACCCACAGATAATCCTCAGACCTTTTATTGTTCAGGGAAAGAACTCTGGAAAAATGTTATCCATACTCAAATTACAAACACTTCAAAAAATGATCCGAAAATTTTACAGGTATTTCTGAGCCAATTTGAGGCTGAACAATCTCACAGTAAATATATGATACTCAGGACTAATAAAGTTGAAAGTGGTGACAAACAGTCAGTGTAGTGATAGGGTTTTGAGGTTGATAGGAAAGGTTTCCATTGGGCCTTGGTTCAAAGTAAGGAATTGAACTGTTGATTAGTTTGAACTTAGCACTGTTTTCAGCACTGTTAAACCTGGTAGTATTACTGATGCTAGTAACAGTAGGGTTGATCTACTCATCACTGTAGTTTGTGGAAAGCAGGCTGTGAAATGGCTGAGGCATGTTGGTATGGCTGGATTAGAGTAGTTTTTAATTTTGTGCTAATCCAATCCCGTTTTTCTTTTCTACCTTATAGCATTACTTAAATGAAGAAAGGCAACTGATTCCAGTTTTTGTTTTAAGTTAAATATAAGAGTTGTTTGTGACACTGTTACCTTAGTTTGAAGTAATAAAAACCTTAACAAAGGACTTATTTATGATAATTTTGGAAATTACTGAGTTAATTTACTTTGGGAATGGTGGCGAGAAAGGACGTAGTTGTACTCCTTTAACTTATTTTTGACACAGAAAATAGAGCCTGAGGGAGCAGTTTAATTTACTCCTACTCCCTACACTGAGTCAGAAGTTAAGAAAGGCATAGAACAATATTGTTGTTATCAAGATCTTTGACTGCTTCTTGTGCACTCATTTAGTCTTTTGCAACCAGTCATTGGTACAAGTTTCTCTTATATTTTATTTTACTTTTCAATGTAGAACCATAAACAAACTTAGCAGTAACTAGTTAGTGATGTTTTATGTCTCTAAGAAAGGATGTGTTTGAAATGTGGACCAAATATACGTTGTGTAGAGAATAGTGAATTTGTTGTAAAAATCAGCACAGTGAGTGTTTTCTGCTCTTCAGGTGCATATGTAGTTTTCGTGAATGTTAAACAGATTTATGGAACTGCAAAGGAAGATATGGAGCAAAGTATATATTTTATATAAGATAATATCATCCCATAGGTACTTCTGTACTCTGCTTTGTACTCTGTGGAGCCCAGATATGTCAAAATCCTAAACTAGTCTTACGCGTATTTCTTTTGCGTGTGGCACAAATCACCTTTGAATGTAATGAGCTCCTTTTAACAAACCTGTTTTTGTCCCGTTTTGGCAGTGGTCTAGTTTTCTCCTGATAGAAGTACATGCAATCAGCATCAGTTGCTAAATATGAATTGACAGCTGCAAAGCAAGCTGGCTTTCTTGACAGTTTATGCTGGGTGTTAAATGTGTATTAGTAACTATTTTAACTCCGTGTCGGAATTTAACTTTTTGTATTCCCATGACTTTAGCCTTGTTTTGCTCGAATACTAAAACTTGCTTCAGAATATCAGTATAGTGCCTTGAGTTCTTTATTCAGTAGCTATCACTCAGAGTTTCACTTGAATTTAAGCTCCCTTCCAAAATGTGAAGGAAGCACTTTAGCTGTGGATAATGAGATCTGACAGTACCTGAGCTGCAGAAGGAGATGAAATTGCTATCTATCGAAAATAATACTTTTTTTCCTACATATTCAGGTTAAATGCGTGCACATCCTGGTAGCTGGAACATCTGTTTCTAGCTTGTTGTTCCTCTTGGCTGCTTCTCAATTGGATTTCCTCAAGCAGGTCCAAAGCTTGTCACCTTAGCCAGGGTCTGTTAACTATCACCACTGGCCCCACATTAAGTAGGAGGTTCAGGGCTAAGCTAATAACTCTCCTGCCTTTCTGACTGATCACAGTGATTCTCGCTGTGGCTACTTATCATGCTGTACTCCTGCGGGAGGGTGATCTTTGTCTATACCTCAACTGGGAATTGGTTTTGCTTTCTTCACTTCTAAGTTTTCAGGAAAAAAAACCTGAAATGATTGTTGCTTTCTGAACCAGCTATTTCTGTCTGCTATTTAACCCTTAACAATTCAAATAATGCTTTCTCACATCTAAGTTTTGCTTGTTTCTTTTTCTCTGGACATGGTGTAACTGCTGACTTCCAAAGTAGAGGTTGAAGCTGAGTGTGTGTGGCAGAGCAGACATATTGTGAATATGAAGGTAATATTGTGATGCTGGTTTGTGTGTTTTTTTTTCTTTTTTGCCTCAGGTGAGGTGATGTTCATAATCTTAGCTTTAGTGTACATTGAAACATATTGCTTCAATGCTGCTTACCCAGGTCATTAGGCTACATCTAGTGTGCACTTTTTAAGCACAAAAGAGTTGAGTGAGAGCGTTAAATCTACAAAAAGATCTCCCTGTCTGCTTTATCTCCATACGGTAACCAGAGGCGGGTTACCTCTGGGCACCATATAAAATACTACCAGGTCTGTGAATGTGCTCTGGTTGGCTTTGGTTCGCACTGGGCTGACTGACTCGCAGTGAACGGTGAGGCTGTGAGGGCACCATTCCTCTCTGAGGAACTTCAAAATGGCGGCAGCTGTGTGCGCAGATTCCTGCGTCTCCCCTGGAAATCCTTCTGTGGTACTAAAGAGATTAGTGTCCTTAGCTTTGCTCTAAGCTGATTGAAAAAAAGAATGATTATCTTAATTGGACTTGAAAAGTTTACTGTTAGAGGCTAGTTTGACATTAGAGGCTAACATTTGGACAACATGGTTAAACCTAAGCTTTGTTAGTTCTCCCTTTATAATCTGATGTGCTTTTTGTCTTCTTAAATCCTTCCTTCCTTAAGTAGGATGGTTTATCTCACCTGTATTAGCTGCTTAGAAACAAAAGGAAGAGACCCTCGTGTGAAGTGTTTGAGGAGGTCCAAGTTTCAGTGTGCAATCACAAGACTTGGTTTAAGCAAGGACATGGAAATGGAGCAGCTCTGGGGGCAGATGGTGCTTGATCCTGCCTATTTATTTCATTCTTTAAAATTTGCAGGAGGATTTAGTGGAACTCGTACTTAACCATACAATATTAAAAGATATTGCTCAGAATAAAATAAAAATATTTTCTTATTCACTCTAGAAATAGCTTCACAATACAACTGTGTGACCATGTAGAAGAAAGCAGTGATGGGAATAAGGATAAAGAGAAGAGACAAAAATTATTAATAGATTTGTAACGATAGGAAGTTTATCCTAGAGTTGAGGTAATACTTAATGGTTCATAAATAGCAAATTCATTATGTTTTTAATACGCAGGTTATATTAACACCATATAACATCTTTATTGTACCATTAGTACCACTTAGTCCTAAACTCAATTTGGAAATAAACATTTCCCAATCTTTCTCACAGAACAATTGGCCAAATAAATTCTTTTAAATATAAATGGTATCTGATTAATGTGTGGCTCTTTCAATCATAGACAGACTTAAAAATGTCTTATGTCAACCCTTACACGGAGTTCTTAAACGTTCACAAATTAATTTATTTTAAAGGCCATATCAAGGTGAAAACACCAGAGCCCTAGGCGGCAGGACAATACATCACAAAGCCATTTCTCATTCAGTCACAGTAATGGCGAAGGATATGTTAAGACATAAAACGTGATATGGTTTGTTAAATATTCATTCATAATTTGCATTCATTATTAAATCATGTGTTAAAACTAATCTTTAATCTCAAAAATACATAATGTGTTTTCAGATAGACTTTACGACACAATAACTACTTTATACTTTCCATGTTGCTTTGTAAAGATTGACTAGGATGTATCAGAAAGGTCATCATTAATGTGATTTAATTATTCTAAATAGATTTGTTCTGCATTAATGCTGATTTCAATAGCTTATTCTGGGCTTTAGGTCAACGTAAAATAAATACCTGTTTGGTAGATGGCCTGTTCTATGATTAATGACAATTTAACTCTCCCAGCACTCCATGGCAACACCGTAGTTCGCTGTCTGAAATGCTCACGGCGCAGTGCGATAGCTCCAAAGCTTATTCTGTAGTGGTCCCTGACAGTTAGCTTGTGATAGCAGTGAAGCTTGCTTTTCTACATGTTCTTTTTTGTTGCTTTTGACTGTCAGGGAATTTCTTTACGTGACTCAACAGCTTTAAAACTTCGAATATAGGGAGCTATACTGACTAGAATGTAGTCTTCACTGAATTTCCATAGAAATGCTATTCAATTTGCGTTTTGTGTGGTGAAAAGAAAGGCCTGTATGAGAGGACTGAATGTGACAGAGAAGTGATTTGTGTTACAGGAGACCAGGCGCTACTCAACGAACCATGTAAAAACAGTTCATTAAAATGTTTATGTGCTTGGCTGGCTAATGCAAAGAAAGCTTTATTGCAGTCTTATAAAACCTTAGTAACTTCAGGTTGAAGTCAGATCAATGCATCTGTAATAATTCAGACAAATGCTCAATGCAGGTTAAGAACCACCAAAAAAGAAGACAATATTCTTGAGGCCTTTCTTTCAAAGTAAACAATATTTTAGTATTTAACTTGTACATCTACGAACCTTCTTTGGGAAAGATTTCTTACCAGGTCTACTATCTCTCTGGATTTCCTAGAACCCTTCCTCCCCTGAAATGTCAGTTAGGAAGAATCTGAGGCACATGACACTTGTCAACTCTACAGCATGAGCACCAAGGCACCATGGATGTGTGGGATGTTCTTAAAGCATGTGTTCTGTGCGATGCATATGCTATACATGTTTTATACAGTCCTAGACAGAATTCTGGTTGCCCTAATTTTGAAGACGCTAGTGAAGAAGAAAGAAATCACACCGTTCAATTGTATTTCTTGTTTAACTGTTGACTTGTCCTTTAAGTAAGCACTTAACTGAAAACGAAGATGTCAAAGGGAAATGGATTTTTTTTAAAATATTTGGACACCGTGAGTTATTGAGAAGCTCCTGAACAGACAGTAGAATTGGTATCGATGCTACGAGATTAGTTTTAGTGAAAGTAAAGTGCTTGTGAAAGGAAGTTTGCTGCTCCCTGTCAGCAACACAGTAAGAAAGCTACAAAGTTGCTGCAGCTTTTCATGACAGCTCAGCAGGAGGCTGGCAAAAGAGCCTCTGCAAAGAATGTGAAGAACCTCAGTCTCTTCAAAAGCTGGATTACCTATGAACCCTGAGAAGAATAAATGGATCTGGCTGAGAAACCTCCCCTAAAAGCACTACCTTAGTTGAGCAGTGAGGAACCTACTCTTATTCCTCACATTTGCCTGAAAATACTGATAAAAGGAGAGAAGTTTCTTGGAAAGATGCCTAGTCAGAGCAACCCTCTGATTCCTAATCAGCCGCACGCTCTTCCCTGCCCTCCAGGAGAATATGGACCATCAATTTCCTCATAAGATGAAGGGGAGGCAAAGCAATAGTTTAGCATCCTATGCATTATCTCTCTTTTTATGATTACAAATAGAGCACTTAAGCTCACTGACCCATATCTCATACCAGACATCAGTAGCCAGGTCCAGATTTAGGTTATTTTTCTAGCACTGGATTATGTCTTGTGATCAGAATCAAATTTACCTAATATGATTCCTTGATTGTGACATTTCTAACTGGCACGGTATGTGGCACAGACGGAGCTTGAAGCTATAAAGCAAATGCCCTCAAGCCCCAACAGCAGAGTTGTTAGGGCTATGCTGTAAGCCTCTGAAAAGCTGAGGGGACGCCCTCTGTTGGGTTTAATTAAGCTGTCCTTCTGCTTGCAAGTTTTAAAAATGGAAAAGCTAGTTTGCTCCCCGTATGGCTTTCCCAAACTCTTTCAGATGTAGTTGTAAGCTTAAATGACCCTCAGTTCTGCAGGATATCAACTTGATGTGTATAATTGATTGCTAAACATTTTTTACAGCCTGCTAAATGGTAAAGCTAAAAAGAAATATATATATAAACGTTGATTGAAGTGCTTTTGTACAGAGGGGTCAGAGACATTAGTGAGTTAAAAAGAGAGCGTGAGCTCTATACTTCTAACCTGTATACTCTTGCATAATTGATGCCACATGGTTGCTCTGAGGGTTTATGTCAGGTTTCAAATTGCAAATATTAAAATTCATTTAGAATCAAGTGTGCTTCAGTAAGGATACTATGCAGAATGCCCAGCAATGTAGATTGCTGGTGTTATAATGACAATGATTATAAAAGAAGAAATTTGAATGACCGCAGTAACTTGTAACTGTAGTAAGAAGGGAAAAATATCAAGGTGTAAAACCTCCGGGTAATCTGAAATTGATTATTATAGACATTCAAATGATAATTGCTGGTAATTTTGTTTTCATTATAATTTGTGGTGTTTTTTTTAAATAACTGACAGAAGACATAATGTATTTTTCAGGGTTCTGCGATCGCCAGCCAACAAATGGGATCTGTCACAAAATATTTGCAGCTCCTGCAAGCGCAGAAGGTACGGTGCTGTTAGAAGTAAGGGCTGAAAAATGTTTGCAGTGTGCAACAGTGAGATTTTTTGGCTTAATAACGTGATGGCTGGATGTCTGTAATAGAACACTTTGTTCACCCGCTTCTAGAGATGAGGAGAGGAAGTAAATAGTAAATTGTCAACCACTGTCTGGATAACAATACCTCCAAGCTTCAGGAGCATAACGTTTTACTACCAATATGATATTCTAGATTTTTTTTTTCTTGAAATCGCTAGAAATATTAAAGCACAGGTATAACTTGGTGGAGCTGCTGTGCAAGTACACTTACCTATGAAATTCAAGTGACTAGAATAACTCTGTGGACCCTGCTGTTTCCCTGCTAGTTATATTAGTTACAGAAAGTATTCAGTATGAATTATGCACAACCCATCTGACAGTGACAACAAACTATGAGCTTTGTGGATATTGTTGAGTATTCAAAACACAGAAGCAAGTTCCAGATTGTACAGTTCAAGTGGGATTGAAAACAGTCATTTGAGGTGACAAGTTCAGTGTTTCATAGACGCAACTCCTGTGCTATCCAGTTCATCTACATAGGGTTTTTGTTGTTGGTTGCTTGATTTGTAATTGAAAAAGCCAGAATGTACAGGCTTTATTTTCTTGAATCCTTTTTTAGGATATTGAAGCATGTTTTGATTCTAACTCTCTGGAGTGTACCAGTTCGGCTGTTAATTTCAAAAACACAGGACTTCAAAGGTGTGTTAACTGCTGCAGTGTATGTGCTTGGAAAATGCATACACTATTTGTCTAGATGGTAAACTTGTTTGGTGATGACTTATTTTTGTTTTAGAGATAAAAAGTTATTCTAATTTGTAATATCACCTGCTCAAAATTTGACGTTGAATTAATATGCTTCCTATAAAAGTGAGATGTTAAGCTGAGGTAATATATTTGCAGCATTGCTCAGGAAGAAGGGATTCATTTGGGGGATGTTTTTTAATATAATCTATTAGTAATATAATCTTAGTGCAGTTTCATTTCCCTTTCTCTCTATGCATAAACAGGATCGAAATTCTTAATGCTATATAGATATATATTTTTTCTACTTAGCAAAGAAGCTGAAATGATTTTAAATTAAAACCAGTCATTATTAGAGTAGGACTTCTAAAATGCTCCAAGCATGCCACAACTTTCTGGTGTGTAGGACAACGCAAGTTAGCTAAAATGAAATTGGAATCTTAAACACTATCTACAAGCAATAAATCGTCTTATAGGGATAAAGTGATAGGGAAAGTGACAAGAGGAAATGAGAAGAGAGTATCTCTCTTAACAGAAGAAGAAGCAGTTTTTATTTTCTAAATTTTGTGGAAGATCATTAAGATAACATCCTGTATCTTGATTATGCTAAGTTAGCTCCTGATCTGACTTTTAAAATTAAATACTAAGCCCTGTTACTTGGGCAAGGTATTTTTGAAATAAGTTTCATTTAAGACAGCACAACAACAGTGAAGTTAGAAACGTGTTTGTGTCTTTTTTTCATGACTAGCCCATGTCTATTCTCTATGAAATTGATGTCAGAAAAGTATTATATATTTTCAGTGGGAAATAGAAGGCTGCCCTCTACTATCCTTGTCAGGACGTCGTATCCCTTTAATCATACTTTTCATTTCAGTACATTGAAATTTCCGTTACCAAGGACAACATCATAAATAAAAGTGTTTGTGAAATTTTTACCTGCAGCTTCCTAACTTTGTGCATTAAGCATGAGACTAGCAGAGAGGTGGTCAAATGTGAAAATTTATAATCATTTATTACGTACGGCTGAAGCGAGAAGGGAATAAAAGCGTGAAGGCATACATCTATAAACTGGAGCAGAAAAGCTTAAATGAAAAGTAAAGTGAATTTCTGTGTCTTGTCATAAAGTAATGAGAAGCTAGAGCTTTATTCATAGCAACCCAAGATGCATTTACTCTCAATCTAGCCTTAGCAGTAAATGCTTCCCTGATGTATTGCTTTGGACTTACAAAGAAATATTTGTGCTCTACATAATAGTATAGTTAGGAGAATTACTGCATGGCTGAGGAGATTCTATAAAGGTTTATAGCTGGTGGTGTTACTGTAATTTAATCACAATGTAGCTAATGTAGTACTTTAATATCACAGGTTACTTTTTTATTTACCATTTATTAGTAACTGACAGTCAATCATCACCACATCATAAACAAATCACACAGGATTGTATAGGAACCCTGAAGTTCCAGAATGGATGCACTACAGCTCTTACACGTGCTCCATAATGAGCTAAACATCACAATTATTTTTTAACTGAGCAATCCTGTAAGTCAGGGTTCTCGCTTTCAGTCCATCAGCCAAAGAACATGTTCCATGGCATGAATACAATTAGTGTTGCATATTATGCATACACTTGTGAGGTAACACATCAATCTATTAGAAGTAATACTGAAGAATCTTTTCTAAAAATACAAAGACAATGCAGGTAAAGCACACAGTGCACAGGAACTTGCAGATGTTGATGAATGAGTTTCTACAGGCTTGTAATTACGTGCTCTTAAATTCAGCCAGTTTTGTGTTAGCGTTAACTGTGCTCTGCAGACTGAGAACATAAGTGTAGCCAGTAAATGTGGTGGAGCTGATCCATGCTCTCCAGACACTGAAACCTCAATATATTTCTTGTAAAAAGAGTGATTTATTTAAATGTTTCTTTATTGTGCTATATGATTAAAAATCTAAGACAATCCTTTTTTAGATCCACTGTAGCACTGACTACCTCTGGTTTTGTGTTTATCATCATCTCTTAGAACAGAATTGCAGCGTAGCCTCTGACTTGCTGGTGTTTGCAAAATTCAGCATTCTCTGAAACTTGGAAAGTATTGACTCTTTGGACTAAAACTTACAGTTTTCCCAAGACCCTAAGTACACTGTCGTCTTTTAATTGCAAACAAAATGTTTGTTTTTCAGTACTCTCTAACTTTAAGGAAAGGATTAGTGACCTACATGGGGTTGCCATGTTGTTTATTGTGTGGTAGCAATAAACTATATCAAGATGTGTGGTACTTTCAGTCACTTGAATGGCTTCTCAGTAAGTCTACCAATTTGCATCCTGGCATACGTTAATGCTTTTGGAACATGTCTCTTTTAATGAAAATTTCCTGGAATCCATTCTCTTATGGTGAAAAATACTTCCTTGAAGAAAAGTATGAAATCTTTGGAAAAGAAAAACCCTCTGCTTTGCTATGGGAGTAGAGTAGGAAATCCCCTCTTCTGTTCAGCACTGTTTGTACCTGTAGGTTCTCCAGACTACTTGGCCATTTCCAGATGTAAAAGGAATGCTGTTGATTTCATTTGCTTGAAGTGACTAAACAAACAAAACAACAAATCCAATCATTTTGCTGTTAGACTTCGCTCTCCTTACAATTATTCTCTTCAGTTCTCTTAGGTCATAGGAAGCTCTTCAGTTCCTTTGTATATTTACTGAGCCTGTGATGGAAGAGTTCTTCAGCGAAAAAGAACCGGAATCACTGTGGTCTGCTCCTGTAGCTCAAATAACTGCTAATTGTGCCATGTGCAGTCAGAAGAAAATGCTCCTGAATTTCTAAACATTACTGGTAATACATAAACATATATAGTAAAGAGAAGGCATCAGTAGAGAGATATGTTCTGCCTATTATCATCCTTTTTGCTTTTCAATGGCTCTCCCTCTACAGGCACGTCATATTCAGTGCTCCTTTGCGAGGTCAACTAAAACAGAGTTGAAATTGTGCTACATGGATCTGATTTTTTTTTTTAATGTTGTGATATTCTATCATTGTACCTTCTATGGGTACAATGTACCTTCTAAGGGTACAATGGTACAACTTACTTCTGGTTAGATTAAAGATGGATTGAATTGCAGATAAAAATCTCTAGTTTGAAAGGAGGATTTAATACCACAGGCATTCAACTGATTCCTTCCTTGTGAAGGAATCAATTCCTTATGAAGACATCCTATTCATGGACCCTTGGAAGCTGTGGAACTGTTTCTCTTCGCTATTACCTTTCAAGAATTCTTCTGCTGGCTAGGACTGGGACTATGTCCCTGACATTTAGCCCATCTTTTCCAATTTATTTTTACTGCACTTGTTGAAGCAGCCTCATACCATCTTCTTCACACTTTCAGTTCCTCTTCTTGACTCCTTCCTTTCCTCCTGTTCTTACCTCTCCTTGTAGACCTGCAGATAATGTTGCCCCCAGGTGGCTCTGCATTTCATGGTGTGGCTGCTTTTTTTTTCTTGTATACTGCATATGTAATATTAAGGAGGATAACAGTATAATATAAGAGGAGTGGAAAGGTGGGCGCGAAAACTCTGTGATACTTATGAATGGTCAGTGACAATGATGGAAAAAAGTTCTGAAAATATGGAGAGAAGATGGGGGGTGGGGGTAGGGGGGAAATAAGACTCCTGGTAGGGAAACAGGCAGAAAGAAAACATAGAGCTCAGTATATTTTTCTCGGCTATGTGAATGTGTAGAACTGTGGGTTTTTTTTCCTCTTATGCTGCATGACATATTGACAGAATTCCAAATAGTATTTAATAGTCAATGTCAAATGGATGGCAGCTGAAAGATAAGAGCTACTGAGAGGTGGTGCAAGGGAAAGTAAGAGGAGTATTTGAAATACAGAACTTAAACTGCTGCTTTTCAGAAAATATGCCATTTGAGCACTTTCTTCCATTTGCAAATGAATATATAAAGACCTTACTGTTTTTTTTCCTTGTCACTTTAAATTTGCTTAGCTGAATAATGAATTATTTAGAACTTGGCAGAAGTATCAACTCGCTTAAACAGAAATGGTGCATGAACATGCAACAAATTTTCAGACAGGTTTTCTCAAGCAACTGTGAAAATGTTGGTTGTTTTGGGGTGTAAATAGTTTGTTTTAATATACCCCTCCTTTGAAAATTCACCATTTCAAAATACACCCTTGTGAAGGCTTTAAAAAATCCAACGGGGAACTAAACGAAATTTAGACATTCCTTCCGCCTTCTCCTCCCAATTAAATGTTTTTGTTTATTTTGCTATGAAAACTGTGTTAATAAGCATTGCAGGTCAATCCTGAAGTAACAATCAGTTTCGGTGTCTATCTTCAGACAGTGAGTGAAAATTAATTGTTCATTGAACTCTACAGTCAAGCGACCTTTTTTTGTGATAAAACATGCTATATATTCTTTTTGTTAACTGTACCTGAAGTACTATTTTTATACTTTGTGTATCTTAGTTCTTTTTCTAAAGGTCAACTACATCAACTAAACAGTTTAAGACTTCCCTGCAGCATATGCAGGAAAACTATGAAGTGTCCTTCAAAGCATGTAAGTACAGTGGTTTGTCTGTTTGCAACAGAAAGCAAAATTTCAAAGGCATATTTGCAACTGATATGCAATATAAATCTAAATAGCTGAGATAACTTGATTATGTGTGAGCAATCAGAATCCATTTTGGCTTTCACAATCATGTGGCTGTTCTGGCTCTTAAAAACTCCAGTTGTAAACTGAATGTATTTGTTATGGAACAATCATGAGAATGTAAGCATGACCTTTGGAAACTATTTTCATACTTAACAATTTTAGAGTAAATTTCTAAGTTTCTTTATCAAAATAATGTATTTGACACCTGGAATAAAATTTGGCAACATCTGGCCTTTTCCTCTTCCATATTATCAAAACCAGGTCATATCATGAAAACAAGGACAAAAAGAACAGTTTCTCAGCAGCTCTTCCCCTCCCCCCCCACAGCATATATGCACTATGTCTGGCTAGTTGCTAAGAGTTTTAGATTAGTAAACATGACATCAATAAGTGAACGTATGGCTTTGAATAAAGTAGCATATGGTCATAGGCCCATCAGAGGTTTCCCAAATCAGGAATAGCAGTGGGAATCTAACTTGCTTTGAAATACATTTTGAAATAACTACAGCCGAGATGTCCAAAGCAAATCTAGAGCTAAATGTTGATTCCCACCCACAGAAATTCAGAACTGACAGAACCGCACGCTATCTGGTAAGGGGCAGCATGACAATAACTTCTGATAACAGTATTTTGTATAAATGTGGTTTATGCTCATTTTTATATTTGTCGTTGATGCAAGAACTTCAGAAAGGTAAGAGATATGGTGATCTTGCATTAATGTTAAAAGGTGAAGCAGTCTATAGAGAGTTTCACTTACCTGGCTCTGGAGTAGCTACAGACAGCGCTTTACAGCTACCTTGTCCATATGCTCTTTCTGATCATTTGTAGCAAAAACTGCTGTTTTGTGCCAACAGCCTTATCCTTACAGAGGCAGAACTCCCCAGGAAAAGCCCAAAAGGCATTCGGCTTCTAGGGAAGGGCAGCATCAGGAATCTAAAGCAATCGAAAAGATGTATTTGGAATGAGGCCTCCAATGCTGTGTTTCTCTTGCTGTGCATCTCCACATCTAAACCAAACAGAACCAATCTGATGTGAAAAATAGAGGGGTGGATGTGGCAAAACTGTTCAGTCACATAATAAGGAGATTAGCTCTATGAGGAAAAAGTGTCTATCATAAATCCCTCTGATTGGAGAGAATTTAGATGGAAAGCTTTGAGGCTTTTTTTTTTTTAGGCTACTAATGGAACTTAGGATGGATAACCCCCTAGAATGTGTGAAAGTATAGGTGTATTTTTAGATCTTTTGAATGCTTAAGCTGCATGAATTCTGTTCAGAGATACAGCTAAAAAGTAAAAATAAACACATTGAAACCACTAATGATAAATAGTTGTGTTAAAATAAGAATGTTTAGGATGAAGTCTGAGAAGCTCTTCTGAATGTGGAAAAAATCCTATTGATGTGAATGTGCTACAGGTTACACCCAGCTGTTTTTTCAGCCACTGCATTTAGATTTATGGGGTCTGTGTATTTATAAAGAAAAAAAATAGACAGGTGTATATCGCGCTCTCTACAGTTCACTGAAGATTTTCTGGAGTCTACAGATTGAGATAAGCTGTAACTTTAGGTTTGAAGCTACTGTATGGCAAAAGAGAAGGCAGCAGCTTCTGGCCTTGGGGTCTTCTGCAATGTGTGTTATTGTTTGTCTATTTGAAGTGGAGAAACACTTACAAATCTAAACTTGTATTAACGGTAACACTGGGATTACACTTTGACTGTGTTCTAGTTATATTACAGAGATGTGTATAATCTGCACATCACTTTTTGGTAAATTAACCATTTAGAATTACTGGATTTTTTTCTCCTCACGTTTAAAAATGAAAAAATACCTAGCCAGTTTAGATCACTCATGGGTAACTGTGGTGAGATTCTGATAAACAGAAGAAACAGAATTTAGCTTGATGTGGTGTGAATTGATGTATTTTGCACCACATAACTCACCACAAATAGGCTTCATGCTTATTGTGTGTGTGTTAACTTGTTTAGGGTGGAGCAAAACAACCTTCAGAACAAGAAAGTTATTTAAAACCTTTTTCAATAGAAAATGTTTTAGATGTTATTGGTTTAAAGAGCACTAATGAATTCTTTGGGTGAAATATAATGTATTTCTCTGCTTGTTCCCTAGCTCACTAAAAGCACTTGGAGGAATTTTGGTAAGATGAGAAAGTATAGTTTAAAAGCAGAAAAGGTATCTCTGAGTTGACGATTAGCACAAGAAACAGATTGCAGCTGGAAGAAGTTATAGGCTGCTAACAGTAAGCAGGCAGAGAGAAATTTGCAGCTCTTTCCCAATAGCCAGAGTTCCAAGTACAACATTGTATACAAAGATGCTTGTACAGCAGCAGTATTAAGCAATGGAATAGCGAGTCCATACTGTATGTATTAGTTGTCTTAACCCCCTCAGTGTGTGTGAACAACTGAATGAAAAATAGGACAGAAGAAGCATGGCAGTCTTCTCTCTCTCTCTGCCTGGAGCTGTACTTATCTTTAGATGTTTACTGCATATTCTAATTAATTTGATTCATAAAGCAATATGGCTTCATGCTTTGGCTTTACATACAATCAAGATTATACAGGATAATATATTAACTTGTAAAGTGTATCTGAAGAGAAGAAGCAGGTTATTCAAAAGACTTGCTACCAGCAGTCGGGAATCTTTTTACAATATAATATTCCATTGAAAGAAAAAAAAATTATATATACCAACATATATATCCTATACTCTAATTGCAGTGCTCACAGACTTTATAGTATTCATACTGTCCTCTTCAAATGTGTGGAAATAAGAAGCCTAATCACCTCAAAAAAAAAAAACCAAACCAACCCCCCCCCCAAAAAAAAACAACAAAAAACAACAGGAGCAACAGCAAAACCATAGCAACAACATAGGCTTTTACCCAGTTGCTCCAGTAGGATTTTGGTGAGGTGTTGATGATGTACTTAGGTGAAATCAGAAATTTTGCTGTACTTCTTGTACAAAACCATTAGATTTTCTTATTATTCTAAAAATACCTTTTTTTAAAAAATGTAGATGTTATTGCTGACTTTTCCCTAAAACAAACTTTAGGGTAGCAGAAAACGATAAGGAAGATTTGCTAAAGATTGTGAAGAATCTGAACTGCTCTTTCAATATACCAGATATTCTCCTGCATGTGTTATATAGTTTCAACCATAATTTCCTGTGTGGCTCCTTAGCAGCATGTGTTTCTGAGAAGGACAGGTGCTACAGCATCCCTGGTAACTTGGATTTTTTTTTTTCCCCCGTTAAATTCTTAGGATTATATTAGCAAATAATTCATCCAGCTAAAATCAGATTTTTCAACTGTGACTGCTCCTTCCCTTAGGAGGGATTCAACCTGTGCTTCAAGAAAGCCAGACTTTCTGTTTCTGGCTATGTGCTGACATAATTGTCATTGTGGGTTAGATTTATCTTTGTGGCAATTTGTACAAAACAAATGCAGAAGAAAAACATTTGTACACTTCATTTGTTACAGGGATTCTTGTTGTGGAAGCCAGAGTGGTACTTTGCCTGCACATCTCTACTTCATCCACACTGCTGGAAATGCCATTCTAACATAACTGATCTAAGAAAGAGTCATCCGGTTCTACACACAACTGAGGTGGACAGGAATCAATTTCCAACACTAAATTCTGGACAGTAGGTTGGTATTTGTTCCTGTGTCTTTGCTATACTTTTTTTTTTTTTTTTTAATTACTGATTTTCTGAGGCCCTGCTCTGCTAGTTCAATAACACTACAAATGTTTTGCTCATTTTTTCATTTCTTTTTACACTTCTCATCTGACTCCAATTTGTGCTGTCCCCTCCTGTTTGTTAAGCCTGGCTACAGTAATTTCAGTGGTAACTATAGGAGCTGAAGGGATGGTGACTGAAGTCAGTGGTGAACTGAGTTAGAAACCTCACAATACTGCTTCAGGCAGCAAAACTGTTAAAAGTAGAAAGGAAGTTTCTACTTTGATGAACGAAGGAACTTCTTCATATATGCAGAATTAGTTTAGGACTGCTATCTGTTTTACTGATTTACTACTTTTTTTTTTTTTACTCTGCTGCACAGCAGAAAATTACTTGTAATTCACTTGTTTATCAGTGATTGACTTTTTTTTTTTTTTTAAGTTCCTAGTAGAAGTAACACTTCAAAATATTGTTGAATTAGGTATTTAATAGGAATGTATTTTCATTTTAATTATGTATGGCTTTTACTTGAAAGATCTGTTAATATGTTTAATTGACCCGTTGAAGTATCCAAGTATGACTTTTAGTAGTTGAGAATTTTTATTCTCATTCAGTTGTATCAAGCAAATGAAAGAATGAAGGCCTAAAGATTAACAAGAGAAGGGTTATTAAGTAATTCAATCTAATTGAAGATGGGTATGTCAAAAAAAGTGCTCAGATTAAAAATATTAAAAGTATCTGCGTAACACTCTCCACTACACCACAAAATGACTGTAACTCAGTGTATAATGTTGAATGATATGTGCTGCCTACAAAAGGAAGCTTTTAGAAATAGTTAGGAGACAAACATTAAAACTGAAGGAAAAAAAGCTTCTGATGAAAACAAATAACAACAAAACAGCAAAACCCACCTTGAAGATCGCTGTTGCTGTAAAGCAGAATAAGATTCTGCTAATAGCATCACCTTAAAGTAGAACCACCCAAACTTGATCAGATCCTGACAGACATGCTGAAGATGCACTGTCCAGAGACAGAGGAAGAGCACTGTCCAGAGACTGATGTATTCAAGATAGCAGTAATTAAACTATTATTTCTGCATTTCTTGGGGAAAAAATAAAGCATTCCAGTGTGCCAGAGAACTTGAACTTATACTCTAAAACTTAAATAGTAAACACCAGTGTTTAGATGGACAGTTGTGGCAAGACTCCTCACTTAAGGAATTACCTGAATAACAGGCAGTGCACAATTCTATTAACTATTTGGTAGCCTGAGAAAATAGCTTTTTCTTTCTTCTTGCTCATTCTCTGTCTCTTGCCACGGCATCTCCCTGTTCTGGCTTCTTGCCCAGGAGGGAAATCCCTAAACTCCTAGGAACTTGAAAATGGAGGAGATAAGGAGATCTAATGGTGTGCACTTCATCCTTCTCCTTTTTATATTCTTTTTAGCATATGCATATACCAGGTCCCAATCACATTGCTAAATAACGTCGTTCAAATAACCGATGTATTTTCACACTATTTACATTTGTACTGCTAGCATCAACATGAAATACTGTTACCAATAGCTTTTGGTAGTATCAGAAACTCAATGAATCTTTAAAAGCTTTTTACTAAAGCATTTTGCAGATAATTTTTGTAGATCAGTTTAAAAGTGCCTGCGGTGCTGCCTGTGTCGCTATATATTGAACAACGTGATTAATCAGCTGCCAGTAGCCTATGTGCAATGCTTTTTATGATGTGCTTATCTTGCTCCCTATAACCTTGGTATTTAGTTTTTATTTCAGTGTAACTTTAGAGGAGTTTCCAATCTCTTTTTTTTTTTTTCATAGTGTAAATACAGATTTTGGATGATACTGTGAAAGGAGTCAGAATGGTCCATGTGCACTGTATTTGAAGAGAGAACTGGAACTTGACTCTGTAAGTAATTATGTCTGTGTGTAATTCTCTTATCTGAGCTGCTGGATCCCATGGTTCTGGTGGTTCTGTTTACAAATATGCCGCATGACATAAACAAGGTGCATTTTATATGAAGATGTGCTCACAAATGTGGCTGTCTATTCTTTGATTCGATTTTTTGTTGAGTTCAGTGACGTAATCAGTGAATAACTGAAGTACTGGATTTATTATTATTTCTTTTTTAACAATAGGCATGAAATAAAAACACTGTTTGTCCCACAGATTTTACACTGGCACTGGGTAATCCAGGGAAACACTACATGTGAATGAGTTCTCTTATTGTTCCCTGCCTAATGAAACAGTGATTTTGCTGGTGGGCAATTCCAGAATTACTTCATCTGTCTCTAGGTAATTTGCAAACAAGATTAATTTTTTTAAAATGTATTTTTTTGTATTTTTTTTGTTCACGTTCCTTTAAAAAAAAATTACAAGTGAATGTAGTAACTGTTAACATGTTTCAGTACCTGTCAGCAGACTGCAGAAACCAGGTAGGTCCTGGACACAGAGGTTGTGATGCGGCAAGAAGGTTCACAAAAACTCATCACAGTGAGTGTTTTATTTGTTCCTACTTTGCTTTGCTTTGTCCAATACTGGTGCAATGTAAAGAAAGCTGTAAAAAAACAAACAAAAAAACTTTGATAAATAATGTCTATTATTTGCATTATGCCTTTCTGCCCTCACACATTTCTTGCTTTCTTCCTGTTTAGATTTATAAAATAGTTAACTGGTGTGCATATATTTCCCAATGAATATGCAAGATTACGTATTTATATACATGCACACATGTAGGGAATCTGGTAATATACATTTTTTAATTTCTCTTTTTTTTTTTTTAAAGAAAAAACCCAAAGTAGAGATCTTTGTTCCTTCATTTGCTATGGCATCTGTCTTCTGTTTTCTAATTTATCTGAGGCTTTTGTATGAAGATGATTCAAAAAGAAAATTATTTTTTTCTAATTAGTGTCTTGGTGCTAAGTTTCTCATTGCCAAGCACTTGAATACCACAAATACTGTAGGTGATGTACTCCCACGTTATCAAATAAATGCTCAAGGTACAGCTTATAATGTTGAAAAATAGAAAAATAAATTGACCTTGATGAAGTGTGTCTTCTTTTGTCTGTTCCCAGGAAAGTTTATTTCAGGTATTTCTACTGCTGAAATGATTAGAGTTAACAGCTTTTTCCCTCCATTTTATTTTACAGGGTCTCTTCATCTTCCTGATATATGGGGTGTACAACACAGAGGTAAGTCTGCTTGGAGTATCTCAAGGCTGACAGAGTGAATGAGAGAAATGACAGGTTTCTTATCTTGATAACTGAGGGACAAAGTTGGCTTTCCATATGAGTGTCCTACTGCCCTTCATGCTTGGACTAGCTTATATGCATCCCAGCTTACCATTAAACACAGACACCCTGAATAAAGGGACAGACTCATTTCTCATAGGCATTGACTAATATTTTACTGCTGCTTTAAGTTTTTTTTTAATTCCTGGTCTGTCTTTTAACACTTAGCTAAACCTGACAGTCCTCAACTTTCATAATGTAATTTGCGATTGAAAACGTGGTATTAACTTAAATGCTCTTTAAAGGAAACTGTTTAAAATATAAAAGAAACTTGTTTTATACACGCGCCCTCAAAATTTTGTTGGGTGTAGAAATTGCATCCAATTACATTTTTACATTAATTAGTTACTTTTCAGATGTCAGACTCTGACCCAAGGCTTCTAACAATTAGGTCTGTGGAAGTACTTTACGTGTACAAGTTGAATTCTCATAAGGGAATTTTATTTTGCATAAGAATCATAAGGAATTCACCCAGCTTCTTTCACTGCTTCCATTCTGTCTGTGTTACTGGTAACAGCCTGCACTAACACGTCCAATTCTAAGGTTTTAAGCTAAGGCAGCCCTGCAGTTTAGACTTTTATAGAATTTGGAATTCCTTAACAGAACCCTACGGAAATATGAAAGGCTTCCACGGTCTATGGTGAGAAATGATGCAGGATTTTATTCAGATGTTATTAGCACGTAACAGCCCACAAGAAAAACGCTGATGTAGTGTTCTGGATATTTTGAGACGCACAAAAAGGCATTTCAAGATGGAAATTGTTTCTGCTGTGAGGACGAATTATTTCTGTAAGGCATGGAACCCATACCCTGACCACTGCCCTCTTTGCGTGTTCGTTCTTCTCAGTGTGGGCCTGAGAAGGCAGCGCAGCAGGGCCCTGAGCGGAAGGGGCAGGTGCCTGCGTGTGTAAGAGGTGCCCAGGGGCTCCAGCTGGGCATTTTCACCTTATTTTGTGGCTGCGGCTTGCTGCTCTCGTTGCTGAGAGCGCTCCCGTTGACTCAGTGGAGCACAGACACGCAAGTCGTGTCCTGTGGTTGAGATGAAGGCAGCGGTACCGCGGTCTGAATCTAATTAGACGTTGCAGCCTCAGAGCTGCAGGAACGCGGCCCTGCTGCCGCAGTCACTGCCCACACGCTGCGTACGTTAGCGCTCTGCCTATCCTCCGGGCACCCAGCGCCGCTCGCGGGCGGGAGGCGGCGGGCGGGGCCGCGGTGGAGCGCCCGGCCGCCCCGCCCCGAGGCGCCGCGGGGGAGCGCGGGCCGGGCCCGAGGCCTTGCGGCGCCCACCAACATGGCCACGCGCCCCCCCGGCGCCACGCGCCCGCGGCGGGCAGGAGGAGGACCGTCGCGCCTGCGCGCTGCCCGCCTGCGCGGCGCCCGGCCGGCCGGGCCGTACCCAGCGTGCCGCGCGGCGCGCATGTGCAGTGCGGGGCGCAGGGGCTGTTAATTCCATTGTGGAGCGGACGCGGCGTTATTTTTAACTGGAGGCGGCGGCGGGAGCCGTAAGTGCAGCCCGGGCCGGAGCCGCCCGTCGGCGCGCGTGTGGGGGTGGCGGCGATGCGCCCGGGCGGCGGCTGCCGGGCCGCGGAGGGAGCCCGGCGCTGAGCGCGGCGGAGCGGGCGGCGGTCCCGGCGGGCGGGCGGGCGGCAGGTCCCGCGGCCCCTCAGGGCCGCGCTCCTCCCGGGCCGCCCTCCCGGGGATGAAACTCGGCGGCGGCTTCCTCGGCGGCGGCAAGAGGGCGGCGGCCATGGAGCCCGGCTTCCCCCCCGGCATGGTGATGTTCAACCACCGCCTGCCCCCGGTCACCAGCTTCACCCGGGCGGCCGCGCCCCCCCCGGCGGCCCAGCACCCCCCGCAGTGCGCGCTCCCCCCGCCTTCCGCCGCCGCTTCCTCCGCGGCCGAGCCCCCGGCGCCGCCCGCCCCCCAGGACGTGACTTTCAAGAAGGAGCCGGTGGGGGCTTTCCCCTCCGCGCCCTCCTCCGCGCAGCGCGGCCCCTGGGGCTTCCTGCAATCCCTCGTCAGCATCAAGCAGGAGAAGCCCAGCGAGCAGGAGGAGGAAGAGCCGCCGCAGCACCACCACTACGGGGGGCTCTTCGGGGCGCCGGGCGAGGAGCGGCCCCCGGGCCTGGGGGGCGGCGGCGGCGGCGAAGGCGGCGGGCAGAGCGTGATCCAGGACCTGAGCCTCCTGCAGCACCTGCACCAGCACCCCTCCCGGGACCTGCTGCTGGGCGGCAGAGCCGAGGGCGGCCCCGGCAGCTCGGGCGAGCCGAAGCACGACGCCCAGGTCAAGAAGGCGAAGAGGCCAAAGCCAGAAACTCAGGGAATCAAAGCCAAGCGGAAGCCCGGCGCTTCGTCCAAACCCCCCCTGGTGGGAGACGCGGAAGGTGCCGTCGCGTCCCCGAGTCAGAAACCTCACGTCTGCGAACACTGCAGCGCTGCCTTCAGGAGCTCCTACCACTTGCGCAGGCACGTGCTCATCCACACCGGGGAGAGGCCTTTCCAGTGCAGCCAGTGCAGCATGGGCTTCATCCAGAAGTACCTCCTGCAGCGGCACGAGAAGATCCACAGCAGGGAGAAGCCTTTTGGGTGCGACCAGTGCAGCATGAAATTCATCCAGAAGTACCACATGGAAAGACACAAGAGGACGCATAGCGGAGAAAAGCCATACAAGTGTGACACTTGTCAGCAGTATTTTTCGAGGACTGATAGACTGTTGAAGCACAGAAGAACATGTGGTGAAGCCATAGGTAAAGCAGGTGCTGGAATGGAGCCTGGATCATCGCATAACATGGGTAGCTTGGCTGCGTTGTCTCAGGGAAATACAAATTCCTCAAGGAGAAAAAGCAAAACAAAAAGCGTATCCACTGAAAGCAAAGGAAATAAGTGTAGCAGCAAAGTAGCGGAATCTCAAGTTACAAGTAATGTGGCCATGCCAAATTATGCAGTTGATATTCCTATTGTGTCTTCCAGTGGTGGTCTCATTGGCACGGGCATAGAAGAGCTTCAGAAAAAGGTGCCAAAATTGGTCTTCAAGAAAGGAAGCAGAAAACAGGCGGACAAAAACTACCTTAACTTTGTATCACCACTGCCAGATATTCTGGGGCAAAAACCCCTATCTGGGAAACAGAGTGGCTCTCTAGGCTCGTTAGTAGCCAATACCAGTGTAGAAAATATTGGCCTTCTCCAAAGTCCAAGTGGTAAATCAGGTCAAATAAATAGTAATTACGATGATGCCATGCAGTTTTCAAAGAAAAGAAGATACTTGCAAACTGCAAGCAGTAACAGTGCCTTTTCAATTAATGTCGGACACATGACTTCCCAGCAGTCCGTCATCCAGTCTGCAGGTGTTAGTGTTATGGATAACGAAACTCCATTGTCTCTTATTGATTCAGCATCCTTAAATAGTGAAATAAAGACTTGCCATGACAAGTCTGGTATTCCTGATGAAGTCTTACAGAGCCTTTTGGACCAGTACTCTCACAAATCGGAAGGCCAGAAAGAAGATCCTTTCAGTATAACTGAACAGCGTGTGGACTTGCACAGCTCAGGAGAACATTCAGAGATGGTTCAAGAAGAAAATTTGAGTCCTAACTCTCAAACTGTTTCAAATGATAAGGCGAGCATGTTGCAAGAATACTCTAAATACCTCCAACAAGCTTTTGAAAGAACGACCAATAGCACTGGTTTTGCATTTGGACCCAGTTTCCAGTTTGTTAGCTTGTCTTCAACTCTCCATAACCACACTCTGTTTCAGGACAAACAGATATACACTACATCTCCACTCGAGTGTGGCTTCAGCCAATCCGTTACCTCAGTATTGCCAACTGCGTTGCCAAAACCTCCGTTTGGGATGTTGCTTGGCTCTCAACCAGGCTTTTATTTATCTGCTTTGGAGGCTACGCATCAACAGTTGACTCCTTCTCAAGAGCTGGATGATCTCATTGATCCTCAGAAAACCTTAGAGACTTCATCTAACTACCAGTCGACATCTCAGAAACTGACTGGCCAGAAGGAACAGAAAAACTTAGAATCCTCAACGAGCTTTCAGATCCCATCTCAGGAGTTAGCTAGCCAGATAGATCCTCAGAAGGACATAGAGCCTAGAGCAACCTACCAGATCGAGAACTTTGCACAAGCGTTTGGTTCTCAGTTTAAGTCGGGCAGCAGGGTGCCAATGACTTTTATCACTAACTCTAATGGAGAAGTGGACCATAGGGTAAGGACTTCAGTCTCAGATTTCTCAGGGTATTCAAATATGATGTCTGATGTAAGTGAGCCATGTAGTACACGAGTAAAAACCCCAACCAGTCAGAGTTACAGGTAAGGTCCCGACTGTGACCGAGCTGTGGGGTCTTCTTACTGTAGTTTTACTTTGACAACACTGCCATTGGAATGTTTCTACACGGTCCTATTAAGAATAATGTAACATGCCCTTTCAATGCAACTTTTCATATTTAGTTTATTTTGTTAGCGTGATTTTTTTAGATCTGTTTTATTACGGTTTTTAATCAGGAATCAATAGATTAAAATAGTGTTTTTGTTCAAGTGGCAACGTTTAGCAATCAAATTTACATATATAGATTGTCAGGGAATAGCCCGAAAGTTTAAAATGCAAAAAATTAACTTTGTTCCTAGGACTAAGGTTTATTCTAATTACTTTACTCTCAGGAAAGTGTAACGAAGCATGGGAATTCTATGCACCACTAGTGTAATGGAACTTCCAATTTACAGATAGTGACAAATATATATCTCAAGCTTATTGAGGAAGGGATCTATAACATTTCACATTGCTGTCTCTTATGTCTGGGCTGGTCTGAAAGAATTTTGCTACCTAAACCATGTTGCTTTTCAAGTATTCCTGTTCTTCTAGGTGATGCTGATTCCGGACAGGTTGAGCAGATACTCTTGGATCTGTACTAAGAACCCAAAACGGTAGCTTTAATATAAACAATAATGTCCCCAGAACTCCTTTGTAAGACTGTAATTCCGTAAAGAGTTTCTGTTGACACAAACCTTGAGAACAAAAAGCATGCCTCTGGTTCATGCCATTGTAACCCCAACTTGAAGCTACAGTCGTATTCTAGATGTCCTTTTGGGATGCATTATTTATTTTACATGCCTCTTTTGCTTTTTCCCCGTTTCCACATTCTTTTTCCCCCTTTTCACATTCTTTTGTTTAAGGTTCCCTTTCTTTTGTTGCGCTCTCAATACCTTGATTTGTGTTTTTTTCCTTATTTTACACCTTTTTTCTTCCCCTTTTTGCCCAAATTACCTATTCCCTCTCTTACCCATCTTAGCTAGCATTTAAAAAGTTTTACATTCCAGAAAGTTGCGTACTTACGATGTACTTTCTGATGTCTTATGACATCAAATAATGAACAGCGAACTCCCACACATTTTAGAATTCTGTCAAGGTTTCCGTGTACAGTCAGAAATAATATACTCCCAACTGTACATACCGAGGCCCTGATCCTGCATCAGGATCAGCTGACGTGGACCCCTGTGCCCCTCTTCGTTACTGGTGGTGTCATTGGAGCTCTTTACGGATACAGGGGCTTGCAGCAGTTCATCGCTGCAGGCTCAGGGCCCAAGGCTGCAATTCCATCAAAGGTTTCTGGTGATGATGTCAACTACAAGAGTAGGACTTGAGTGGCTTGTTAATATCAACAGAACTTTTCTTTGGAATTATTGCCTTACGTTATGTATATTTTGTGGTACATTATTTATTATATGTGAATCATGACTAATGCCTGTGGAGCCACGGAAACCTGCTAGAAATACTGGTGGCCATTCAAAGCTGCTGAAAGGCAGTGGCACTGCTCTAAACCACTTTTTTAAAATGTATTTTTTGATTAGTTTTTTAATGTAATTTTGGTGACGTTTATGCTGATGGTTTTTTTTTATGTACTCTTGGTGATGTTTCAGTCTTATGTACTTTTCTGGTGTCAGGAAAGTACCAGTGGTTGTTTGCAGTCTTATTGTGTAATCAGCCTATTACAGGCTTCCATGTATAATAAAGTTATTAACATTGTGCAAGTGTAAAACACTTCTGTTATGAAAGTGGTGTATTATTAAATGAATCGTTACAAAAATCCTTTTGTAATTTCTCCCTTTGTCCCTCACCACTAAAATTTGAAACCTGAGCCCACTTGTAACCTCTTTTACTAGGCAAACTTTCTTTTTCTTACTAATCTAGAATTTGTTCCCAAAAATTCATGTAACTCCATTAACATTTTCTTTATACTTGTTTATGTATTTCATCCTATTTCAGTTTAGAAAAAGTGAACAACAGCTGTTCTCTATACACAGATCCATGTTAACGGGGATGAAATAATCCATAACCACTTGTTGGCTTTTTCAGTACCTCTTCCTTTGTTTTTCAGAGGTTATAATTTACTTTCTTTATATTGTGTGTAGTAGAAATTGCATATGTATTGTTCTGGCTGTTTGCTTTAACTTAATACTAATAAAACCTATTATTCACAAAATCATAAAGATATCACTTCTATTATCCAGTAACGCTTCTGAGAGCATCTTAGGGAAATGTTAAGTGAGAAAGTTCTGAGAAGGTATAACATAACATTACTGGCATGTTCTCAGCTTCTTTTCTTCCTTCAGTTTCTTTTTGGATGAGATCATCTGAATGTGCTATGTTAGAAATTGGGTCTCTGTCCCATATTTTGAGTTGACAAGGGAAAAAAAGAACTAACAAATTTCCTCATACTTTCGTAGAACCTCACCTTTTTAAATCTGTGTTTTTTATATATGATGTTGGTTAAAAAATATTAAAACTGTGTATTGTTAATTTCAAAGATGTTTTGTAATTGCTGAAAATCCTTAATGACACACATATAATGCAATTTTGTTCAAAGTAAAGATTTTAGAAAGTCATCTACCTGTTTTATTTTCTTCCTGAACTAACTTACCTTCTAAGAAAAGCCTAAGTAAGGGTAGTAGAATGGCAGAGTACTTACAAGTATGCTATTTAATTGTGAAGATGGTTTTCAGGTATCCTGAAGTCATATTTTAATTCAACTTTGCATGTAATTATAAGAGTGGTAGTATTGGAAGTCTCAGCAGTGGTGAAGCACTGAAGAACAGAAGATTGCAGTTTGAATCACGGCGGTGAGATGGACGAGAGAAAAATCCTTGAAATCGTGACAAGTAATGTCTTATAGCAAATAAGGATCAAAATCTTCCCACGTAAATATAAGATGATGCTAAATGGTTAATATTCAGCAGATTGCTAGGAAAAAATTGGAAAGATCTTAGAGGGAAAATTGCTGCAATTTTGTCTGTTCTCTCCACAGGTTAATATAATTCAAAAAAGAAACAGCTACAGTTTTCCCAGTTTAACGTGGAAGGAGTTAAAATTCATTTTTCTTTCAGTTAGGTTTAGGAAGAAATCAAGTATGGCTTTATGTGCTAGGTACTGGAAAGATCCTACATGTTAAGTTGTAGTAGTGTTACCGTGTGGATGGAAGATTTATTAAGGGTTGTGGTAGTAGGAAGAGGAGAAAGGAGAAAAAAAAAGGAAAAGAAAAAAGAAAAAACCCTTGAATTTCACCATAGTTCCTGACTTATGTATTTATTTTTTAATCATGGTAGGAAAATGATAACTTATTTCCTATCACTAACAGAGAGAATATAAAGAATTGTTACACGTGATAGAAAATTGTCCATAAAGTGTTATCTTAAAATAGTAGCTCACATAACCTGTTTTTGCTTGGAACAGGCATGATTTGGTACCCTGAATTTGTGAATGTGTTTCTGTATTCCCTGAGATGCTAAAAGTTCACATCTGACTTGCCCCCAGGTAACGTAAAAAAGCTGCCTTATATGTGTGGTAGTTCCTGAATGAGCTGAGTTGGATGCAGACTTGCGGATGGTGGGTGGAATTTTAAAATAATAAACTGGTAGAATAGAAGAGGATGGAAAAGAATGTGAATACATGATGGTGTTGTGAAACTTCACCATTCTACGGTTATGGAGTTAATGGAAAAAAAACAATCTGATGCAACTTGGAAACCTTAAGGAGAATTTGGAATAATTCAGTGTGTGTTGTTACTGTTCTGTTTGTTCTGTGTGTATATTTTTTTTTCCCTGCCTTGTATTGTACGTGTCAAAATATTTCCCTGAATGTTACCTCTGCTTCTGTTTTCTCCACCTGTTAGAAATCAGTATTGTGCAGGTGAGGTGGCTGTTAAAATTGTTTGTTATGCCCCAGAAGATACACGTGAGAAGCTTTAGGTTGCTACGTTCTCACTTTTTTATTGCACATGTGGAAGAAGTCAGGTCACTTTGAAATGGAAGATCCTTTTTTCAGCCCCTTCTGACTACCAGCTTTAACCATTTGGTCTGGAATTTTCCAGGCTTAGTCCTTCTCATGCTTCGTATGCTATCTTCTGCACATATTTCCCAAAACAAAATTAAGGAATAAGACCTTTCTGTTCCATGGACTTTTCATCCTTCTTTAAAATCAAATTAATAATACGTGTGTGTGTGTGTGTGTGTGTGTGTATATATATATATATATACAATAGATATCAATCCTTGAACTAGTGGCATCCATTTTTGGAGATTGGACTTGAGACTGGGTTGGTTGGGTGTCCCTGATTGAGTCACTTGCTGTTTTTGAAAACCCAATCATATTTACTTAGGAGTCCTTAGGAGTCTTTGGAAGGAAATGTGTTTACATTCAGATGCTCGGAAGTTTACTGGTGGTATCTCTGAAGGTGACCCCTTCTAGATAACAGATGATTACAGTTTTTTACGTTAGTTCAAATAGCATTTTCTACTAAGTGCTTTATATTGTGCCATCTGTTTCACATTCTCATATGATAGAGTTGGCTTTCTGGAATGTGTATATAGACCCTTTACTTTTATTGTGATTTTTGTACAATTTCTTTCATACAGGCATTTAAGAAAATAATTTGTGCTATTTTGTGTAGCATTTAGAAATGCAGGATGTACCCCTGTTTACTGAATGAATGGCTATGAAGTACAGATATGCTCTGGTGTTCAAAACATGCGTTTCTTGTCCCCATTTTCACTTGCAGCTAAAACCCAGATTAATTTTAGTATTGTTTCCTAATGCAGTGAGACGTCCCAAGAACAAGTCTCATGCCAGTACATTCTTTTTGTAGCCTCTGATGCTAAAAAATTACTTACTGATGCCCAGTTTCAGTTTGACACCTATGACCTGAAGGGATAGGTAGTGGAATTTCATTTCTTTGACATTGTTTGGAGTTGAGTTCCTTCTGTAAGACCCCTGCTATTCCAAATTCGATCTGTGTAGAGATAAACGGAGGAAAAGATATCAGCTTAGTAAATATGGAATAGCTGATTGTCTAGAATAAAGTAAAAGCTGTGGGGCAGGGTCATGAAGGAATTAAATTCTCTAAGGTGACATTAAGAAGCCTAAATCACTAGCTTGTTCTTTCCCTTCCACTGTGCTCACTGTAAATCTAGCATCTGGGGAATCCACGTTCTGTAAAGAGCAGCCTCGTGAAGCATAGTCCTGCTTCATGCTCTGAGGGTTGTCATCCAATCTGTTGTGCATACAAACAGCAGTGTGCCGTTGCTTGGGAAAAGTACTGTCATCATGTAATCAGTTTGTCTTAATGCACGTACAAGATGCGGTGAATTGAGGATTAGAAAGATTTAGTGATAGCATTTATAAAATTCTAATGCTTATTTTTTAATCTTGCTGCTAATGTAATTTTTTGTATTTAGCATGCTACAATGTTTACATCTTGGTATGTTTTGTTTTTATTAAATTTGTAGCGGATTTTGCGATTTGAAAACATGAAGGTACGCTATAGAGTTGCCTGTGTGCTTGGAGACTTGGTGTTAAATTTGATAAAGTATTACCTGGCCAAGCTGAAGAATGAAGAAAGAAGAACTAATTTATTAGTGTGTTTATTTGATTATTGTAATATACTTCATCTTACCTTAAAATTTGTTCTAAACTGTCTCTATAGCGCTACAAATATAAAAACATTCTATAAACAGCATGCAGTGATTGTTATGCAGGAACTGTAGCCTGTGTCAGATACTCTCTTTGTGCTGCTTTTGATGCTAAACACCTGGTAAAGGTAGGTTAAAACCTGCTCAAGGTAGGTTATTATCATTGACAATTATATAGCATTGCTGTTCACATGGAACTTTGTGCTTCTTGCAAAATGTCATTTTGACGTTCTTTGAAGGCTAAAAAGCAGATTATATTTAATCTCATAATTTCTTTTTACTGTGCATACTTCTCTCTGTACTTGTGCTCTCTTCCCGTTGGAGGGGAGGTTAGAGTCCTGATTGAATCATGATGCAAGTGGGTGCTGGCATTCGGCCAGAAATTGTATTGGCCATGGTAAGGACAGTTCAGGCTGCTCAAAGATTGTGAATATTTTTTCTTTTGGGGGGGGAGGGAGGGGAAAGTCTCAGCGGTGGGCGGTTGTGTTCTGATATGAGTGGGAATAAAATCAGACTGAAACCTGTTCAGAAGACTAGAATTTACAAAGAAATGCATATGCAATTTGAGTGACAAGGTTTTGAATCATTTTAATTTGCTTTCTCCTAACAGGAAGATACGTAGATGTGTGATAAAACACCTTGCGTGTTCTGCCTGAGGTGCTCTAAAGTAGAGTGCATAAATTATGCCTGTGGATCTTATCTGTTAAATGAAATGTATCTCTACAATGAAAAGTGGATTAACTTAAGAAGTGCTTGATAATGTTGGAAAATGAGATTGGTAAGGAATAGCTAATGCAATTGCAGAGGTCATTTATTTTGCTTTAGATAAATGTCTACCTGGAATTTGGTCAAGTTATGCAGGATGATGCATTTACTTATAAGTGCTCCTGGTATTGCATCTTAAGGGGCAGGCAATCATGTAATCTTGGTAGGGAGAATGTGGCCTTCCTCTTGCAGCTTTTCTGTCGTCAGTGATGATTTGCAAGTGTGACACAGCGCAACAAGCTCTGTTACTTAAAACAATTTTTAAAATATTTTTTTATTTTTACTTTTTGTTTGTGAAGACCTGCCACTTCAAAGTACAGACCCATTTCCTGAAAATGAAAAGCTGAAATCTCTGCCAAAACTCTGCCATTATTTCATGTCTGGCCAGCTTCAGTCCAGAGCGTTATTAAAAAAATTATTAGTGGAGGTGTGTTAATAATAACTACTTAAGCTGTGTAGTTAAAGAGATGTGTAAGCCTTAGAAAGTTTGGTCAAATTACATCATAAAGCAGTTTGTGTACCTGCTCTATTCCAGCCCTGTAGCTAGATGGATGTATGCTTGGTGATTTTAGTGTAGAGTGAAATCCATTTGAAAAATGTACGTAATTTAAATGTGGATTTCTGGAGCATTCATAATTGAAACTTCTTTCCAAACTTACTTGTATAATAGTCAACTTCAGTGTTAGTCTAAGGTGAGTCCTACCTCTGGAGATGTTGGAACCTCTTATTGTTTGAGAGATTGTAACCCATTTTGTGTAGATATGGTGAATTTGATTAGTTTTTTATTTATTTTGTAGTCTGGAAATGCAGTCTAGAGTAAAAGTAGTTTCATATTTTACATGTTTCTGGAAATGATGCTTCACAGATACCAAGTGGATGTTAAATGAAGTAAGACAGTTGGTAACTAAAATCATCAGTTTCACTATTTTAAACACCATATTCTGATGATGCTTGCATGTTTTGTTCTTCTCACAATGGAGCTAAACGAAAACCCCTGAGAAAGAGTTCCTTCTAATGTAGCATAATGAAGTCTTTAAATGGGTACAGTTGTAGGTCATCATGAATAGGAATGCAGTGACCTTTGTCTTGACAATGGAGCTGGCACAAGCTTCTCAAAGAGCTGTTCTTTTTTTTTTTTTTTTTTAATTTCTCCGCCAGAAAGGACACAAATTAAACAGAGGATTCCCCTTCTCTCATCAGTGAGCAAAATCAAAAGATTAGAAAATGTATTGTAAATTGTCAGCTTGCAAAATCTAGAAATAACATGGAGTGCTTTCTCTAAACATACATATTTTTTCAGAGATGATGTGTGAGAAGGTAGGAAAAAAAGGGAAGTAGAGGGGCTATCTGCCTTCCAAAGGGCCTTAAGGTTTCTTAAGGTCCTCTGTGATAACCTGGTTTGATTTTTGATACGCAGCAATGAGATACTCAAAGTGGTAATTCGCTTCTTGTAATTCCAAGTATAGAAAAATCACAAACCTGCATGAGATTCCTTTTCCATTTAATTATGCGTGTAACTGTGGGCTTATAATGCACTGCACTGAAGGATTGGAAGGCTCAAGTGTTTGGTGTCCTGTGTAAAAATAAAGAAATAAAAATACGCCAAGTGTTTTGCAGAAAGCAGTGGGTGCTGTGGCTGTTTGCTGCTGAGGAGGGCCCACTGCTCTACCTGTGTACACAAGCGCTTCCTGAATTGCAGTGCTCAGCAATTTTCTTGTACCACGGAGGATCGTCTGTCACTCTTAAATAATAGCACTACCTGCTCATTTAGGGTTTTCTCAAGGTTTCAGCAATGTCAGTCTGAATTGTGCTGTCTTGTAGAGGAGAGGCCTGTGTGGCAAAGCAAACTCTGAAGTGAGCAGTGAAGATAATGGATGGAGATGTTTTTCTAAGGGAGAACTCATAGCTACAAAACTGGTTCTCCATCATCAGAAAATGATTTTTGTAAAAATTTTTTAAGCTCTCTAAAGGAGTAAAAATTGGTTGTTGGGTTCCTTCAGTCAAGGACCCGCTGCTGCCTGCTGGGAGAGCTGCCGGCTGCGCTGCCATAACGGGCTGCGGCATGGGCAGGGCAGGCAGCAGCTGGGGCGTCTGCAGCCAGGAACGAGGTAAAAACAAAAAATTAGCCTAGAATGTTCTGGAAAAGCCATGTGCTAGTGCTGTATGAACGTATCTGGTGTATAGCGAGAGGTGAATTTGATCTGCAAGATCAAAAGTTACGTGGAATAGTTACAGTCACGGTTGCTTAGAAAGACTTGAAAGACATACTCTTCTCTGCAAGTAACACATAACCGTAACATTTACTTAATAAGCTTCATTTGCTATCAGAGCTTTTTATTTTAGTAATTTAGTGTCATATTCTGAGGGAGGTGGAAAGTTAAAACAACGATTTTATTTTCCTCAGGGAAAAAGGTGTGCTGAGGGGTGTGAGGTAAATTCTGAGCGAGCGTCAGGTGCGGTTTCTCCACAGGTAACCAAAGCTGTGGTAAACCAGTTAAACTCTGCTTTTTTGTTACTGTTGTTCAGTTTTGTTTTGTTTTTAACCTCACTGTGTTAATAGAAGCACAGACTGCAAAGTGCCCTGCCTGGCCTCAGCCCGTGCTGGAGAGAGGCCTGTGTGGGAGGCAGGTCTGGGCAGTGGGCACGGGCGCCATTAGGTGCTGAGGGAGCCCAGAGAGGGGAGCCCTGAGATGCTGCTGCTGCTTAGGGAGGCTAAGAGCAGCTTCTGACACACTTGTCAGCTGTCCTTGATCAAAGGGTGCCTGCAGGCTTTGTTCTACCTGACCCGTAATTAGGTAGGATCAAGCACCCTTTTAGTGTGCAGTTGATGAGGAGCTGGGCCAACAAGTAAAGGAGCTGCTCCACGAGTCAGCAAGCTGCACAGCATCGGGCAGGATGAGAAGGAGATCGACTTTATCTTTTGTGAGAACCATGCAGCTTCAAATACTGTTCAACAATTTCATTTAATGACCTGAAGGGTGGGTCGGAGTGCACCCTCAGTAAGTTTGCAGATGATAGAAAACTGGGAGGAGTGGCTGATAGACCAAAGGGTTGTGCTGACTTTGAGAGCAAGCTGAATTGCCTAGTCATCCATCTGGTGACAAATAACCCCAGGCACCACCATGTGCTAAAGCCAGCTGGCTGGAGGGCAGCTTCACTGAGGGTGCTGGTGGACAAAAGGCCAGTGGTATCTGGGGTCCCATTGGGAATGCTTTCAGCACGGTCTGGGAGATGCCCTTCTACTCTACCCAGCACTGGCAAAGCTACACCTGGTGTACTGTGTCCAGTTCTGGGCTCCAAGCATGAGGAAGAGACGGTTACTGGAGTATGTCCAGTGCCAGGGCTATCAAGGTGGAGTATTTTATATTAGGAGAGGCTGAGAAATCTGGAAGTGTTTAGCCTGGAGAAGACAAGGCTCAGTGATCTTGTCAGTGTGTACTAATGCCTGACAGGGAGAGATGAAGGTGAGGAGGCCATACTATTCTCAGGAGGGCATACTGACAGGACAAGAGATGATGGACACAAGTATTGAAACACATTAAATTCCATTGTGTGCAACAGAGAACTTTTATTTTTACTGTAAGTGCTGTCAAATAAAGAATAAGTTGCCAGGAGAGGTGGTGAAGTCTAAATCTGTGGGGATATTTAAAGCCAGTCTAGCTAGACACAGCCCTGGGCAACTTGCTGTAACTGACCCAGATGGAGCAGGAGGCTTGGAGAAGTTGACCTGAAGAGGTCCCTTTCAACATCAACAGCTCTGTGATTCCCTACAGTTTTGTTTGATTATTTTCTGTGATATTGTCTGTGTCAAACAAATGTCAGATTTATGCTGAGGGTACACGATTTGTTTATAGGATATAGTACAGTACAGTATCTGAAAGTGCATTGTTTAAGGGAACGAGAGTGCTAGACAATTCTAGATATTGCCTGGAATACTTCTCTCTGTAGTATTGAGCAGTTAAATGTTTGAGATTTCTAGCTTGGACACTTCAGTTTGCTTTAAATTGCAAGCGTTTTCAATGACAAGACAAGCCTTCTTAGTCTTTAGTTTCTGTTTTCGGACTTCAATGTGAAATCTTTCTTCTATAGAAAGGCAGGCGTAGAGTGTTATCTTATCAGTCTATTGATAAGTTGTAACTGTTAGGCTGTTTCAGGCATTACTGTTAGCTGTCATTTTGGTCACGGGCTCAGTGGTTGCAAAAGATTTTCTTGACTCATTGAGCTAGACTGTTTTTTTTTTTTTTAAGCACGAGTAAAAAGGATGGGGATTAAAAATGCATAAAGGGAATAGGTAACAGCAGGAAATTAAGTTTTGTATTCCAAACCTTTGTATGTCAAGTCTTAACCAAAGCTGGGTATTATGGTGATGTAATGTAGACCCACATTGTGGGTCTGGTCTGCTGTTGCAGAGTTTGGTCTGGTCTGGCTGTTACTTGGGATCAGGGCAGTGTTGCTAAATTAGGTTATTGTGAACCCTGGGATTTCATGTGGTAATAGATATCAATTATAATGGGAAATTTCATACATTTCCGACACCTACTGAAGGACTTGTTTTAAGTAATGGCCCCTGAGGTTAGCATTTTTCTGGCATGCTAGCTATTGGTCTTTCGTTTTTGTTCTTTTGTTTTTTAGGCTTGATTTCATCACGGTCCTTGGATTTTATCAGCGGGTGTTGTTTGGACTAACTCAGTGTTCTCAGCTTCAGCTTTTCTGGCTACTATAAACAGCAAGTCTTTGGTTTATGCTTACAGATATGTTTTTATACATTTAAAGCCTTTTGCATATTATTTGTGTATTTAGTTTGTCAGGTAAGTATAATTTTAATGCTGTGGAAATTTCTGTGAAAATCCCTCGTTCTCAGAGATGTTGTAGTGAATTGATGTTATTTTTTTTTTAAAGAGTAGGCACTGGACTAGTGTCTACTTGAGTCCTGCTGCTAGAACATACTATCCTGTTTGAGAAGCTCAGCTGAATTATAGCTGGACACTATGATAATTCATTTTTACCAGATGTTTTGTTCTAATAACATGTAAAGTAGAGCTATCCCTTTTATCAGGTGTGTCAGTCTGTAGGCACTGAATTTTGGGGATTTGTCAGATAATTAACAACAATATTCAACAGCTATTTAAAAGAAACGATGACCTCAATTTGTAGTCTCAGTATTTGTGGGTTTTTTTTATTGTTTCTTTTTAATTATTATTTTTTTAAGAAAGCTGAGAAGAGAGGCAAAATTCCACATGGTTGAATTTCTATTGATATTCTAGTTTGACAGCAGCCTTTGTCATTTGAACTAGTGAAGTATCTAACTGCTGCTAAGTAGCTGGTTGTATACCAGTGGAGAGAATGTGTGTGAGCTGTTCTCATAGGTAGATGCTGACATATCAACAATGGTGTACTTAGTTATTTTGTTTTTTATTGTGCTCCAGAACACAGTAGCTCTAGCAGACAATCTCTTACTTGTTATCTTAAACTTGATTGTTGGCCGTTCTACCTTGTTCCTATCTTGCTTCTCTTAGTGCAGTACTCAGTGTCTCAACAAATGCAGCAGTTGTATCATTCGTATCTCCCCGTTCTACCAGTCTTTGCCTTCTCTTGTTTTTTAGCTCCCACTTTTATAATCCCACGTGTGTAATATGTGTCCCTTCTCTTCCTGTCCTAATCCTGTTATTTCTGTTCCTGAGATCCCTGCCTAACCAGTTTCCACATCCAATCATGTGTTCTGTTTTTCCTCCTGGTCCTATATGCTATTTCCTTTTGTCTGTTCAGAGATTTTTTCTTCATTGTAGAGTCGGAGCATGGAACATCCTTCCATCTTGAATGTATTTTGAGGATCAGGAAGAGCATCAGAGTGCCGTCCCTGCTCCTACATCGGTTTGATAAAAGCTCCTTTAATTGATGCCGTCACTGAGGAGTCCCTCAGCAGCTTGTTCCCACTTCCATTGCTTGAGCTAGGCCAGGGTTAATATTGCTGTTATTGAATTTAGATGGTGGATTATTTTAAAGCCATAGCCTGTCTTGTATCTTCCACTTGTCTGTTCCAGCAGATAGCTTCATGAGTGGGTGTGACAGGATACCTGAGTTATCTGGGATTGGGTTGGGAAGAATGGATCTGATAAAGCCAGTCTGTCATCTTCCCTGTGATCGAAACTGTGACACTAATTTTGGTACTTACTGCTGTCATGGGATGGTGTTGTTATAACTTGCCTTTATGTGGGTGGCTTGGTTTTGGCAAAGCGGGAGGCATACATTCTAGTATACCAGACGAAGAAGCCGAAATATATTTTTTTTAGAAATCTGTAATGTGAATGGGTGTAGATAGATTTTCTTGAAAATAAGAAATGGTGTAACGCTGCTTCTTTTCTGTACCAACAATACTTTTCTATTGAAACAGAATTATCTTAGGAAGCACCTGTGTTTTTTCGAAGAAAAGAAAAATTTTGCCTAGTTAAGATCAAGTATTTTTTATTAACATTCTTCTTAGAAGTGATTAAGGCTTTCTCAATAAGACTATATATATTTATACGCATCTGCCTGTGTGCACAGAAGGAATCGGACTGTCAGATACAGTTAATGAAAATATCAGACCGAGTGATCAGCTGTGCAGTCAGGAGCTACTGACAGCAAGATGTTGAAAGACTTGGGGGTAACATTTGGAGAGATACAGGCAGTCTACATGCTTGTATTTTTAGTAAATTTTATCAGTTAAGTAATACAAAATGCAGTGACTTCTTAGAACTCCCACTGAAGCATCAGGAATTGCACTGCCTCAGGCAAATTGTGTGACCAGATGCAGTAGCTTGTTTATCTGATGTGGCAAGTTCTGTATTCCTATAGATGAGCTATTGCTGTAAATTGTCCAGTTATAATTCAGTAATCCATTAGACATCTACTCCTTTTGAATGCTGTTTAATTGAATGAGCTGCACTATCAGCAGGACAGGTTACATTACATGAAAGTCCCAAAAGGATGCAACTTGCTGCTCCTGTTGCCTATTCTTTCTAACTGATTAGAATCACAGAATCCTTAGAGCTGGGAGGGACCTTTAAAGGTCATCTATTCTAACTCCCCTGTAATGAACAGGGACATGTGCAGCTAGATCAAGTTGCCCAGGGCTTGATCCAGCCTTGCCTTGAAAGTCTCTAGAGATGGGGCATCCAGCACATTTCTAGGCAGCCCGTTCCAGTGCCTCACCATCCTCACTGTTATATGCTTTTTCCTTATATCCAAGTGAAATCTACTGTCTTTGAGTTTGAAGCCATTTCTGCTTGTTCTTTCAGTACAGACCCTGCTAAGGAGTTGTCCTCCTCTTTTCTGTAGCTTCCTGTTAGTTATTGAAAGGCTGCTATCAGGTCATTTCAGAGCTTTTTCTTCTCCAGGTTGAACAGCCCCAGCTCTCTCAGCCTGTCTTCATAGGAGTGGTGTTCCATTTCCTGCTTCATTTTTGTGGCCCTTGTCTGGACATGCTCCAACAGGTTCATGTCTCTCCTGTACCGAGGAGCCTACAACTGGATGCAATACTCCAGGTGAGGCCTCACTAACATGGAGGAGAGGGGCAGGATCACCTCCCTCAACCTGCTGGTCATGCATTTTTTGATGCAGCCCAGGATGCAGTTGGCTTTCTGGGCTGTGAGGGCACATTGCTGGCTCATTTCCAACTTTCCGTCCACCAGTACCCCCAGGTCTTTTTCAATAGGGCGGCACTCAATCATCCTTCAGCTCATATTGGAAGTGAGGATTGCCTCTACCTGGATGCAAGATATCTTGCATTTGGATTTGTTGAACCTCATGAAGTTCACCTGGGCCTGCTGCTCAAGCCTGTCTAGGTCCTTCTGAATGGCATCCCATCCCTCTTGTGTGTTGACCAAACCCGCACAGCTTAGTGGCATCAGCAAACTTGCTGAGGGGTGTGCTAGACCCCACTGTCAATGATGAAGATATAAAGAGTATCGGTCCCAGCTCTGACCCCTGTGGGACAGCACTTGTCACTGATCTCCATCCAGACATGGAACCTTTGATACCACTCTCTGGACTCAGTCCTGCAGCCAGTTCTTCATCCACTGAACAGTCCACCCATCAAATCCATATCTTTCCAATTTGGAGAGAAGGATGTTGTGAGGTACTGTGTCAAAGGCCTTACTGAAGTCTAGGTAGATGACTTCAGTAACTCTTCCCTTGTCCATTGATGCAGTGGCCCCATCATGAAAGGCCACTAGGTTGGTCAGACAGGATTTGCCCCCTGGTGGAGCCATGCTCGTTCTCCCGTATCACCTCCCTATCTTCCATATACCTTAGCACAGCTTCCGGAGGATCTGTTCCATGATCTTTCCTGGCACAGAGGTGAGACTGATAGGACAGTAGTTCCAGGGATCACCTTTTTTTATCCTTCTTAAAAATGGGTGTGATGTTGTCTTTTTTCCAGTCACCGGGACTTCACCTGATTGCTGATGACTTTTCAGATATTATTGAAAGTGGCTTGGCAATCCCTCAGGATTCTGGGATGCATCTCATCAGGACCCATAGACTTGCAGATGTTCAGGATCCCAAGGTGGTCACAAAAATTATCTTTGCTTACTTGCTTTGCTTGGGAGGGATGTTGCTTTCTCGATCCCCCCTCTGTGAAACCATACATTTGAGGGCTGTCTGGCAAGCAGTTATCAGACAAAACCAAGGAAAAAAAGCTAAGTGCCCCAGCATTCTCCTTATCTGTTGTTACCAGCTTGCCTGTTTCCTGGCCTCACGTTGCACCAGGGGAGATTCAGGTTGGATGTTAGGAAACACTTCTTATATGAGAGAGTGGTCAGGCACTGGAAAAAGCTGCTCAGGGAGGCGGTGGAGTCACTACCACTGGAGATGTGCAAGAGCCATTTAGATGCTGTATTGAGGGATGTGGTTTAGCGGGAAATATTGGTGATACGTGGATGGTTGGTCTGGATGATCTTAGAAGTCTTTTCCAACCTTGGTGATTCCATGACTCTATGAAAATTCACGGACTAAAATTCTCTAATTCCTTATTTATTCCTTCAAATTCTGGTATTATTGCAGAGAGAATGTCTATAAATATGAGAAACTTGAACTTTCTGATTCTTCGTACCATGGTTGAATTTTATGTAGACATGCTATTGGAACAAGAAGAGGACAAACAGATGGAGTCACGTGCCCTACAAGCTGGCAGGTTTCTCAGTTCCGGTAGAACTTATGCCTGTATGACAGCTGCTTTTCACATCAGCAACTTTACTGATTTCTTAAGAATGGGGATTTCTAAGTGTAGTTTTGCCACTGGAAAGTATAAATAGTGGTTAAAAATGATACGAATTCTTATAGGTACATAATTTTATGGTTTTATTGGACTTAAGTCTTCAGAATTCCATTTGATTGTTTAAATGGCTCTGATCTCAACTGTGTTAGTTATATACATAAGCGCTGTCAGTATTGTGTGCGTTATTTTAAAATGCTGTAGTTTGTACAACCATTAAAGAATGCTGAATGTATAAACTGTATGACTGAGTCTCAAATCAAGTTTATCTGGCAGTTTCCTTGCTTTAAAAGTCTGATTTCCTTCACAAGACTGTATTATAAGCTTCAATTTAAGTTTTCAGTTTCTTTTTTCTGATCATCTTACATTAAGGTAGTGCTGGATTATTTAGAATTACAAATAGAACTTTATTTAAATGAAATGGTTTTCAGTGAAATCATATTGCCTTTCCATTATTAAACAGTGAGATTTATATTTGGGCACTGGAACACTGAAGGTCTCTAACTCTGATGTTATAAATGTGAATGCTTCCACTAGCTAATATTTATGATTCTCTTATTTCCTAAAAGGTAACATTATTTGTTAGATACTCATAGTGAAGACCTGAATATCCTTTTCTTTGAATGAAAGCATAACAGTTTTCCTCTGACTGATTGTGCAGTCATGACACAACTGAGGTGAAGATCCAACTTCAAACGTTGCAAGATAAATCATTTCCACATTCTTGCTTAAGTGGCTATTTTAGTGTGGAGAAGCACATTTTCTGTTGAGTGCTAATGCCACTGTCTCCTTGACCCAAGGTCTTAACTATTCTGAGTAAAGTGAGGTAGATAGCTGGTGTAAGAAAGAGTTCGTAAGTAAAATAGTTGCCTGGTTGAAATTTTGCATTTTCTGAACCTTTGGATTGTCCATTGGTATAAGCATTGATCGAACAAAATGTGCCTTATTCAAGATATTAGCAGTCATGTATTCTTGTTAGCTTTTCTTATCTGTAGAAGCGTAGAAGCAGGGCTGGTGGCAGTGGGGTCAGAACCACGCACAGGCTGCGCGATGGCCCAGCAGAAAGGAAGAGCTTCTCAGCTCATTGTTATCTTGCCCAGGTGCTTTGCTCTTGTTTTCAGCTATGAAATCTATTAGAATGAGGCTTTTTTTTCTCCTTTTGTGCTTTTGTCAGTTCCATGGTTTCCTCTGTTGCCACCCAATCCAGTGATGTCTTCCAGTATTGCTGCCCAGCTCTATTTGCTGGAGTCAGGAAATGTGAGGAGAGGTCTCTGCTTCTCTGTTTTACTGCTTTTGTGAGAGCATTTCTGCATCTTTAGTAGAGAGAAGCCAACTTTGGACAATTCCTTTATCTCCACTGTTTCCACCTCCCAAGGAATAGCATCGTGAAGGATAAGATAGTATTTAGCTTCAAATTAATTTCATTGTTTATAATTCAAATAGCAGCTACAGTGAATACTTTTACAAGTGCATCATGCTACTTTTTAAAGGAAATGGAAAAAACATCAGACTCAAAGGCATCTAAAATGAGGCCCTTGATTCACAAAGTATTCTAGTAACAGCCATTGGCAATGAGGAAGTGTTAAAAGTACAGCAGACTCATTTAATCCTGTGTGCTTAAAAGCAGATGGCTTAGAGAATGGGTGGAAAATGAGTTTTCCTAGGAAATAACCTAATGTGCTTCAAATGATGATAGAATCTTACAGTAGGCATATGAAATGTGAAGTCATGATTTAATAATGTGAAAAATGTCAGCAAGGTAAAGTAAGGATGGGTAATGACAGCCCAGTGGCATTCTTTGGTTATGACTACCAAGGGAAAAAACTGCTATTACTCTACAATTGACAAAGTATGATTTCATATGTGTGCATCTATCTATCTATATATACATATTTATATATTTGTTATATAATATCCTCCTTCAAGCTCCCTGTCAGTCAACTACTACTATGCTTCCTTTTTTTAACGTCAGTGCATGATAGGGCAGATCTTCAAAGCTACATGTGTAAAATTCAGCTACATTAAAAGACTTTGCCTGACTAAGAAATTCCCTACTGATTTTACAGGAATGCCCAAAGAAGTCAAACATATGGATGTGGCAAATAGCTATGTGGCAGAGCACCAGGAACTGTAAAAATGTAAGTACAGCATTTAGAATCCTAAAGAGAGCTGAAATATAAAAGCAGATATAGTGAATGTTTTGTGTACTATCTTTAAGGATGCAAAATAACTGCAGAGAAGTCACTCAAGGCCTTGCCTCCCTCCCATTTTCAGAGTCTGACACAAAAAAATCAGATTTCCCTGGATGAGAAAACACAGTTACTTTATTTCCTTTGCAGACATCCTCAATGACACTTGCTTAGCTTCTGCATGTTTTTATTATTTATGTTCAATCCTTGAATGAAAACATTCACAAAGCATCTGTATTGGTACGAAACACAGCAAAATTACCAAATAGTTGTTGGGCACAGAATTCCAGATGTGGTCAATATGCACTGAACAGGTAAACTTCTCAGAGGAAGAGTTTGCAATTCTTGAGGTTGCTAATGGTGGCTCGTTTGCACAAATTGTTTTTTTTTAATTATTGTCAGTCTGAGAATAATGTAATAAAGGCGTAACTAATGTTTCACAAAATGTTTCTGAATATACAGAGTACTTAGGTTATGCAAATTAACACTACATTACTAAGTTATAAACCTTTCAATCATTGCAAAGATTTTTTATTTTTAAGTTAATATTTCCTTTCAGCACTGTCCTGAGAAGATTGAGAAAGTCTTTGAAACAAGTTCTTACATTTTAAATTTGTGTATATTAAGTTCAGTATAACACTGAAGCAACACACTCTTAAATTGGAGCAGAGAGGAGGTACTCAGTTCTTCGAGTACTGAGTGCAAGCAAAATATTTTTCTTTGGAAACTTTTTGTGCTTGGACTCTCAGAGTTTTGATCTCTTTGCAGAGGTTGAGGTTTGTGAGGGTGAAATTAAAACCTAAAAATTTAGAGAACCTTGTGGTATTTAAAAGAACAATGAATTGAACATCTAGAGACATCTGTGAAAATTTGTTATATTTGCCTGACTTTTTCCCCCCAGATTTAATACATTTTGAGTAACTGCTTTTCAAAAGTAAAATTTGATTTTTGTCAGTTTTCCTCCACTTAGCTTCTTGCATTCTTTCTATCTGCTTCACTCCAACTACCTTTGCTCTTACCCTGAGTGTCTGCTAATGGTTCTGTTTGCTGTCTGCTGGTGCCACTATTGCTGTGACTCTTAAAACACACCAAAGGTCACTGTCACCTTTTCCTCTATTGTGTGCTTACATCCAGGATGATCATCTTTGCTGGCTTCAGTTGTCTAGAACTCTGTATTTAAATTTTAGCAGATGAGCCATAAGGCTCCTGTGCGTATATATATGTGTGTGTATATATATATATTTTTCTTAAAATGATATCCATTTCTTAGAGAATGTTTGCTTGCAAGGCACTGGAGTTTCCCTCTCATTGCATCATAGACTTAATGTCCTTAACTTTTTTGTTGTGGGAGCAAAAAAAGTGGGAGTGTCTTTGTGGCACATGACAGAAAGAGGTGCCGTTGAACAGGAGCTCCCAGTTTAAAGCAAAGCCTGTGCAATTGTATGGGCTCAAAACACAAATCAGTTTGGGGAAGAAAAGATTCTTGGCTAAGAGAAATCTTCTATCTGGAGTGGCTTAGACATAACTGAATGACTAAAGTATTTGTTTGATGTATTATGGAAAATGCTCTTAGATTAGTGGAAATGCAATTTTTTTTAATTAAAAACCCAAATTAGATGACTTCTGGATGGCTCCGAACACACAAGGATGAAAAGTCCATCACCTCTCATGTTAAATTGATCAAAGAAACGTATTCTGGATAACTTCTTGTCTGTTACTGCATTAATGTTGGAAATTTTCACTAAAGTATATAGCTTGATTTCCATAACTCACTGTTCTTGGGATCATTTGCCTTGGACTGACTGATCTCTGCTATGTTGTAAATTAATCTACTCCACATAGGTGCTGAATGGAATTGTTTTTTAGTTACTTTAGTACTGAGCAGCAGTACTTGTAGCAGGGCTAAGTTGCTGAGGGCTGGGAAGCAGCTCCTCCTCCTCTGCATGTTTTTGGCTGCAACCTCGGGATAAGGTTTCTCATTCCATCTTTCCAAAGATTCTTAAAAGAGAATAGATTGGCTCATTCCTTCAAAGTAATCATCTTCAGCCTTTTGAATGTAAGGCAGTTTTACAGAATGGTCAACAAATGTTTTCTCTGCCTTCACATGGGAAAATAGCTGTGCTTTAAGATACATAGTCACTGTTGTTATTCAATATATGTAAGGTATTGTCCAGTAAATACCAGAGTGACTTGGGAGTTTCTCTGAAGTTGCCTTTCAGTATTCTTTTAAGGGAATATTTTCTATTACTGAAATCAGCGTCAGGCATTTCCTCCTATTGCACACTGTTGCCAAGCAACTTGATTCTTCAATCAAGCTCGTGCCATCTGTTTTTAATTAAAATATTGTATTTGAATACTGTGTTATTGAAATAACTGTACTTGTACATAACAAGGTACATAGTTTGCTGACATCTGCATCTGGATAGGTTTGAAACTTGTATCCTGTAATCGTTCCTGGTTAAAGAAAAGATGTGACAAAGAATGAGCCCTCAGGAGCTACAGCCTGCTGCATCCACTAAGGGGTTGTGAAAATTCCTGTGACAGATTATTATTCAGTGCAATTGCAGCCCACTGTTTTGGTACGTTGTCTTAAGCACACCTTGCAGCTGTGCAAGTTTGACACCGATTCAGAGCATACTGCTATCAGTATTTTTAGATTTTTAGAGAGATTTTTTTGGTGGTTCTGTTTTGATCTGATTGCCCCAGTGAGTTCTTCCAACTAGGTAGTGCTGTAAGGTGTTATCCCAATGGCAGCAAGGTAGTTTGGTTTCTGTACTGCCATGACAGTGGGTGTTATTCTTTCACTCCATAGCTTATGATTCAAAGGGAAGATTTGATAGCAGAAAGTGGTAACTTTCAGGTAATGCTTTTTAACTTTGTTTGTGGTGGCTTGGATGTTTTGGTGTTTAAATAATCCATTTTGTGTGTGTGTGTTTATTTATATATATATATATATATATAGTTAGCTTGTTATCCTTCCAACTGTTTTCTTACTTTTTAATTAAAATAATGTTAAAGGTAGCATTCAGGAAATTTCATTAGTAATTACTTGTAAAGAGTATGCTTGATTCAGGTGTCAGGGGAGAAGGTGACCATGTCTACATGTTGCATGCTCCAGACAGGGAGAGGGAACCATGCTGCAATATCATAAGTCTGGAAATAACACCCAGCAGCTGAAGGAATGCAACGAGCAAATTGTTCATATAGAATAACAGAGAAATACAAACCGTAAGGAAAGGAGAAGCTCTGTTAACTGAGTGTATTTAGGTACAGTTTTCACCCTTCTTAGAGAAGACTCCCCATCAGCCCAATCTGTCCCTAGCCTCCCAGCTACTGAGGTTAGGAAGCTGTAGAAAGGAACATGAAAAGCTGTTCACCACTCTTCCAATAAATGAGCTGTTGCAGATAGGTCAGAGGTAATCCAGCATTTGTCTTTCTGTTCAGTTTCTTCATCTTTAATGATGTCTTTTGAGCTTGTTTCAAGTAATTATAGGTGTGGTTCACGAATGGCCTGAAGCTTATTTTTCTTTTCTTTCTTTGAGAAATATGAGCTTTTAAATAACCAAACTTTCTCTACTTTGTCTTTCATTTTTGGTTTTTATTACCCTGGCCTTTTTGACCGTGAGGTTTTGACCAACTACCTACTCTTTTAGCCTTCTAAACGTTTTGCAGTGATGACTTGGATGTCTGTGTAATACATGTAAGCCACAGGTCATGGTTTGAAAGCAGTTTTGCCATAGAAACTTGTTCATAATTTTTTTAATACTGTAGTGCAATCTCAGAAGTAATAATTTAAATTAAATGTGTTCTTGTTTACAAAAAGTGCATCCTGAAAAATGTTGAATATCCAATAATGTTCCCATCCATCAAATTCTAGAAATCTGTTGAATAGAAACTCCCATTGATTGCTACAGATATCATAATGGGGTAAAAGTAGCAAAATCTGAGAGAATACCTTTAAAAGGTGCAAGTCAAATAATATATTTACGGTGAAGTGTCATTACTAAATGTTTAATTTTGGACACATGGAAGATGCAGTGGCTGAGTTACCAGTTTCTCTGGCATGTACTGATTTAGTTTCCCTTGTTTGACAAAGTATACAGAAAATTCTTAGGAAGCAATTTGAGGATCTGCTTACTTACTGTTTTGATATTGATAAGCTTATACTGCAGAATTAAATACAACACCCAACCACTGTGGAACTGAAAAGTAAAGGAATTTTCTTCTGTGATGCTATCTGAAGAAAGAAAAGTGGAATAAATGAACACTTTTTTTTAATGCAGTGATGTACAGGACACAGACTTTTTGACACTAAGCACGTGTTATTTAGAAACTCATAAGATTCCATTGAAGCTGTCTCCCCTTCTCTAGTTGTAGAACTTAACAGTTTTATACTGGGTATTTTATTTCTATATTCTAGAAAATTATTAGTCTATTCTAGAAAATAAGACTGCAAGTGTTGGACAGCAAATTCCTTGCAGCTCTGAAGCAGTAGATTCTCTGAATAACAAAATTATTTGCTAAAACTATGTGAAGCCAGCACAGCTCCACTCGTACTGCCAAAAGAATGGTGTAGAGGAGATAAAATACAGGCATATTTGGGGGATTGTTCAAAGATTCCAGAGTAGAAAACAGAAGTGACCTGAAACACAGCTTGAACACACGCTGTCGATTTAAAACACACTCTTTATGCTTGCAAGTATTGGCATCAATTTCTTTACATTAAACATGTGCTTGGAGCTGTATTCAAGAACAGGTCCTTAGCAGTGTTTTTACTTAGCTGCTTGAAAGATTTCAGCAAGTAATTTTTCTTTTTTTCCCAAGGATAAACTTAGTGGAAAGTGGGTTGTTTTGCCCATTTTAACCCATCCTTATTTTCTTGAGCAAACACGGTACTGAAGGTAGTGTCACTGATTTATCTTCTCATTGCTGCAGTGATATTTGGTCTGAATTTAAAAAGTTAGCAGTTTTGGGAGACTGCCAACTTGTCTTAACCTAGAAGGATCTCAGTGGTATCAGCTGCTGGGGGCTTGGAGCTCTGCCCTGCCAGCTGGTCTGGAAGTGAGAGTTCCCAGTGGGCAAGGGTGATGAGGATGAAGAGAAGCCAGACGTAAAGACAATTGTTTGCTGTGAGTTATCTGAGTCTCTTACAAATAAGGCTGGAGGCTGATGGAGGGGTGGGAGCCTGCAGGGACAACAATGCAGGCAGGGAGTGCGAAGTGGTGTAATCACAAGCTTGTAAGTGAAGGAGAAATGGAGAGAGATCAGAGAAGAGCTACTTTTCAGTGTGTTGGTTTTGGATCTGAATTTCAGGAGTTGGGGCCTGAGAGCCAGCAGTGCTGAGGGAAGGGTGTGGTGGGCCTGGGTATGTGTTGTTCATTATAAAAGGATGGTGAAAAGTGTGGTGCTAATGAAAGCATGAAATGAGCAGCAGGCAAAGTTAAATAACAGGAATAATACAATCTGTAATACCAGTAGGCTTGACACCCTGTAACAGAACCATTGCACCTCACCTTTCCTAAACCCAATGTCATTGTGGTGGATTTAGGAAAACCCAGCATTATCCTGTGTTGTCTCAGAAAGTGGTATTGAATTCTGAACAAACTGTATTGATATTTTTGTCTTCATTTTTAAAGGATATGCATTCTTTATTACTCCTTCCTTCCTTCATGAAGTTACAGTGTCTCTGAAGTTTGGGATTTTGTTAGGTTAATGTTTACTACTTTCTTTCTTAGTGTCACTGGCTGTTGTGCTTTATGAGATACCAGCAAATCAGCTCCCTTGTGGTAGCACACTGTTTCATATATGGTTTGGTGTATATATCATATGCGTTAGGAGAGTGTCTTCAGATGAGCTGGAATTTGGCTTCCCTGGCAAACTGAGTACTGGTCTGTTCCTGCATGTTCTTGTAATGATCCCCAGCTGCTTTATGGCTGAAGATGAATGTGTTAAGGATACTGCAGTCTGTTTGTAATTGTTTAACAAGAGTATGATGGTAAAGAAAGAATCGGAAATATTCATATATATTACTTTAAAAAATTCTGATTTTTTCGATGCTAAGGCCAGCTTAATTCACCATTATAAATGTTGTTCTCTGGCTTTTGCTGTCTGCAGAAGGTGGAAGATGATTTGGCTACTTTTTGGTATTAACAAGTATGTTTCTTGTTCATTTGAGTGTATCAGTATAGTGAAGACTAAAGGAGATGTGACTGAAGCACAAAGTAACTTGTCATGCAGTGCTGCATACCCTATTAAACTGTGCCATGTTTTTAATTTTTATTTTTATATCTCTGTATGACAGGTTCAATTAATATGTCCACTCCTATGTTTGAAAGTAAGCATCTACAGAAGTACTTTGCTAAATGTGGGCTTCTGTGGAACTGCCTCCCATGACTTTGAGGAGTGCTGGTTTGGGGCTGTACTCTTCGCCTGTGAGTCATGCAGCCTGACAAGCTGTGATGGCTGCAGTGTATTCATGTACTTAGATTAGCAGTATCCTCTCCTGGAGTGGGCAGTCACACAGGGGCAAAGCTCAAGCAATGGAGAGTGCCTACACAGAAGATGGGCATAGCTGTTAACATTTTAGGGAGCTTTTTAAGAGGTGTTATATTAGGTACCTGATATCTTAATAGTATGCAAAATGCCAGAATAGTTGTGACTGCAAAAAATGGTCCAAAGTACCTTAATCCTTATATCGATAACACTACTACTGGGTTACATGCTTTTAATCCCAGAGGAGTTGTCGCCTGACATTAAACTGTCCAAATAGTATTTATATCTGCTGCTGCCCTGCAAGATCACTTAACCCTGCACAGCAGTTTAAAAGTAGTTAATGACAGACCCAGCATGACTTGCCCCTTATGAATGATCACATAAGTTCGACCTGTGCTGTCATGGTTTATGGAGGAAGGCAGTTTGTCCATAGCCCGCTTCAGCCACAGCAGGTAATTTGAAATGAAATGAGACAGTTTCTACAAGCAGATTGATTTGGGAATCTTGCCTGTTCTTCCCTTTGACCCTTGACAAGTTGACACTACAAAGATTGTGACTTTAAAAAATGATTGGGTGCAAATACATTTAGGTAGATGATTTACTATGTGTTAAAGCAAGGACAGTGCGTTTAGAATGGAGCTGTGAGGGAAGGTAATTGTAAACTTTAACAACTCATGTTTTATGTTTCTGTATCTTATTAATTATCCGACCAGACGAATCTTCTGGTAACAGAGGGCCAAGTGCATTACCTACAAAAGCCTGTATGAGATTCTATTCATTCCGCATACCAGTATTTAGAATTTTACCTATCCAGAAATCAGTATGTCTGGTTGGGAAATGCAATAGGAACACTTGCTTTGATTGGGCTGTAAGGGTTAAATCTGAAGAAAAATATCTGACCGTATAGGTTTCCCAATCCAAAGATGTCTTTATTTTTTTTTTTATCCTTTTGTAACTGCAGTCATTCAAATACAAATACTGAAACAGCAAGATCCAGTGTACGATAGGTAACTGGCAAATGCTGAAATAATGAAATGATGCCAGAGGGAGAGATAAAATCACAATTACATGACTATAAATATTTGGGTCTTGCAAAGCCTACACCCTCTTTGTTAAACAGAATTATTTGGACTTTACAAGATGCAACAGGAAGATCTTATTTAAGTGCCTTGTTCTGATATACATAATCAGATTTTTCCCCAAGCTATTTTGTGATTAATTATGTCATGTAAAAATAATTAACTAACATGTATTGCTTCTGAAAAATTACCTTATGGTAATCCAGGTTGGTATGTAAAGCATGTGTGTGAACACTGCCGAGAATGCATTGTATGGATTTTATGATGATCTTAAATTGAACATTTAATTATATCATGGTCCTCGAAAGCAGAAAGTTATCTCTGTTAAGCCACTTACCACTAAGTGTGCATTTAAAAAAATGCATATGACAAAGTAAATGTTTGTACAGACAAAGTTCATCTTTCTGCAGTTCTCTCTCCTGGCGTCTGTTTGAAATGCTTTGTGCAAAGCAGAATTTTGGAGATGCTTGTAAAAAAGATAAAATCTTTGGAAATTATTTAATACCCTTTTGACTGTGTCTTCAGTGAACTATGCTAAAAGTATTCTGCTGAAATGTTTCTTTATGTTGTCCATTGGGTTTAATAGACGTGCCATTTAATAAGCTCTCTACCTGTAAGGATAGACTATTTGACCTTTGTGACCTGCCAGTGGTAGACATAGTATAAGATTGCTTTGTGAAATAAAGCTGTCGGTAACATCAACAAAATAAAAAATGATCGTATTCCAATACTCTCTGCTGAGTACTATGACAGCACTGAAATATGGAATAAAATTGAAAGTAGATTAGTTTTGGGTCCTAAGTCATGTTTTGACAAGATATAAGAGAGGAGAACATATCTTTGAACTTTTAGTTTTAAAGTTTTTTAATGAAAATATTTATCATTTTGTAAGGTTCCTTCTTTCTTTATCACAACTGGGCTGTATAACCTTAAAACAATCCATTCTCTTATTGTGAGGGATATAAATACTGTACTATCTTTTATATTAAACATCATAAAGGATACATGCACGGTGTGAAATTGCTTGACACTTGCAAGTAAAGGAGTGTCACGTTAATAAAAAGCTTATTGCAGAGGTTGAGAAATCAGTCATTAATAAGCCACATATTTTTAAACTATGTAAAGCATGTAAATACTGCAGACAAGAAGGCAGATTTTGCCATATTTCCTTCTCTGTCTTTGAAATGCTTAAGGTCTAAAGGAATAGTGTAAATAAGAATGGCCAGATTGCCTGTTCTGTGGTTGTTGTAAACTTTAAATGATTGGAAAATGAATCCATTAGTGTTTTAGGTTACAGTGATTAATCAAATCAAATGAAGAGCTTATGAGGGGAGTAATGCTGATGCGATTGTGAATGCCAAATGTTATACAGCTTGCTTTCAGTCTCTTCTGCAAACCAGGTAACTAACCTCCTGCAAAATGAATATGCAAGAGAATCCCAGATCACCAATGTCCACTGTGGAAAATAGCTATGGAGAATGGAGGGAAAAGTATGTTAAAATGATGTGATGGTCTTTGCGTATTCGGTTGTGTGTCTAATAAATACAGAGCCATTTAATTTAAAATTCAAGACTATTTTTTTTAAACTGGGAACAAAAAGGTGACAAATTCAAAAACTAATAAAGGAAAAGTAAAAGAGAAGCCGATGCATTATGGCTGCAGCAGGGACTAAATTGATTGACACAACTCTCATAAAATGCCATTCAATTTAGTTATTCTCATTTGTCTCTTCTGCTCTTCTAAGTTCTCATTTGTTGCTCTAATACAAATGCAAGTGTTGTTATTCTTTCTTGGAATACTTTCAGGTTAGTGAAGCAGTTTGTTTGACAAATATTTATTTTTGAAGATGTAGAAATTAAATGTATTTCATGGATGAAGCCACAAGATTTTTACAAAGTATCGCCCTGTACTTTCTGCAAATAAGTATGTTTTCTAAACACTATAGGTAATGCAGAATTTTTTTTACTCTGCCACATAAACAAAACTATTCACAGAAAATCGGGGAGCAGTGTATGGAAATTCTGTCTTGTGCAGTGTGCGTAGAAACACTTGTGATGAGCTTTTAGCAGAGTTTCATAATGAGGAAGATAAGATTTTAAAATGTAGGAAAATAATTTTAACAGACTATAAAAGGAACATTGTTAGGACCATCCTTAGATGGTACTTGAAGAAGGCTGAAATGAAGAAGAGTAGAGAAGTTTTCAGGAAAATTTGCTTGGTCTGTATTGGGCTGAATCAAATATTACATTCATTGGACAATAGCAAGACTTTGTTCCACAGCCTTACTTTTGCCCTTTGTAATGCTGTGAAAGCAATGTCAGTGGATTATCCTTTGGCCCTGCAGATGGTTTGAGATGATCTGTTGCTGAATTCATTGGTGGAGGCAGTATTGTTTTACTCTCTGAATTAGGTTAATCTCCATTACTATTAATTTCTGTGATTGGAAAGCGTGCGTGTCCCTAGTAGCAGCATCTTTGCCTGGGAAATGTTTTGAGCAATTCAGGATCACTTCGGTGCTGACAGCCAGCCACAACCTAGCAAGTGAGGAGGGCACGGTGTCTTCAGCCCACCCGCCCTCCTGGTAACCGTGGTGTGGGAGGGAGGAGTGATCTGCTGGAGACATCAAGTGCCTGCTGGCAGCTGAGGGTATCTCAGGAATAGGGCAAACTTCCTGGCGCAGGGAGGTACTCGTTCTGTGTGGCAGTGAGGCCAGTGTGGCTTGGCTTGCCAGCACCAGTGCTCAGCTGAGCTGTGGGTTTCCTTGAGCCAAAGGAACAGGTCCCCGTAGTCTTCCCAAATTGTGAATCAATGCAATAGTATTTCTTGTAGCACTAATCTTACATGCACATGCATGTGTGTATTAAAATATATGTAACTTGCTAATAATCATATTCCTTTGGAAGCTCTTGCAATTTTACTGTGCAATGAAAACTTTTTTAGCAACTGCTTTAGCTTCCTTTCGTTTTTCCTTTTTGCTTTCCTTTTCCTTTTTTGTTTCCTTTCCCCTTTTTCCACTTGCCTTTCCCCTTTCTTGACATTTCCTTACCTTTCCTGGTATTTCCATTCTTTTGCTTTTACAAAATGTTAATAGTTGAATTTTGCATATTTAAACCTGCTTTACTACAAATCTTTTGCCTTTGGAATTAAAGCTCCTGTCTTTACAGCCTTTTACTCAAAATCTTTAAGCCGTGTAAATTAATTTAATTAATTTTAGAAACAGAGTGAAGAAGCCCACCCCCTTTTTTAGAATTTGTTAATAATGCAATGTACATAGGTATTGGGGTTCAAAAACATCGCGTCAGAAGTGGCCCCTGTTGTGCTTGCAACTTCTCATCAGGTTTTTAATGCCCCTAATTCTGATGTGACCAGACTGGTTTTTGTCTGGCACCAAAAGGTGGCAGCACTGTCTCCGCTGTCCTTGCAGAGTCGGTTTATACTGTGTCTTCTATACATCCAAAAAAAAGGGGGGAAGGTAGGGGGGGAATTTGTTAAAATGGAAACTGCATTATTGATTGCAGTAGTAGTACTTAATTAACATAAGTAATGGTATTAAATAGCTCTGCTTTCCTAATGAAGATACAGGAGTCACGCTAACATTTGAGTGTCACATGCAGGCTATATACACAAAACTTTGGTGATTGAGCAAATGTCTGATTGTGTAAAACCAAATATTCCCTTACCCAGATCAGGGAGTGGCGGTTGATAACAGAAGACTAAATCAGTGGCATCGACCCCTGTCGTGCTGTGAAATCTGTGTGCTGCTGCTCCTGTTAACCAGAGCTGGAGCAGACTCTGCAGAATCCATTGCTGGCTCGCTGCCATTCGCTGGAGGTTTTGATTAATAACTTCCACGGAAGAAAAGGAAAGACTTTACAATGATGGTTTGTCTTCAGTTATTCTGGTAATTATTTTTGTGAGTAGGACGTGCTGGAGAAACGTTCTGCATTTTGACCAAGCCAGATAGCTTTGGAGAACAACCTTTTTAGCAACGATTACTGCTACATATCACTTTTATGATCACAGTGAAATCATCTGAAATACAACTTACTTGTGTTGTACTGAGATTTTCTTCTTTTTTTGAGGATATATGTTTATTTCTTCTTTTTTTGCCCCGTTGAATAAAGTCAGTGCTCTGGTCTGAAGGCTGCACATTTCTTTCTTTTTTGCTCCTAGCAAATACTTTCCCATCCACTATTCCTCAGCCTATGTGGTGTTTTTCTGGGGAATCACCTCTACGTGATTCCCTTCAAAGGCCCCACCAATTGCTTTTCAACTTTCCATTTGTAATCTGTGATAGATTAAGTACACTTCATTGTAGATGTAATTCCATTCTATTGGGCTTCAGAGTTTGTTGCACAGTTAAGCTTGCAAATAAAATGCATATGCTAGTGCTGCGAGATCTGTTAGCAGCCAGGATTGCTCTTCTGCTGTGTTTTCTAATAGAAACAAACGTTAAAGGGGCTCAAAAGTGCCCTCTTATTTTCTCAGACTCCCAAAGAAACGATAACACACTTTGGCATTGAGAATCCCCGGAAGCTCCTTAGCAATGTGAAGCATGCTGCTTTCCCCTGTGGATGAATGAGCTGTTCCCCACCGCGCTTCGAATCCCAATTGACTTGGGGAGAGAGATGGGAGACCATAATGATGAATGAAACAGAGTGTCCCAGATGACAGTGCAGAGCAGTGCTGTTGTGTTGTTCACTTATAAAGTACTCTAGGTTATTTACTGATATTTTTTTCAAGGTTACATTGCTGTACATTGCACAGGTCATATCTGTACAAGAAATACTGTAGTCTAAGGCATTTCTAGTACTAGCGCTTTTCTTGCCCTTTCATTTTCTCCCTTTTTCCCTTCCCCTTCTAATCCCCACCCCCCTTCCAGCCAGAGGTAGGGTGTAGAGGATGACAAACCCCATCTATCTGAGCAGTGCTGGATCTGCTTGTACAGCTCTGGATGTTCCTGTAATGCACTGTGCAGCAATTGTGTGTCAGCTCTAAAACAAAGTTTATGATATTTTTGAAGACTCTGTTAGTTCCTGTCAATGTTAACCTAGAAACAGCAACAGCAATTCACTCTCTGCGAAGTTAGTTTATAGACCTTGTGTTGCTTGCCAAGAGGACGTTATCCCACGAGTAGTGATGTTGTACAGAGGAGAAATCAAAAAGGTACAGGATGAATTTTTGAATGATTAAAGAACTGTGATATTGCATGGCTTCATCTCTGTTAGCCTCGTGCAGAATTGCTTGCTTATGCTACCAGTGAGCAGCCAGAGGAATTCATTAACATACAAATGCAGCAAGAGTAGTTGCTTCAGTGGCACACCTCTATTTACATGGGACTTCTATCTCCTTAATTCCAAAGGGGAATTTGGTTGAGTGGATCGCAAACCCAAAATGATTTTTTTTTTTTTTGAAGTCTCACAGTGTATACAAGCAAGATTTTTAAAAACTCATTAATATTTTGGCTGTCATATTTTTATATTTGATTTTTTTTAATTTTTTTTAATAGCAATCATGATCCTGTGTGATATGTCTGTATTACCCTAGCTGGTGAGAAACACGCTGTAATCGTCTCTTTGAATATGTTAGAATTCTCTCTGCCTCGTATGGCCTTTAACCTCATAATGTGAGCACCTATCAATCATTCATGCATTTATTTTCACAGCACTTTGTGGAGGTAGGGTATGCTGTAGAAGGGCAACTCAAGTACATGGTCTTTGGGGACTTACGCAGTATCAAGTCGGATACTAGTGGCTGGCCCTCGGATTTCTCACTCTGAGATTCATGTTCAATAAACCCTCTTATTTCTCCAATGCAGGGCAGAGGTAAAGGACTAAATTTGAAAATATCTAAATAGGCATCTGAACTATAGTAATGCAAGCATTGGACACCTGCAATTTGAATAATTAACGTGCAAAAAGACTATGTGCACAGAAACCTGTGGATGTTACAAAGCAGTGCTTCACGCAGACAGGTTTCTACTCAAAACTCATGCTCTCCAAAAATTCACCAATGTGATGCTCATTCTCTACATTGAAAAGAAATGCAGCTAAACATTGTTAGATTTCTTGCTTTAGTTTCACACCGTGTGATTCTTACCATTTCTTTCCTTTTTCTGTATGTGAAAGTTTTTAAGTCTTTTTCATCATTTCCAGCACAAAGTTCTGGATTACAACAACTCTTCTTTTACGCTGTCTCAAGGTACCATTGAGCTGCTGTTGAATATTTGGCTGCAGGATAGTCCCACTATAAGGGTAGTTTGTGTGACTGGAGCTGCAGAAGCAATTTGTGCCGACATTCAGTATGATGCTGATAAAGTTTTATTGCTGTAATCCTTGTATTGCAAGTTTTCAAAAGATTATCAAAGGCTTCTATCACTGGTGAAGAAGAATCTGAAGAAGCTATTCTTTCACACATGGTAATGAAATTCTCCTCTCCCAGGTGACCATGCCATTTCTCTTCTGAAATTGGTTATTAAGTAACACTTGGATAATGAAGTGATGATCTGGCTAAACTGCAGACTACCTTGTCTTTTACCCTTTCTCGGATCCTTTATGGTATGCACTACAACCTTTTTTAGGACTTTTGGAGAGGAGCCAGCTCTTCACTTTGTCAACTTCTCTGTCCTTCAGGCTTTGGTTGCACAAACTCCTGCTGCTCTAGTGGTCCCAAAAAAGAGCAAGCTGCTGCATAGATCCTTTACCTATCTTTACTAATACTCAGAAAACATTATCAGTCAGGCTCCTCTGGAATAGGGCAGAAGCACAAGCTTTCCCTTCTAAACCTCTGCTGAGCAAGTGTTTATTTTACGTATATATGGGTAGTTAAGTCTAAAATATAATGAAAATCCTCTATCAGTATGTGTGTAGTATTCTTACCATTTATAAATATGCAGGGTTAGTGACATTGCTTGCCATCGTTTTGAATTCGTTCTTCACTAGATACTGAATAAGAAATTAAGCATAATATTGAGGAGTTTCTTGGTTCAATTTTCTTTGGCCTTCAAAAATATTTAAAAAAAAAATAATCACAAGAATGGCTCAAAAATAACAGTTTCATTTTTAAGTTGAAAATAGTTATCTGTGTTTGGAGCCTGCTCAATACACTTAGATTGTTTCCAACCTTTGTTTTTTTATTTTAGAATGAATTTTATTTAATTGAGATCATGTTATAAGTATGAAGCATCTTGCAATTTAGCATAATACACTAAGAATTGACAGCAATTAAAATTGGATTTATGATCTGCTTTAGAAAGCATGCACACTGTAATGTTAAGCAGGATTTAAAAGATAGGAAAAATATCAGTTATCTGTTTAAATGTTCACTGTGGTCCCACTCCCTACAGAAAAAAAAAGCCACTCCAACGCTATTATTCTGCAAGAATGGAACACAGGATAGCTTTTAATTCATGCTTGCTTATTACTTTCAAAAGAAAATAAGGATTTGGAGTTGACGTATCATTTATCTAGTAAGGGGAAAAAAAAAAAACAGATGAGATTTCTCCATAAATACTTCATTAGAAGTATTTTATACTAAGTAAATTATTGTAGTTGTGAATGTAGTTTTTGATAAGTGGTTTTTTTCCCCTTGGGTATTTTTTTGTAATCTCTAGTCATTTGATACTGACCTGTAGCATGTACATTGAATGAATGAGCAGAATGGCTCAAGAAGTAACACTTTGTTTTCAAAATATCCGTGTTAATTTTTTTTTTATCAGTGTGGAAAAGCCCTCCTACCCATAGAAATACCTAAGGCAACACATGAAATTTTAGGTGAAGGACAGAATTGCATTCTGTAGGGTAATGTTATGGAAGGTAATTATGTGTTATTTCCATTTAACATTTTTTTGTAAATAACTTGAGTGGAATGTAATTCTGATGACCTGAAAAATAACCACCATGCTCACCTTCAGGAAGCACAAGAAGGAGAATCTGGGGAACTCACAAGCTGGTTGGCTTCACCTCCGCACCTCTGAAAGCTATGGAGCAAGTCATCCCAAAGCTGCTTCCAGCATCAGGGAGAGCAAGCCATCAGCTGGGAGCAACCAACACTGAATTCACCAAAAGCAAATTGTGCCTGACCATCCAGGTAGCTTTTGTGGTGAGATGACTGGTTTTGTGGCAGGGAAAGCAGTAGATATTGTATAACTTGACTTCAGAAAGATGTTCAGCATTGTCTTCTCTAGGATCTTAGTACTCTTATTCATGAGATGTGGACTGTTTTTTGTTTTTGTTTGTTGTAAGTATGCCTTAGTGGGCTGAACAGAACAGTGAGCTTCCCATATACTCCAAGCTCTTACCTTCTTTTGGATTTTAATTCTATATCTAATCTCTGCAAATAAAACACAGTTGTAGAAGAAAAATTATCAAATATTGTGAAAAAAGTCAAATGTTTCAAGTTTTAAACTCCTCAGTTCAGTTATCTTGTTAGTGGAGATGCATAAAACCTGCTCACTCACTACCCCACCCCTCCCTACTCTCCAGATGATTGTCAGAGCTTGCGTTGTGGAGGAGAGAAGCTTCTGGGAGGTGGGCTTCCTTGGTGCAGCAGCTGTGCTTTGCTGAATAAAGAGGCAGCCCTGGGGGATAGGAAAGTGTATAGAACTTGGAGCTTTGGTTTTTGCATTTTGTGTAAAACCTGCTGCTGACAGTGTTGCTCATTTTACATTAAGGAGTGCTTTTAAGTGTTTGGTGAGGCCAGACCTTCTGTCTAGTGACAAGGGTGACCACTCCCCTCAAGCACCATCGATGAAACTAGCTTCAGTGGAAGGAAAAAGAACCTTATTTTTATCAATTGAATTATTAGCACACACTTTGCTAACATACAGTCTGCGTTGGCACATCAGAGGAAAATGTCCTTACATATCTCCTGAGATAATTAATAAGGGCTTTATAATCAGGCCATTAACTTGGTGCCTAACTCAAACTAAAATTCTAGTTGCTGAGCTCATATACATTCTTACCGATGCTTGACAGCAAGATTGAGGGAGTTCTGAGTTCAATATGGTTTTATATGTGATTAGCTTTGGCTGTTTAAAGGATGTTGATATGGAAAGGAAAAAATAAGCTACTTCAGGATTTTTCTGGGTGTGTTTGAAAGAACCACTCTCTTAGCTGCGTTTCAGAAAATATTGCAAGCTTGATGCCTTAATTTTTTTCTTGCTTGCTATGATTTCACTATTTGCTATTGTAAAAAAAAAAAGAATAAACTGCATTCAGTATTTAGGTCAATTCCTGTTATTTCATCTGTGCTACCTGGCCACGGCATCCTTATGTTGCCTGACCTGCATATTGATGAAGAAATGACTCTTAGGCAGAGGAAGGAGCAGTGCAGTCAATGGCCTCTTTCCAGGAGGTTGGGTTGTCAGTGTGGGAACATCCTTCTCCTGTTGCTGAGTGAACTTGTGAGTGCCCTGTCTGGCTAGCTGACAAGTAGAACAGGCATAACAGCTGCACATCTTCCTCTGAATCAGGTGTGAGGGGTGGTTAGGAGATAATGACTTGCCAGCACTTAAAGTCCCTGGTGTTGTTTGGAGAAAAGCAGAGCACAGGTTACCAGCATTTCTTTTTTTTTTTTTTCTTTTTTTTTTTTTTTTTTTCTTTCTAACTGATCTGTCCTTCTCCCGGTGCTGTTGGGAAGGTTTGCACAGACTTGTTCTTTATGCCTTCCCTCTACTCACCCCAGCCAAGCACCAAGTGGCTTTGCTGCAGTAAGTTGCTGTAGGGCAGAGGGTAGGACTGCCTGCCTGCCCTGCCTCCATCTGACTGTGGAGCTGCTGATAGTCTCTGTGCTCTTGGTCGACTTTAAGTCCAGCTGAGGCAGAACAGACTTCTCTGGTCCTTAGCCCTGGTAATATTGTTCATGAATTCCAAGTACAGAGGCTTTAATAGCTTTGCAGTACTATGAGGTACAAATGCAGTGTCTGTTGCATTGCAGAATCCCTGACAGCAATACCCGTTCTGGGAATTGTAATTGAGGTCCTGTAGCAGTAGCAAGTTTCTGGATCATGTCATGCCGGGGTAATAGACTGATTCTGCAGCCCAAAGGGAGTGAGCTCTGGAGGAAGGGGTTCCAGATGGCTGAACATGGTTCATTTGGCTCTGTTTGTTGGAATTGCAGCTAACAAATGACTGAACTCTACTTTAATAAAGCTTTGTGGCTAGCAGAACAAAGGAGCTGAGGAGAGCATAAGGTATGACAAGACAATTGCGAAAGGCTACTTAGCTGCTTATAGTCCCCAGGAGTAATTGCTTGTTTTGCTGTGTCTGGAGGTATATCACTTTACACATTTATCAGGTGCTTAGGCTTCAAATAAGGACATCAGATATAAGGCTCAAATATATTCTTTTGCTAGTGGGAAGTTCTTTAAAAATGCAGTTAAAAGAATCTATGTATATGTATTCAGATTTCAAATAATCACTGTATCCCTCAGGTTGAGTGACTGATCTTCATTTTCTCTTTGAAAATGGAGACCAAACATGCAATTTAAAAAGTTCTGCTTTTCTAGCAGGTCTTGATTCTGCAATGCTTGCATGGAACAGTATTTACTTGAATGAATAGTACCATTGTACTTATTTGCAGGAATAATTGCTCTTTGGTTTTAGTAAGGGTGACAAAGTTGAGCTTTAATTTGCCACAGTGAGGACATGTGCAAGTGATTTTCTCTTTACTAGATATAAACAAAGAGCATTGAAGTGTACAGACAGATTAAGATTTTTTCTGTGTTGGTATCTTCTATTTGGTTCTGTGGTATTAAGAAAAGTTCTTAGGATGGCAATTCCCTCATATGAGAGTATTTGTCTAGACACGTTAAAACAGGGATATACTTCTTTCTCTTTTCATTTAAAGAAGCAGACTTCAATGTCTAGGAAGTTTCTGATGCTTGAAACTTAAGGGGAAAAAAGCAAATAACTAATTACAGATGTAAATGAAAATGTTCATAAAATTTAGAATGAAGCTTTTGAAGGGATAGTGAATTGAAAGAAGCCTTTGAAGGAATAGTGAAATCTGGATTTTTCATCAAGATTTTGCAGTGAGCGTACGTATGTCTGTTGTGATACAGATCTACTCACATAATATTTCTCTTAGAGAAACACGGGATCCTTTTTTTCTCCTAGCTGTTGTCAAACCTCTCAGCTGTGTCTGATCAGTTTATTCAGTGGACAGGCTGTTTCCAGGCTCTCTTTCCCCTCCATCTTACTTGAAAATATCAGGAAATTTTATTTTATTTTTTAAGTCTGTTTGTTGTAATGTGTTCTGACTGCTTACTGAAACAACTCAGAGCTATTCATAAGTATAATTTTTCTGGAGCAGACATATCACTGTGATACCCTGTTTGCAAAGAAGAATGGCAGGCAGGCAGATGTAAAAGTATTGAGTTACTTTTGCCAATGCTTGAATAAGGTATTTTAGTTCTACCCATCCAGTTGCTAACTGTTGTAAAAAAACAAATAAGTTACTCAAATTTCTGTTTGTATTCATGTTCCAATTCATATTAAAATATACAAATTGTTGTTCAGGAGAGCAGAATTGAATGACGAATATCAAAACAGAATATTATTTCCTAACTTATTTTGAGTTCCTTCAGCCAGTATACACAACTTTTTCCATTGTCTTTATGAAGAAACTTGTGTTTCTGAAGAAGTCATGAGGTAAGAAAATGCATGGGTTTATTCACCTTGGATAAAAAGGAGTAAAGCAAAGAAATGGGATCATTGAGACTGCAAGAATTCCTATTAACATTTGAATAAGCTACAAGAAAATGAAATGTCAAGCCTTTTGCTCTCTTGTGATGAGTAATGGTGGCTTTTCTTTCTAGTAGCTCAGAAATATTTGCTCATGACTCTCTGTTTTGTAGGGGTTAGAGAGAGAATGACTGCATGTTGAACTTTATCTGGAGCTCTTGCTGTTGCACTCTCAGGACAGAGCAAGTCCTCTTTGCAATTTCTTTCAGCACCTGCTTCCCTGGCAAGAAGGAAATGACTAGGCCCCTACTTGAGGCAACCAGGGGATTTCAGCTGTTCTCTGGTTATCAGTTAAGAGACAACAAATACATCCTAAAAGTTGTACCAGAGGGAGTGCATGCTTAATTCAGCCAAGTTAATACGGCAAAACTTCTAAGCAGACCTCTTTGAGACACATTTAAAACAAATATCTTACTTTGTTTTAGTATGGAAGAGCTTTAGCAATGGTATAGAACATAACTGCAAATTCTACTTTTCTCATTCTCCTGCTCTGATTTGGTTACAGGCAGCTGGAATCCAGGACAGAGGAATGGAGATCATCAAGGGATGCTGAACATTAAGGCTTCAAAAAGGATGCACAATCTTCTAGATATCAAAGTATTAAAAAAAATCTGTGACATTTCTAGTAAGTGGACTTTCTCATGTATTAAACTGGTTTGTGGGGATAAAGGTACATTTTCTTTGTCTATTTGCTCCCCTCCTGCTAAGACAGTGGTGTACCTGTTTTGATGTGAACATTTATTCAGCTGAACTGAAACCATCAATTCATTTTTGCAGAGGTCACCAAAAATCCATCAGGTGGTAATGACATTCAGTCACTACTGATGTGGGCTGGATGTGAGCCAGTGATCTAGAGGAGAAAGGCAGTCTAACCCATTACCAGTCCCCTGGAGACAGCCAGTCCCCCACTTTTTGCTCATCTTTCTGCTTCTACTGCTCTCATAGGTTAATCTTTCTTCTTCTATGTCTAATGTGATAATCTTTCTTTTCTCACATATCAGCTTTTCACTTTCTTGACAGTACTGCTGGCAAACATCCTCAGCATTTTTTCTTCTGATGCATAAGGTATTAGTTAGGGCAGTGGTCAACAGGGGTTATTTAAATACAAAACAAACCAAATCCTAACCACACAAATGGAATATTTTATTATAGCCTTTCAAAGAAGGGAATAAGTTGGTAAACATTTTAAAAGTTCTTATAAGAATGTGGACATGAAGGCCTGGGCCTGCCTTTATGCTGTATTGCTGTAATTCAAATTATCTCATTCAGCTACTAGAAATACGTACCTTGGCAAATTGTGCTTTTCAGCCTCTGGTGTTTCTGGCAGCGTCAGTGTCACAAGCTGCTTAACACCCTCCACCCCTCCCCAGTAGTCTAGTCCTATTCTACTACACAGCAGTACTCTTTCAGCATCTTAGCCGTGCAGAGGATCAGACCATGTTAGGTCAGGTGCAGTGCTGTGATGGGGTGGCTGTGCTGCTCATGATGTTATTGTTGGTTGGGCTGTACTTGGTAAGAGAGCTGAAAGTCTGTACCTATGTGCCAAACAGTAAGAATTGACACAGGATACAAAACTGGATGCTGGTGAACATTTGTTTGGACTCAGTGTTCGTTCTGAGGTGATAAAACCCAAGAATTTTTCCTTACTATTTTTTTTAGATGGTTCCTCCTTACTGCTATACTGTATAAATGCATTTGAAAGAGAATTTCTAAGAAAAGTTGCAATGGGGCTATAAACTAACACATTACATAAAAATGTATTCATTGTGGAAAAGGGTTTGCAGCCATCCTGAAAGTACTTTGTTGCTGCTGGACTGTCTCTAGTTAGGGGAGAAAAGAATCCTGTGACAAATTATAATGTGCAAGATTTGCTGTGAGTATTTTGAAAGCAGTTTGTGTTCTAAGATGCTTCTCCATAACAACGCGGTCTATTTTTAAATGCTTTATCAACATTTAAAAATAAAGCTTTGTTATTTGAATTAATTAATTTTGTTGAGGTCAACTGGGTTTTAAATGGATACTTTGACCTTAATCATACGTTACTCCAATGAGCTGAGAGCTATAATAGCAATATCTACCCAAGTGTCCTGTGCAACTTTCCACCCTCCTTCCCCCCTCCCTCCCCTTCCGAGTGAAAGAAATCAGGGCCTACTGTTTCTATTTAACAGAAATTGTTTTAAATTAGTCTGGAGGTGTGGTTACTCCTCTAATCCAGTGCTTGTAAACATGCGATCCTGCCAACAGAACTGTGTAGGGTATTTTAAGCTGATATGGAGTGGATCTATGCCAAGAATCATTTTGCTGGAATGCCTGTTTTTCTGTGTCATGCCTCACTTTGTACAGCTTCAGCTATGCAATAATCCCCAAAATAATTGTGAACCTTCTGTAAAGAAGTTGGAAATTTTGAAAATTATACTGCAGCAAACACTGCAAGTCTTCTATCACTGTGCAAGCAGTCTGTAGTTGGGAATTCCCTTTCATTTGCATACATGAAATGTGCAATTACTGTAAATGAGTCGTAGCAAAGCTAATATTGTCACCATTTCCCTTTTGCATTTGATTACATCTTGTATCTTTTCAGGAACTGTTTGCACTTATCTGCAGAGCTTTAAATACTGCCTTAGTGAATAAACATTTCATTTCAGTAAACAATCCCCAGAAATAGATTTTTACCGCAAGCAGTTTGTTTTTAATAACACATGCTGGCTTTTGGAGTTAGATTCCTAAAGGAACTGTAAAATGCATTGCTGTCCCAGCATCTAACTTCCCTTCTTTGTCAGCCTCTAACAGATGTGCTGGGTTCTCCGTAGTTACAGGTCAGCTTCTGTTTATTAAAAGCAAAACCAAAGCAAACCAAAACAAAACAAAAAAGAGGAAAAAAGAAAAGGAGTGCACATATACCGAGGTAGGTTTTTAAATTATAAGTTGATCATTTAGGATCCCAAGTAATTTTTTCAAGTTAAAAATAATGATCTTTCAGCTAGTTCTTTGTAATTCTAGGTATGGTACAAAGTCAGCATTTTAATTCTTTGTGGCACCATTTCCATGAAAGGGCAGTTCTGGCTGCCATCTTGACCTTGCCTATATTTCTAATGAACCTCAAGCCCGAGAGATCAAATTTGGTTTGTTTCTCTTAGTAGTGGGCTGTGGCCACATGTTCTATGAGCAAGTCATTTTACTGATTTGTCTGGGGCATGTAGGTGCTGGCATGGGAGTCATGCTGTGGGGATGACACATAGCAGGAGAAGTGTGCTGAGCAGGAGAGGGATGCAGCCTCCATGCTGCAGGAACATGAGCCCACAGCCCAGGTCAAGTCGAGGTGGTGGGAAAGGTATCCCTATAGCTCAGTGTGCTCTAAGTCATGCCATGGGCTTTGAGCCACAGGAAGGCTGGGCAGAAGCTAAGGACTTCTGGCAAACACGGAGTGTAGTGAGTGTATCTCAGACCTCAGCCCAGAGCTTTGAACAGTGGCCTTTCTTACCAGAACTGTCTCTGGGGTTGCAGGTTAGTTTTGCAGCAAGAAATCTTAGATTTTATGTCTGAGAGCTGGACAAGGTAGACTAATGATTGTAACATTTTTTTAATTTTTTTTTTTTCCTCACCTCTGTTTGTTTTGTCAGAAACACATTTGATTCAATGATATATTGCATTTAAATCTGGTATGTGGCCAACAACTAGGAGCAACAAGGAATCAGAGTGTGGAGAGAGTTTCTGGATTGGGCTAGTCTGTCAAATAATTACATCAGTATAATTGTAACAGATGAATGTGCCCCATTAATATTTTGATTGTTTTCCTTGATTTCTGTTTATTATTATTATTTTTTTTTTGTAACATACCATGTCTAATGTTTGCTACACATTTACAATAGATTATATTCTGAGTTCCTTTAAAATAATATGAAACAAACATGATTTGCCTGGAAGATGTGTCAATATATTCAAATCAGGGTCTACAGCAGAAAGCTCCCCTACGTCTTCTGTTCTTTTACATGCACGTGCTTGAAAAATACTTGTGTCTGTCATTAGTTTTCTCTCACAAATTTCAGCCATGAGATTTTTGTGAACGAAAGGGAAAAAAATCAATTCTTGTGGATTCATAGTGCTTGTATATGAGGATTAGGCTAATACAGATTCACAAGCAAAAATCAATACAGATTGTAGAAATCCCTTCTGCTAACGATAGAACTGATCGTGCAGTTCACAGCCTTAATTATGTATCTTCTTTATGAGACAATGGTAATATCTCTTCACATGGACATGCAAGTTAAATTTTACCTTCATCATATACTTTTTTTTTCTCACTGGGAAAATGTAAGAGAAGTACTAAATATTATTTACCTGCTCAAGAAGTACTGAAAATGACAGGCTATTTTATAATTTGCTCAAAATCATCATCATAAGGAGTGGATTCACTTCCCCAATTTCCTGTCCTCCAAAATAAAAAATGTAGAGCACTTCAATAGAAGTGCTGTGTACAGAAATTGTGGTGTTAGGCAGAGGTTTATGGTGATTAGAAAACTTATCATTCAGAGTTTATGCTTTTATGAAGTAATATTGCAGAGATATTGTGATTTGAGGGTAATAAACATTTCTCAAGGGGAACGAAGGACCCATTTCTTTCGAAGGGCTATGTGTTTCATGTGAAGTCACCCACCTCATCCTGATGGTTACTGAAGAGCTGAAATGCACCACTAGAGGTTTTTGTCACTGCTGCACATTACAAAGTGGTTTTCCAGGATGGGTTTTTCTGAAGGCATGTAGGATGCAAGTATGGTGCACATCCCAGTTGGATTTATGGTCCCCATAAGGTATACTGGTGATTGGAACAGATGAGGCATGCCTTGCAAGCTCTTGCACTCGCTTTGAGACATCCTAACCCAGCTGGTATTCAACAGATTTCCTTCTTCCAGGTTCTGAGCAAATAATCTAACCTGAATACCACTGAATGTTCTGTTAGAGGTCAAATAATATATTAATTTCTACATGCCCACCCCTTCCATCTCTCTCATTTTTCCGTCTCTTTCTATGATATTTCTATGATAATAATTACATCATTTTTACAGTGGTATGTAGCTCTGCATGAGAGACAAGTTCTTCCTGTGGTCTCCAACAAGAATAATGATGCTCACAGAATAAGCTGTGAATAAGAGAGATTTTAAAAAAAAGTAAAAAATCACCTGGATTGCAAAGGATCTCAAAGATCATCCAGTTTCAACCCCCTGCTATATGCAGGATTGCCAGCCAGTAGACCAGGATGCCCAGAGCCACATCCAGCCTGGCCTTGAATGCTTTCAGGGAGGGGGCATCCATAACCTTTCTGGCCAACCTGTTCCAGTGTCACCTAATAGCCAACCTAAATTTCTTCTGTCTTAGTTTAAAACCATTCCCCTTTGTCCTGTCAATATCAACCCATAAAAAAAAAAAATTAAAAAAAATCTTTTCTTTTTGGTGCACCTGGAAAGGATAGAAGGAGTTTTACCTGCTATTTTGAGGAGCAGTAGGGCTCCCGTCTAGCACACTTAAAAGAAAAAGACTTTGCCACTTTTTAGTAGCATTTTTCATTTGTGTATTTTTTTTTTATTTAAATGAAGAAAAAAATCTGCATAAAGAAATGCTTGGCTTGATTTGACTGATGTGTTGCTGAGCTGGAGACACATCCACACTCTTGCTTTGTTGCTTCTGGGATAATGCAGCATATGGTGGTTATTTGCTGGATTAAAAAACAAGGCCCCATTTTAATTCCAGCTGTGATCATGTGACTTTTTGTGAGCTGCAAACGCTGATGAGGGGTGGATTTAGAATATGGGATTTGAATTTTATGACCTTGATATTCTCTTAAAAGGGAGCTTTAGATTGTCAGTTCTTTAGATTGCTTCAGTTTTCTGGATTTGTAATGTTAATGGCAGTTGGGCACAGCTGGTGTTGGTTAGGATCATCTTCTTGAGGATACCATACCATGTGGCTGCAGAACAGAAAGAAATGTAATTTGTTAGGTGTTTAGAGCAGTCAAAATTCTACCAATTAGACCTGAAACTGTCATTTTGAGATGTAACGTGTTTATAACATAGATTGTGTGAAAGATGATTTAGCTCATGATTAAGAACTGAAATGAGGGGGGAAACCCTAGAGATGACGGTAATTGGGATCATATGGGAAAATACTGTCTAAGTGGAAGAAATGTAGCTCTCTACAGCCTTTTCAAGATTGTAGTTTGAGTTTGTCTTGTATCTGCCATGGAGTGGTCAAAGTATTAAGGTTCAGAGGGAGCTTTGTTCTTTACAGTGCTATGCTGAAGTCACAGCAGGGAGTTTTCTAGAGAAAATAAAGTTCACAAATAGAAACATTTGTGCGCTCTCAAACATACTAAGCACTGTATGCTAGAATAAATTAAATCTCTCAACTTTATGAATGCTTCTAGATACTTTTACCATTTCCTTCCTACACCTTTCAAACATAAGTATGTCACCTCCAGTATCTTTCCCTTCTTGAAAATTTTAGTGTGGTGAATGGTGAACTCTTTCCCTGTTCCTTTCCCTGTTCACCACAGTTTTCTCCAAAAAAAATAACTGATTCATCAAAGCACGATCTGCCTGGTCTGCTGCTTCTATTTGTACAAACAATATTCTCTCTCTCCCTCTCTCTCTCACTTCCTTTCATTCTTGAGCTTCCAGGGTTCAATCAGTGCTTTTCTGTTGTTTTTCCCACATTTGCCTTCACTTTCACTGTTAATGGTTTCAGTTTGGGCTTCTCTGCAACGTTTTTTTTTCAAATTCTCTTCCTTTTTTTCTGTATTTTCTCTTTGACTTTTTTTTTTGCATTTAAAGCTTCAAACCATGTTTTCATGCTGATGACGTCCAAGTTTCCCCTGAAATCTCACGTCTCTGACTCCTTGTTCAGAATATCTAGTTACCTCTAGCTGCATCCTGATCACTGTTTAACATCACTGCTCCTAGTGCTCATGGCGAAGGTATTGATTTTGACTCTTGAGCCTCTTTTCCTTTATCTTGGTGGATAAACCTTCTTAGTTCTTCTTGTGTATGTTGCTTGTTTTCATTCCTGCAATAAAATATTTGTCTTTTGCTGTAGTAACTTGTTTTTGTTTTTAAACTTATACCATTTCTTCCAGTTTGGTCTCTTCTTCTCTCTGCAGTCCTCAATCCTATGAATAATGCTGCTTTCTTATTTGGTACCTCAGGATACACCAAAGCCTTTCTGATTCATTGAGAGCTTTCTTTCCAGTTTCCGTATCAGTGACATGACTGTTGTCCTTTGCCTTGTCTGTTGTTGTCCTAAAGTCCCCAGGTTTTTCTTCTTCCTGCTGTGCTTATTTCCTTGTTGCATTATTTCCTCTGTACCCATCAGGGGCATCTTCTCTTCTGCTGTTTGAGTGCCCCATGGAGGTTAGATCAAAAGGTTTATATGGTATTTTAAAAAAAATAAAGATTCTGTTAGTTCAAAGAGGAGGATCTGGTGTATTGTTCTAAGCAAATAATGTGCAACTCAGGAGCTTGAACATTGAATTTTCCACCTTTTCAATTTTTTACCAGGAAATGATGAGATGGTACTGAAGGATTCTTCTGCATAGTAATGCACATTCAAGAATAATTTCAATTGCAACTTAAAACAGAAAAAGATATGAATTGATATCAAAGAATCAATGAATAGAACAAAGAATGCTTAATAAGCTTACTGGAGGTCTGCAGTGCTGAGACCTCTTACCAGTGATTTAAAATGCATTTCATGTTGATTTTCCAAAGTTCAGAGGGATTTATATAGGGGATTGAGAGGCTTTTCAATGCTTGTTGCTTGTAGTTGGCATACCCTTATCTGCCAGCTATATACTGTTACACTGCTGTTTATTTGGACTGCATACAAATTAAAAAATAAAAACAAAACATAAGCAAAGCTCATATTTTGCTCCTAAATGCCTCTCTGGTATACTGGCAATATGTGCTTGCTTGCTTGCTCAGAATTCAAAATTGATGATATTTATGGTTGGTACTTGTGTCAGGACGTTTTCCTCTCCCACAGTCACTGGTGTCATCCTGCAGTGAACAGAGCCCCTGCTGCAGTTTACCTTGACTGCTTAAATACATGAAAGCTGTTTGGACTCTGATTCAAAGCAGAGGTTTGCCATGTTAATTATTCTGGAATCAGCAAACGTGTTTAAGTTAGAAACACTCCTGCGCCCCCCCTCACCTTCTTGAAATGTGGGTGCACTCTCATGCAGGGTAGAAACGGTGTCTCAGTTTTCATTAAAGAAATGCCAAAGCACTTAGAACTACTTTGTTTGGAGAGCTGGAGCTTTAAGAAATGCAAAACTATGTTGAAAATGAAGTTTTTAAACTGGACAACATACATGGATTCTATATCAAAACATATATGGCTCTTATATATTCAAGAAGTTACAAATATTACAAGTAATAAAAATACCTTAACACAGACATGAAAACACTGCTGTCTTCTAATGTTTGCATTACCTGGCCACCTTGTACTTTATTTAATTTTGGCCTCTGCCTGTTTATTTTGCATTGCTTTTAAATGTTATGTCCTCATTAAACTAAATATTAAGTAACAAAAATAACTGAGGAAAGAATGAGAAATACCAGCAGCCATGTACAAGGAAAATTAAGTTGGTCATTTTGGTATGTAATATTTTGTGTATACGTATCATACAGTTTTCCTTACAGAACATTTTCCAGATGAGGAGTGCAAAACTCTGCCAAAATTTCCTTTATGTGTGCAAACATAAACATGTATAATTCCAGCTGCCCACATAGTCCCTGTCTTCTCATCACTTCATTTGAGGCAGGCATTTAATTATCTTTTACAGTTATAATCTCATACAATGGGAAAGATATTAACTTCTAGGAGGATAAAGTAAATGAATTTGATTGAAACTGCCCTGAAAAAGCAATCTATCCTATTCTTTCCTGCAGAGTTTAGTGTCTCCAGGAGAAAAGCAACTACCGCTGTACACTATCAAAGTACCTTGCTTTTTTTTCTCCTCCATAATTCTTAGTTTCGTAGTTAAACGCACTAAGCATTTCTCATTTCTGCTGACTCTAGAAAGCATAACCTCATATTCTCACACACAATATCCTAAGTAATACTGTTGTTCCCCCCTCCTTTCTTCTTAGTGAGATCCTATGTACTTGTGCTTTCAAACTCTGATTGTGCCACTTAAATCTTTTTAAGGTTTTGTTTGCTGGTTCTGGCAAATAAAAGTGGTTATGCTTATTGCTCTGTCTTTATCTCAGGAAAGTGAGAGAAACAGATATGGTTGGATAAAGATATCCAAAACATTGTTATCCTGAAAATGTTCCTGGTCTGTCTTGTGAGATTTCAGACTGTTGGTGTTGCCTTGCAATTGGGAAATATGTTCTGCAGTCCTCCAGGCACTGCTCTTTCTGTGGGAGAATCAGAAAAATGTGAAAACTTTTTTTTTTTTTTTTTTTTTTAAAGTGTCACAAAGCAGGTAAGAGCTGATCCAGGAGGATTGCAAACTGACTTCTTACTATTGAATGAGGTCCCATGGGTAGCATGTAGTTAAGTTTTGGGGGGCACCAAAAGTAAGGGCTCTTACTTATATTCCAACAGAAACTGATTCCAGATCAAAATCTTATTTTGCTACCTACTGTTCCCCTCTGCAGAGATGGTCCTTCCTATGAATCTTGAAGTCTATTTGTTCCATTTACAGGTATGGAACATTAGCAAACCTTCCTGATTTCTTGAGGATTATATGGAGGCTTCACTGGTTAAAAACAAGTTGCAACCTGGAAAAGTAGATGTCCAGTAGCTGTCGTCCTGCCTTGACTCTGAACCTGTAGCTCCTCCAATATTAGCTTACGTGCTCCCCCTTCTAGTTGAGTACAGGGAAAGGAAGTGGAAACAGCAACATTTTCCCCATTCAACCTTCTTGCTTAGGATGAAATATTAGAAAGGGGGAGCTGGCTTTGTAAAAATGGCAAAGGGAGAACAAATCTATTCTTTGCTAATTAAACATTACCTTAAAGTCCTGTAAAACAGTTCATTCAAAATGCTGATGTATAGATTTGTTTTGTGAGAAGACATCTTGTGGGTATTGAGACTCACAGCTGTCTTGTGCTTCTTCACTCTTGCCATTGAAGTTGCCTCTTCTCTGGCATCAGAATGTCCTGAGTTGAAAGAAACCCACAGGGATCAGTGAATCCATCTCCCAGCTGCACAAGAAGCATTTCAAAATTAAGCAATAGTGCATTCAAAAGAAGCGTTAGTTTAAGTTTGTTTTGTTGTCTGTACTGTATCCTTCGGGTTTACCAACTGCTGCTTAGCTTATGCTGTATTTTGTGTTGTAAACGTGAAGAATTCCAGATGCTTCTTGAGCTGATTGTAAGCTCAGGCTCAGAGCGTATGTGGCACATAGCGTCTCCTGAAAACCTGCATGCTTTACAGAAGACATTTCTTTCTTCTATATACTCAAACAGAAGCACATGTAGTGTTCGTTTCTAAAATTTTTGGTGTGACTCCTGTGACTCTGGCTTCAGTAAGTAATGCCAGTAGCATGGGTAGATGGATCTGACAGGGCTGAGAACTAACAGCGTGTCAGGCGCTTTTCTCCAATGAAGGCTATAGATCAGAGCTAGGAATCTGCTGCAGCCAGAGAGGGTGACAGGGGAATAACATCCCTTTCTCTTCCATCGACAGGGGTAATAACTCCTGGCTCTCTAGGGACAGATTGTAAAAGCCAATAGCCAGGAGCTGTGAAGCAGGGAGGGTAGAAGAATTGAAAATTAAAGAGGGAGTGAAAATTTTGTGTAAGGCTTTAGTGAGATGTTGGAGTAAACCATCAAGTGTCAGTCTTTTAACTGCCTCGTTGTGGATAGAAAAGGTTCTTGCAATATTAGTTTTTATTACTTTATAGAGTTGAACATTAGTAAAATACTAGTTAAAAAGATTAACTTAAGCTATGCGTTGCTCTCACGTGTGGCTAGCTATCACGTGTTCTGTCATAACTGATGTTATTGAAAGAGTGTAGAAAAAATGATTTACAGGTATTGCTTTAAAATTTTAAATCCCTTGAATAGTGAAAACTAATCTTTTGTTAATGTCACTACTGTATGTAGATATATTTTGAGCACGGGTATGCTCTTCGTTGTGTCAGAATCCAAGCATGAATTCATACGGCTGTGTGATTTATGGCTGATCTCTCTTATGTAAAATTTCACATTCTTGGAGCTTTCGTACTTCATAAACATTTGAACTCTGCCTGCAGTTGTACCTGAATGGCTAGATTTTACTGGAGTTACGGTACCTGCATCAGACAGAGACTCCTTTGCTCGTTTCTTCCCAGAGCAGAAGCTTTTAGCAGTTTAATAACAAACATTTAGAGAGGCAAAAACACAATAGAAAAGTGGAGTTTTAAAGAAATAGAAGCACTTGAAAGCGGTATTTTTTGTATGAGTTGTTCTTGTTTAGTTTTTAAACTGTGACTGGTGTTTAGTTAAATCTTTTACAGACTCAGTTCACTGAAGGTGACAGAAGTACTCACTTGAGCTCAATGAAAAGTAGACATGACAGTAAATTTTTCAGTCAGAGACAGGAGATCTTGTTATAGGAGTCAGTATGGGGGTCAGGGCAGAGCCTGTTGATGATTGAGGAAAAGAGAAGTAAATTCATTCTGCTTCAGGCACTTTGTCAAGTGCCAGTAGCTTACCATTGAGAACTAGTCACCCGTTCTAGTCTTACAGCCCTAGAGGTCACTCATTTGATATAAATCATAGCACCGCATAGGCTCAGCAACCTATTGCCATTCGAGATGAAATAAAAAAAGAGGAATGCTTCATTCTGAATTGAAATGACTGTGAATATCCCACCACATGTTGCTGTTTAATGCAATATGTGCTTAGATATTGATCTCCAAAATCAAGTCATTAAAATGTGCAGTTTTTGTTTATTGGAATGAAGCAATTAAATGGTTCAGTTATGCCAGACCTTACCTTTTCTGATGAAAACTATTGATTTCTTGCCACAGCTTTATAAGCGACAATGTTTTTGATTACTCTTGACAAACCTCCTTGGAGTGTTAATTAAAATTGTACCAGATGAGCAGGTGTGGGAGATCATTAGATCGCCCGGATCACACACTGCACTTCATATTCTGCAGCCTTGCATAATGAATAGGGCACAAGAGGGGAAAAACAATATCTTCATCAGCAGAATTAGCATCTTCTCTCTCTTTTCTTTTTTAACTAGGTGACATTACATTTTACAGTGCACCCATTTGTCAGCTATTGAATAACTTCTACTGCAACCGATTAAATTAAATTTCTTTTGAAATATTACATTGCTACACAAGTGTAAAAAATTAAATACTCGGCTGGTTTATGTACGAATGTTCATAAACTGATGATATCCATTGCAGTCTTTTAAAAGTAAGGCAGAAACTTTAGAGATTTTCCCAAATAAGGCGTTGTAATAATACCTGTGTTCTCTTTCTTAACCACATAATGATATGAAATAGCATGAGAACTATTGATTAAGTTGCTTTTGAAAGAGCAAATTATTTCATGATTTATTAATTTACAATAGATTTTTTTGTCTGATGCAGTATTAATCAGTTGATAATTTTTTCAAACCTTATTATTGTGCTAAGATAATTGTATTGCATTTATTGTACCTGTGTTGTACACTACAGGGGCAGGATGGAGAACGTCTGCTATGGCAGGCAGCTCTTTTGGCTTGACAATATAAAGAAAGGGAATTAAAGCAACTAGGAAAATTAGGGATGTAATGTGAGGACATATATGTTTGTGTGGAACATTTGATCACAAGCTGCTTGGACTGTAAATAAGAGGCTTCAGTTTCCTTTCACGTCATAGGTGAATCTTAGTCAACAGTTAACTGAGAGCCTGCGTGGTACGCTTGTAACCCAGCTCGCCCAACTGAACCGGCAGGTAGGCACTTTGTGATCTTAAACTGAAAATAAGATTCTTTTTTTCTTAATACTTCAAATAATATTTGGAAAAGGTAGTGCCTAAGCATCAGCAGCGTTTGGTATAGATGTTCTCCTCTACTGAGCCAGAGCTGGAAGCCATGTGCCGCCCTTCTACTAAGTTGCCTTTTGTGTGCCTGTTTGTCTTTCTGGAAATTAGATAAAACGTAATGTGTAGTACTTGCAGTTTGGCAGTATTACAATATGTACTCAATGTTTCTATTTGAAATCCTAGCATGAATGTAAATTTAAATTGCAGATCTAATCTACATTTCTAAATGTTTAATTGACTGTTACACTTTCCAAAACCATTCTAAGAGAAGTAAATTTGAAAATAGACAATCCTGGTTTAACTGCTGTGATTACAGAACTACGAGAGCTAAGACATGACAAAGATAGGAAAGAAGGTTTAGAAGTTACCTACGTCTTGGAATTGTGGATATATTTTTGTCCTTTTGACTTTTGTCGAGTAATAGAAATGAGATTTGGTCCTAAATATAGACCTTCCTATCTCCAGCTGGACTTTTACTTTAGCCTGAGAAGCAATTCCTTTGCAGGAATAGTAGTCAATGTTTGAATGTTGTAATTTGACTTTTTTTTCTTTTTTTTTTTAAAGCTTGACTGGTTGATCACTTATTTTCTTTATCTGATTCTGCAAGTTGTGGCTATTTTTGAGATATGTGAAGCACTCTTTAATTCACATGATGGATTTACTATTTCCTGGCTTCACCAGCGTATATTACTTCTCAGTATTTTTGAAAAAGCCGACATTTATTCAAATGCATATACTTTGCCGGATGTTATTCTGTGGGCAACTTGGAGGCACTCTGCCATCTTATTAGAAGATATTTCAATTTCAGTTCAGACTGGAAAAATAAAGGAGAGAAAAGTGACCAAAATTGCCACCTGCATAATGGTTGCTGGGTTGTTCCAAAGTGCATGGAATGAGATTGATTCTCAAAGGATGGTTTGGTGTGGGCACCTCTGAAACAGCTGCTGTCACCTGGTACTCCTTGGAATAGCCTTCGTGAGAGGTTGTTAAGTGAAGTGAAATGGAAACTAATACGCATTCTCTGCCCCTGTCAGGGATGTGGTATATTGTGAGAAACCTTGGACTGCTGTTGCTTATTTGCTGCTGTTTGGATGGATAAATAGTTCCCTGCAATGCCTTATAAGAATCAAACTTAAAAGAGTTAAATTTTGCAGGAAAAAGCCAATAACATAAAAGATCAAACGATCTAACAGGTATGACAAGGAGAAAGAAGAGAATGTTGTGTGTTGTAGGCACCTGGCGTGTATTTTTTGTGTTTTTCAGTACTTTTGTTCCTTTTAGTATGAGGTTTTATGAATAAAATGAGTACAGTTAAGATTTTCACTGGCATTCCAGATGTATCATGATTTATTGAATAATTATGCTGCTGGTAGAAAAAAAAAATTGCTATAAATGGTTAGTATCCTTAGAAAGGCTGAGCCTAAACTATTTCAGTTTTGTACCCTAAAACTTAAAATGTTTTTCTCCTGCGTGAATGCATCCAAATAATCAGCATTCAGATTGCTGTCGTTCTTGTGTTCCGTGCTTGACAGGCATGGAAAAATGTGTCTGCTCCTAGCTGCTGATTTCCTAACTTTTTTCCAGAACAATTACATCATCATGTTTATTAGTAACTTTTTCTTTTGTTGCACTTAAAAGGCTGTTAGCCACATTGCATGTAAAATGAGTGAGACCTGGAATCTCTCAGGACTAGTGGTTCTCTTTATTCTTTGCTCCATATTGAAAATCGTTCCTGTCAGCTGATGCTCTGCAAGCTGCCTGGAAGAACTTTGGCATAGTTTTCCTAACCTTTCAAACAGTAAAGGCAAAACTCTCCTTTGATAAAAAAGCCAGAGGACTTTGGCCCCGAGCCATTAAGGATGCAGGCAACCGCGCTGCGATCTGACAGTGTATTCCACAGAACACTGAGAAGTTCTCCTCGGGGTCCCTGGAGTGGGCTGAGGCACTTTGCTTGTACTTAACATATATCAACTGTCACCCGATGGCGGTCGGTGTAGAACCGAACACAATGGAACATCCAGATGGTCTAAACAAAGCGAGCAAATGTTCGCTGCTATTAAAAGCTGTTTACATCAACTTCCAGTATTTCATGTGCTGAAGTTTATATTGTGTCACTACTGGGGTGCTTAGCTCCATCCTCAACTCATATCAGGGATTTCTAAACTATTGTTGCTTATGTGTTAAAATAACATTCTGAATATGCCTCAAATACATGCCGCTGAACCTTTTTGTTTTTTAGATAGGAAATTGGTCATTGTATGCTAATCAGATGCTTTCAAATATTGTAATTGATTGTCCCATCTAATTTCCCCTTGCTTTTCCCCCAGCGTAGGCTTCTCCCAGCACCTCCTCCAGCCAGCACACACAGCACGCAGCGCAGCACCGGCTCCCGTCGGGCACTCATCCCTCGCTGCTGCAGCTGTGTGCCACTGCTGTGTGTGCCCAGCTGCTGGGGGCATGCGGCAGCCTTTCCTCTCTGACATGCACTAAGATGTCTGCCGCTGTCCTGTCTGTGGGAGAGGTGTGTAATGACAAATGGACGCCTTGCATCTCCTTCTCCCGACCCTTGTTCCTGGTATCTGCATTACTGAAAGTCCAGGTCTGCTGAAATAAATTAATTGGTGGGGCGCAAGCTTCCCTTGCTGTATTGCTTTGCGTGAAGCTGACGTGAAATTCCTAGGAAGACTGAGAATGAGGAAAACTTTACAAAACATTACTTTGTTTTGCAAGCATAGTTTCTGGTTAATTGTGTGCCACACTTGAAAGAATGATCAAAGGTGCTTAAAGCTCTTCAAAAACAATAATAAATTGAGATGATTTAACCAGTTGAGAGAGGTAACGGTTTTCTTCAAATGAGTGAAAGATCACTTCAAAGCTATTATGCATTTGCGGAATACTAGCTTACAAAATACAAATGAACTATTTATTCCATTTGTTTTAAAATGAAGCCTAACCAGTTCTTCCTCTCTACAAGCATCAAATTTTTCAGGTCATAGAAAAGATAGATTTGGACCCTCAGCTTTTTCAGGCTAGGACTGTTCTCCTGTACCCTGTACACCTAGCAGTTGATGCCAGTCACCGTGCTACAAACAATACAATTTAAAAAAAAAAAAAAAAAAAAAAAAGGTGCTTGAAAAACATTTTTAAGGACAAGAATTTAATTTGGGGATTTCACTAGTATTTCTTATTACTGTTTGTATTTACCCCAGCTTATGCCATTCAGATTCTCGTTTCACAAGAACTTGCACAGAACGAATAGAACCATGCATATATCTTCTGAGAGAGAAATTCTGTCACATTTCATAGGTTTTGAGTAAATAGAGCTCTGCAGCATCTCAACAGCGCTGCTGTCAAAGGGGTTTATGCTATGTGTTAAAGATATTTGTAAAATATTTCCATCATACAGAAGATTTTTGAAGTAATACTGTTAATTTGCAAAATTAGTGCATTAACAAAATGCTTAGAGAAATTACTATTCAGAATTTAAGAGTTTCCTTTAATACACTATTAATATTTTTTAAAATTGTAATTTTATAACTTAAGTACATCAGTTTATACTGAAAAATCTTTTTTGCTTGTTTGCAAATAGTAGTTCTGTTAGTTTCTAAGCCTGTTAATTACAGTGTTGATTACAAGAGTTTGGATATTGAGGTACTTCTATCTTAGTGTTGAGAATTGTGAAGTGGTTCGTGATTCTGTAAGTGTGATTTTAATTGCTTCTTTACAAATGGATGAATGAACAGTTGAAGTGCCTCCATCTTGGTGTTCTTAATGTACAAAATGGGTACTGTACAAATAAAAATGTAGTATTTTACAGAGCCATTTTCTGTTTTGACAACAATATGTGACCAGAATATAAAATATAGAAATGTTAATATCTGGTTTTGCTATTAAATGTGAAAGTGGTGATAACAAATGCAAGTAGTGTATTTTTACCTGGTTTGTTCCAGACAATAATCATGCTGTTGAATACAAGACCAATTCCTGTTTTCACAAATTTTACATGTGAGTTTTCCAGATTCAAATTGAAGTATCTGAATAAGCTGGCATTGGTACGAATAACTTTGTCAAGTCTTCCATTTAATTTTTAGCTTTAGTAAAATATTTAACTGTAGGCTCTTGATTTGAAAACTTTGTTTTTGTGGGCTTTTTTTTCTTCCTATAATGATGCAGAGGGAAAAAAAAAACAACCTTCCAGGATTTTTGTGCTCTTGCTATTTTACTGTTTTTTTTTAAATGGCTAAGTACTCTCAGTGCTGTATCTGTTCTACAAGGACCACATCCTTGGCTTGGCAAACATCCTTAGGAAGAAAGTTACTGCTGGTTGTTTCCTTTGGGCTCTGCAATGCCCACACCATTTTCAGAGGTGAAATGACTCCCAGAAGAATCTTTTTTGGGGACTGTCATGGAGAGGGTCTGATACATCTGTTACAAAGGGCCTATGATCACCTTACTGTCCATACTATTTCTCTCCTTTCACATCCCATTAATCTTTGAACCTAGAAAGTACACAGACTGCTTTGGTTATGGTGAACTTAGCTTGCAGGACATGTACTCTAGAAGCACCTCGTTAAGCTTTGCACAGCATACTTGCAGAATGTTTAATTACTATGGGGTCAATGCATCAGAAAAATATGAAGAAGTAAAGTTGAACACTATTGGCTCTGTTGGATGTTTGAGAATTTTTTTCAGAAGGTAAAGCAACTTCATCTGTTATATTGGAACATGACAATAAAATAGATTAATATAATTCACAGTTTAAAAATGATTAATCTTTGATGTTTCTGGTCCAAGGGTTTTACTACCAAAACCATAGGAAGTGGATGTATGAGAAAATGTTTTGGCATAGAAGTGATGTTATTAATTTTAAGTGTTTCACTAAGCAAAACCTTTCCTGATAGTGAAGAATGACAAAGAAGAGAAGACTGTACGTTTATGAGGGAGCCTTGAGAAGTGTCAGCACAGAGAACTATTACAAACCCAGAGTTTTCAAGTTTGACAGGGTTCAAGCATTGTGCCCGCCGCTGATGAGACGTTTGGAGCCAGATTGTCAATCCAAATGCAAGCTGCTCCGTTTCCTGTTTATGCCTGCACAGAGTTACACATCCTGACACGCTTGCCTTCAGCTGCAGGTTTTTCCGCACTCCCTAGGAGATTTCTTCCTTAAAACAGCTTGTTATTTACCATTTAAGTAAGCCATTGGAATTTTGTTAATTCCTGTTTTACTTAACACATGCAAAATGATATCATTAGCTAAAGGAAGATAATGTTAAGGTAGTAAGGGTTACTGATACTACTAATTAAGTGACTGTTGCAAAACAAAATCTGATCAGACTCTGCCTGAATGTAGAGAAACTGATGCCAAGTTTACTGCTTCACAGAGGCCTGGCCCATTGTATATCTGACCTGAGGTTATCAGTAATTAAAACCTGGTCTAGTAATTTAAAAATAACCTTTTGGATATTAAAAATTTATGTTTTTCTGTCTGTTATAAGGTTAATTAAATATTTTTAGCAGAAGGGATTGCTTGGTACATTTATGAAATTCCTCAGATATTGTTTTTGTTATTCAACAGTCTAGTTTCTAATTCATCCTTTTTTTTTCTTTTTTTTCTGCTTGTCCAGGTGAACTAAAGACAGAACATATCTGACAAAATTTGCTGTGCTTTGTCCTTCCCCCATAAATCAGATTATAATGAGGAGTAATTCACATTATAGCCATGTTAACCCTATCAGAGCCCTATTTTGGAGTTCTGCCTTATCTATTTTATTCTTTTCTTTTAAAAACTGGATTTTTTTCTAAATTTAATTGGCTTTCTTACAGGTAGCAAGAAGTTTCTGTTGATTACCTACATGCCTGGCTTAAAAGCTAAAGGTGAGTAGTGTCTGTGAAAGAAGATGGCTAATTGAGTCTTAATTTCAAAAAAAGTTACTGTTATTTGATAAAATTACTGCCAAGGAACTACATATTCCTCTGCACATCAACCTTTCTGTTGCTTTACTGTAATTTGAAGTCAGATCTTTATCACAAGCTGCACTGATTTATAACAGCACCAAACTGAAATGGGAAAAAATTTTATTAATCTAGCAGTAGCTTATCCCTTAAAATAAGTGATATATGGCATGAGCAGAGTCAATTCATAATAAAAAGTCAGTAAGTTGAACCTGCGTAATTGGGAAGAAAAAGAGAGATTGTTCTGAAGCTTTTCCGCAAATGGATCAGAATTAGAAGTAATATTTTCATCATACTCAGGATTCAGCGTTATTTCAGGGGTCAATTGGCCTAGCTTTAAAGTTAATGACCCTCTTGTCATTGACTCTGTCAAAGAATATATCTTGTGAGGTACTTACAGAGATTTTAGCAAAAATATCTAAGCATTCCTAATGAAAACAGAAGTTCTTCATTTGATCACTCATTCATAGTTTGGGAATAATATCATTAAACTCAGTAGAGCGATCTTTGCTTATGGATGTGTTTTATATTGCTATAGTACCTAAATGCTTGCCAAGGATTAATGGGTTTTAATTTAGCACTTCTACTGTGAGTTAGAAAAATCTCATTGTTTCCATTTTACAGACAGTGTTATGCAGCAATGACCACGCTACTTACGGTTTAAGACTTTTGAGACTTAAGCCCTGGTGATTTCAGGCGCAGCCCCAAGGTGGGCTTAGACACTCATCGCTCAAACTTACATACCCAAATTTCACACCTGACCCTGATGTTCTGAACTTTTGTCCACTTTTCAACTCCTTTCCTTCTCTGCCAAAAATAAAAAACAATCTGCAAACAAACCACCCCAGGCCACTAGTCAGCTTTGGAAAAGACATTACAGAACATATCATTCATATACACAACTGAATGAATTCTTTTTCTCCTGAGGGATGATTATATGTAATGATAGTGTTGAACTGGGGTTTGGAAATTTGGTTTTAATAGATGTTAAACTAATGACTAAATGCAATCAAGTTTATTTCCTATGTTATTTTAGGTCAAAAGGGTGACTACAACCTCTTTCCAGACATTCCCCGTTGTCTTGATAAATTTTGCTAAATAATAGCTGATGAGAGTATTTATATTTTGAGAAAAGTGAGTATTGTTTGACTATAATTTTCTATTTTTATCATCATTTATTGTTTGCTTCTTGCATTATAGAAGTACTTAATGCAAATAGCAAAAAAAGTATTTTAAAACTTTTTTTCTCAATTGTTTTTTCAGTAAACACAACATCACAAAAAAACTTTGCAGTACCCAAGTTAACTTTACAATGGCTAAGCAACAATTCCCTTGATGACTGTGTTCACATTGTGAGAAGCATCAACACACATGTTTTGTCTATCAGGCCAAAAGCATATCCCATTTAGGGCTTTTCCCCACAGTAATCAAGGCTGAAGACAGCAAAACAGCATTCCCTTTAGAGGATGCAACAACAAAATGAACTCAACATTTGTTAAAGCTCTGATACCAGTTCCTTTTTGCATTATATTTCAATGTCTCTTCAGTTTCTTACATTTCTTCAGGTCTTAGAGTTTTAAGGTACTAAAGTTCTAAGCAAAAAATTACAAGACAGCAGATTAATATAGCAAAAAGATTTGCTTTATGTAAAGCACCCTAGGTTCAGGCTTGTTGCTAGTCATAGCTGGCCTACTGACCCTGGTTCACACTAGTTGGGTAAACCTACATATCTTTGCCAAGGTGTGCTTGCAGCATGAAATGTCTCAGGCTGTAATTAAATGAATAATGCATGTAAACAGACTTTCCAGATGCTTTTTTAAATGTAACTAATACAAATCTGAGCCTAATTCCTTCCTTTATTTTGGAGGTGAAATGGTGTGAAATATTTGTAACTTTAAAAATTTCAAAACGTGTGATTTGTTTTCTTGTTATGATTGTCACTTTTTTTTTTTAATTTCATTTATAGCAAAACATTTTTTTTTTTTTTAGCAAAACATTTTTTTTGTGTGTATGTGTACAAGAAGCATATCAGCTGCCTTTTCCTGGAAAAAAAGTTGGCTGGCATAAATGCAAGAAGCTTGTGGATTTGGCCAGATGTTAAAAAAAAAAAAAAAAAAAAAGTCATTAATTTCAAAAGATTATGTTTTCATTGTGCCTATAGTTGAGAAATGTGATTAGAATCAGCATCACAGAATAATAGAATGCCTTGGGTTGGAAGGGACCTTAAAGATTATTTAGTTCCAACTCCTCTGCCATGGGCAGGGTTGCCATCCTTTAGATCAGGCTACCCAGGATCCCATCCAACTCAACCCCAGAGGTGGGGCATCCACAGCTTCTCTGGGCAACTTCTTTCAGTACCTTATCAGCCTCTGAGTAAAAAAAAAAAAATTCTTCCTAGTATATAATCTAAGTCTCCCTTCTTTCAGTTTAAAACCATTTCCCTTTGTCCTATTGCTATCAGCCTGTGCTAAAAAAAAAAAAAAAAAAGTCAATTTCCCTCCTTCTTGTAAGCTCCCTTGGAGTACTGGAAGGCTGCAATGAGGTCTTCCCAGAGACTTCTCTTGTCCAGGCTAAAGAAACCCAACTCCTTCAACCTTCCTTCATAGGAGACATGCTGCAGCCCTCTGAGCACCTTTGTGGCCCTCTGAACCCCCTTGAAAGCTTCAAGATTAGTCTCACTGTCCTGCACCTTGGGTTGGCTTGCTGGAGACCACCACAGATTTTGCTTTATTAAAAAAATAAAATCACATGGCCATATTTTCTAATCCATACCCAGTTTTTCTAGGCTTTTTGTAGAATTTTGATTGTTTTGGTGATTAGATAGGGGCTAATTTTGTCAGTTTGCACTGCCTTTGTTTAGTTTCATTTTATATCTGAATTCTTAACCTTTCCATACTTTCAGTGTATTTTTAAATTATTGCAAAAATTCCCCTTCCTTCTCCTGTGGCTAGCAGGAAGCCAGCAGGATACCAATACAGCTTACTCACGGAAATTAAAAACAAAACAATAGGTAAGGAAAATAAAGAAATAGAACAAACAAAAGACACTATCCTCTCTGTTGAAGCTTAATAGGTTCTGCAGTGCTTGTTCAAAATATGGGAGCTTATTGATGCTTACCCAGGAGAGTTTCTACAGAATGTTGTTTCTGGTTGTTTCAGTGTCTGCCATTAAAAGACAGTGTTATACTACTAGCAATGTCTCTGTGCCCATAAAATGGGTAAAAAAGCAGTAAACTGGCAAACAGTGGCTGAGCAGCCCAGACTCCATACTCAAGGTGTGATAGTTTATTCAGAAAGGTAGTTGGTTTATTTATTCGTTTTTGAAGCACAGTTTTGGCATTGATGGGATTCACCAGGCAGGCACAGCTGACGTTGGACTGTCTGGATTTGCTTATCAGTCCCCTCGATAGGTGAGGTCCATCTTACCCTCTTATCCTACCCTGAGTTGTCTGATCTATCCTGCACTGCTGCTCCCAAGCAGAGCCACAGTGTGTACTAGAGGAAGACTGCTTTATTGTGCAGAGTCCCAGACAGGAGCACTGACAACTCTTTATTGCCCAAGTATGCTCTGAAGTCCTGCTTGTGCTGTTAAAAGTGGACTTACTAAAAAAAGAAAAGGGGAAAGTGTGTTTTCCTCCTGGTGTGATTCTAGTAATGTAATTGTGTGATGAAGTTGCCTATTTCTCTTTGAATCAAAACAAAGAAACTTAGGTCATCTATTTAAAACATTTATTTGATAAAATTATTTAATTTTACATGTATATAAGTTGTTATCTTCCCATCTTCAAAAACCATTGGCTGTCCACCTCATTTTCATCAAAGTTGCATTTATTTTATTTTCTTAAATATTTGTTTCAAGCTCATCAGCACCATGGATGTATGGTCAGAGACTTGTATCCAATTTAATGTCTTCACTCTAGACATTGGGAAAAAGAGACTTCTCCATTTGCTACTGACACGTGTGTGAAGAACAGCTCATAACATGATTGAACTCCATTGATTTTTCATAAAAGTTTAATAAGATGATACAGGTCAAAAGCTCTGCAAAATTTGCAATAAATTCCTGTAGTGATCTGAACAAGACTCGGTGGGGAGAGCTGATACCAGAGGAATTTAAATACAAGTTGAATTATATGGAGGATTAATATATATATATTTTTTGTCTAATCATTTTGAACCTCGGATTTCAAATAATATTTCTAATACTGCACGCCTCTCCTTGTTTGTGTTCTGATTTTCCTTGTTTGTCTAATTTTTACAGATGACTTGCACGTAACGACTGTTTTAGTCCCTCTACCACTCCAGAAAGAATCTCAGGAAAGTGCTTGAATCACCCCCAGAAGAGGAAACCTCAGATTTACATGTGAGTAGGCTGCTTTGTTTCTTGCCCATTTTCCCCTGAATATTTACTAACATAATGAATGTGTGAGGCTCAAGCAATGCTATGGTATTTAAGCATGGTGTAACAAGTCCAAGATACAGCTCTCTAACAGGTTCCCTGAGCTGGTTACAGCAAGGGTTAGGCAGCTTGCAGAGACTGGCCAGGAAAAAAGGTAGAGTGGTTCATCAGTTACAATGCAGAAAATACCTCTGCAGAAAGCCCCAGTAGCTCTTCCAAGGGCTTGAGGGTTCTCCCCAATCCCCTGTTCCATGTCAGTCCTTGGGGAAGCCTCACTGCTGCACAGTGCAGCTGCCGTGCCTGTGGCAACTGAAGCAGTAGCAAAGCCTTTTCATGGCTTTCCTTTATTCCCCATGGTTTCAGGCTACGGAGGAGCAGGGTGTTGATACAGATACAGTGACTGTTCCTCTTGAGGAGGGGCTGCCTTGAGGGCAAGTACTGCTCCATGTGGGGGCTGTACAACCCCACCTTCCAGCAGTGTTGTGTGGGTGTAAGTCCTGGGGACCTGACAGAAATAGGATGTTTGAGGTATCTGTGCCTATCTGTCCTCGTTTCCCTTTTCAGAAACAGAAGGTGTGTTATTCTTTCCTCCTGTGCTTTGTACACTCTTCCCAGTGCTGACAAGTGCACTGTCTGGTTTTGCTCTCTGTACTGAACTCCAGAGCTCTGTGTGGCTGTACTCAGAGGGAGGGAGCAATGTGAGCTGTTGGAACCTGGGTTTAGTTATTACCAAAGGATGTTTTAGATTTAAAACCCTCTGGAAAACATTCGTTATAGCTCCACTGAAGTCCTTTAGCTAGTTCATTGTTTGCTGTTGACACCAAAGACATCTGAATATTCCTTTATGTACTGGAATGTCCCAGGGGGACACCAGTAAGAATTGTGCTCTTTTCGGAATGGCACACAGTTTCCTGTGTGTTCCTCTCTATTATCATCATCACTGTTGACCTATAGGTGAAAAACAGGAAAACAAATTCTCCATTTACTTTATGTGTTGCTTCAGTGCAACAACTACATCCCAGGGTGATCCCCTCTAAGAGCGAAGTATGAACCCAGCACTGGCTGGGGGGTTTTTCAGGATCCTTACATTGCTTCTTCTCTTGAGCTTATTTCTGCTCTCACTCTTGCTGTGCAGAACTTATTTCTGTGTTTGGATCGATGTTTAGGTTTATAGGCTAAAAACTTAATTGCATTTTTCTGTTCATCTATCAAACTTAGGGATTCTGCATACTGTGCAGTTTTGTGTATATTCTTTTTTTTTTTTTTAATTATAGTTCAAGTGAAACGGTAATTTCCATTTTCTCCCTTAAACTCTCCTCTTAGTACCTGGATTTCAGAAAGACAATGCAGCAATGGTTTAGGTGCTGATATTTTATAATTAGTATCTTAGAATTACAATAAGTTGTCATGTAATTTTAATTTATCCAAAATGTGTTTCAGACTCTAGATCTCTGCACAAAGTCTATTGCTACTTAAGAACGATATTTATTAATACTTCAGACATATGATCTATTCTATTATTTCATTCACGCGTGTCTTGATGATGTTTCTATTAGCATCCATTCTGATAGAGATATTAGGATTAGGAGCTGGTTAGAGGTTTTCAAAAATCATCACTGTGGAGAGGGTGAGACTTTTGCTGTGTCAGCAAGTCAAGGTGGCTCATCAAGCAAAAAGCATCCTCTGAGCTGAGAGGCAGGAAGGGGAGAAGCGGGAGAGGCTACTGTTGTCATCTCACTGGTGGGTGGGCAGTACAGGGCCCGGCCTCTGCCTTCCCCCCAGCTCTGCTCCTTGGGTGCTGTGGAAGCTCAGGGCCCTGGGGTCACCCTGCCCTCGGATGCACGTTGCTTACTGAGGTCTAAGCTACTGGACAGGGTAGGAGCTGAAGATAGATTATTTTCCATTTCTATTCTGCACTCCCATAGGTGCTCAGTGCATTCCCCCACACCCCTCTGGCACTCTTTTCTGTTTTCTTGACTACATTTTATTATTATCTGTTATTTTTTTCCGTCTCTGTCAAGACTTCTGATTTTGAACTGTGTCTGTGCGGTTTATCCTCCTGCAGTAATGCCATGACTACTTGTGTGCTGTGCTTCTGTAGGATTCAGAGCTATGGGAGAACGTGCGATGTTGTGTACCAAAGGAATGGAGGAATAGTAGTGTATTGAAACAAAGGGAGATAGAAATCGAATCCAGACTTGCATTTGCCTGCAAACTACAGGAATGTGAACAAGAGTAATTTAATAGAGAATGGCTTAACTGTGGTTTGGTAATGATGCACCTTATCCTGTGCAAAAAACAGGATGGTTTTACTTCAAACAGAGAAATGATGTGTCACAGAGGGAAAACAGCCTCTTGCAGGTAACGCAGGCGGCCCTAGGGCTGCTGAGGCGCCGGCACGTGCCCTCACCTCCCAGCGGTGCAAGCCCGTGCTGCGGGGCAGGGCGCGGGGCGCCGAGCTGCCCCACGCAGCAGCACCCCCAGCTGCAGCCCAGCGAGCGGTCGGACAGGTGCCCGTGGCGGGGGAAGGCGCCCGAACACTCGCGGGAGCTTCAGCGAAACGCTTTGAAGTTAAATCTTTTTGTACCTGCTGCCGGGGAGGAGCCGGGCCCTCAGGAAGCAGGTAAGTGAGAAGGCGGAGGGCTCGGCTCGGCTGTAGCTTCTGCGGGGCCGCCAGGGCGGAGCCGGGCCGGGAGGGAGCGCAGCTGGGCGCTTTGCACCGCTGCTATTGTTCTCTGCAAGAATTGGAGCACCTGCGTAATTGTGTTTGAAGTGCTTTAAGTGAAATTAATGAGTAATTTATGAATAAATAATAGGAGGAAAGATTTACATTGTGGCCATAAAAGTAATTTTGGATTAACCTTTTAAACTTTCACCTCTTTGTGAGGCCCCAAAGAACAGCCAGGCGGTTCTCAATAATTTTTATTTGCGCCTTCCCACACAGTCGGCATGGCGGAAAATCCTGTTTCTTTCACCGGAGTTTTGTGTGAGGATTTTTCTTTGTGTTCTTTTTTTCTTCTTGTTATTCCTGTTTTGAGATGATAATTTTGTTTTCTCTTTTTCATCTTTATTTTGCTGCAGGAACTTTGTTTTCACTTCTGTACGTTCTTTTCTGTTACTTTCCAGGAGGTGTTCTGCTTTTTGTCTTTGAACTTGTGCAAAATATCCCTTCCCAGATCTTGCGTGCACACATAACCTGATTTACTTTGTAGACACACAAACGTATTGGTCAGACTGTACTTGGCATGTTTTTGGCACTAATGCAAGAAAACATCTAGGGAAGGCCATACATCTGTGTAAAAAGTAGAATGCAATGCAATCCTTTGCTATCACAGAAACCAAAGGGTGACTTATTTTACAAAAGAGGTGATAAATGTTACTTGCCCGCACTGGCTCCAGCCCCGTGATGGGCGGTGTCCCTGCCCCAGCACTACACACAGGGCTCAGGTCAGAAGAGCAGATGCATACCAGCCTTGGCTGCTCCAGTTGTGCATGCTCCAACACAGTAATCTATACTGTGATCTGACTACTTCTTCCTGAAGCTATGCTGAGGACATATGTTTTTCCTGAAATGCTGTACTGTATACATAGGATCTTGGTCATGCTGGTGCTGTAACAGAGGGTCTGGGTAAATGCCATGAAATTTAGGTGAAGTACTAGACAAATTCTTGTAGCAGGGGAAAGCTGGCTTTGCTAATTTAGACACCAAAGCATCTTTTTCATGTGTGTGTGCAAGAGTGTCTTAGGTGGCAGATTGTGAAATAGCTTCTTGGGAGTGTTGACATGAGTGGGTAGCTGCAGGCTTCTGTTGCTTGTGAACACCATTATTTCTGAGAAATTTAAAAAATAGCCCAGACTCATAAGATGTAAATAAGTTCAAAAAACACAAAACTTATTTTGAGAGCTTTCTGGCTGTTGCTGTGTTTTGGAGTAATACATTGTCCTAGACATGGCACCGCTATGATGTATTAAACTAATATATCATAAGAGTGCCATAGCTTTGATGATGTATTAATGTAATATATCGTTAAGGTGCCATTGCTCTTTTGATGCATTACTCAAAACATTTCAAACTGTTTGGGTTAGTGCACAAGCATCTGTGTATATAAGGTAGAAGACAGCAAGTATTTCTATATTTGAAAGTACAGTGAAATTTAAAAAAATTTTGCATGTGCAAGAGCAGTCTAGAAATCTTAGAAATCTGGGAGCCACTGGAGAGAGGATTGAGCTAGATGGGACCAAAATTGAGATGGGAGCTGTGTGCTTGAAAGATCTCTGTCTGAAAGGTGTACAGAAGCTTTGCTGAGGGGAAGAGAAATTGCCTTTATTAGAACCAATAACAAGTTTTCATTTCCTGGAGTGATGTGATACATGCTGTAATACAGAAACAAGTTCAGCATTTCCCAAAATGTGCTGATATGATTCTTCTCAGAGTACTTTTTGCACCTTATCCTATACCTTGTACTTTGCTAACATATTTTCTGGGAAAATAAGGCTGGATAGATTTTATGCAGACATAAAAACTCTTTTGCCTTGACTTTTATTTGCTAACATTTGTTGTGTATGTCAGCCACTTCTGTTTTCAGAAAGGAGTGTAAGATATCTGGTTAGCACTGAGCATCTTTCAAAACTCGTTTTTACCACATCTTCTGACATATCTAGTTTTGGACAAGCTTTGGGATAGCATTCTGAACCAAACTGAAAAACCCCTCGCCCTAAGCTGGATATCAGATTTGACCAGAAGATACTACAGCATGCATTAAATGCCGATATGGTGATGAGAAATACTGATCTCACACATTGCTTTCTAACAGAATGTCTGTATGTGTTAAATGTGCATTTATCCTTCTGAACTTTCTTGCCTTCTGCAAATGCAGTATAATTTAATGGATGTTGTGGGTGTTATTGACTGGACATATGTCCTTCATTGCACAGCCTAGGTTGCGTTGAAAATCTAGGTCATAAATGCACTAGTCTTGCAGTGATATATTTAAATATTGCTGTTTTGTGTTATTATCTCATTTTTGCCACTACTTTTTTATAGAGCAAGATTTGCCCAAGTGTTGATTTTTTTTTCCTTTACGGAAGGTTGCAGAGGCATATGTCAAATGCTGTACTTTGAACACATTGAGAAATGCTTTCAAGCAACTTCAGTGTAAATTGCTCTTTTGCTCTCTATGTTGAGAGGCATATAAAAAGCTGCATTTCTCCAGTTGCTTCCTGAGAGTTATTAGCCAGGACAATGTGTAACTTTACCCAGTTTTTTACATCCTGCTATATTGACCACTAGATGGCGTTGATATTGTTAAGATAAATGGGGAAGAGATGGATGGTGCTAAAACCTCTCTTCAATGGCCCCCAACTTCCTTCCTGCCATTCAAAAAGCCCAACCAGACAAGAAGGTCCTCAAGTACCCAGAGTTAAGGCCGTACCTTAATTTTGAAGAGTTGCTCACTGACAGCACGGTGAGTACAGAAATGATGACGTAATTCATGTACTCATGCGGAAGATTCCTGTTCCCAAATAATTTTCACTTGACTGAGTGCAGGCAAACAACTAAGATTGCAGCTGCAGCAACCTCAGACATAGCCTGAGGAAGGCAGTGGTGTTGGGATGTGCTAGCTTCTGCACTCTAATGTAGTCATCATGCTTAGTGGGTCTCTATTTTAATTATCATTTTTTTGTGTGTCCTGATAACAATCTTCATAATACATGCATTGCTCTGAAAGTAACGCCTCCTATTTTTTTTCTTAGGAAACTACAACAGAGACAAAGAGCACAGTAATGCTATTTGATAGAGCCATTTCTCAGCTACAAAACACTATTTTTTTCAACACAGTCACCACCATTAGCTGTGCATTTTTGCTAGTGATGAACAAGCATACCACACTCATAACAATCACCATCCAGAGCATAGTTTGTCTTTCATGTTTCTTTTGCCACTGCTGAAACACACCACCCACCACCTTACTGTGCTACCATCCACTGCTTGGTCTCCATCAACATTCAGCAAACATCAATGGCTGCAATTTTCTTTTCATGGAAGAATTCAGTGATGCACTTTTGCTTCATATGAACTTTGATATCAGACTGCCCATCTGCTGCCATCTGTCACATGGCACCAAAATGTAACAGGAATTCTGGAGGAAGGTTCAATTTCTACTGATGTACCTCCAACATCTACCTCTGATGTTGTAGTCCAGTGTAATGTAACAGGAGGCATTACTTTCAGAGCAGCCCTCATAGTTATTGCCATGCTTAACTTACGATCAGGTCACTCTTCTTGTATAAAATTGCCAGAAAATATGAAGTTACTCAGTGTTCCGTGAGCATTTTGTGATAAGATGTCTTATAGTTGGTGCTACTAACCAGGGATGTTAAGATAGATCTATCTGTGTAGATTTGCATCGTCTTCAAGCCAACAGAACAGCATTTTGCAGCAGGAAAACTGAGACTGGAAAGTTACAGAGCTGCTGTTTGGTAGTGCTGGTATAGCCTTAGCTTCTGTAAAATGTTAGTTCTATTTATTAAAAACCTGTATGGAAAGCTTGAAGAAAATCTCAGGAAAGTGTGATCTTACAAAAGGATGAGGAAAGTGATATTTAAAATAGACTTTTGTTTACCTACCTTTGCTCTCCTGAATTTTCTGAAAGTGGAGTGCCACTGGTGTGTTCCAGCCTCAGAAACGGGAAGGTGCTCTGGCTGGTGCTTAAGACTCGCACCACCTTGCTCATGCAGAAATAGAATTTAAATTTAGGTTTCATAGTAGCAGAAAAGCAGCCTTGTTTGTATGTGGTTTGGGAAGCAATAGGTATTCTCTGCTAAAAATATTGGGAAAGTATTTCTTTGGGTTTGCCATACTGCTGCTGATACTGAAGTGTAAAGAGAGACAAAAAAAAAGAGCAATTTCTTCTTTCAGTGATTTCTTCAGTCGCTCTGGCTTCTGTCCCATCGGCTTTGCTGGCAGCTCAGGTAGTGTGACAAGTGGTAGCTGTGATAGGTCGCAGGCAATTTGACAGTTTGGCATAGTTTGTGACAAGAAGCAGTTCCTAGACCTAGCAGATGTTGCCTTGCTGGTCTCTGATCACTGCACACATTTGGGAGAGTCTACTGTGTGTGTAGCTGTGTGTGTGTCACAGTTTGATGTAGACTAATATCAAGTGACGGACAGCCTCTGGGACCCAGCTTGCATCCTGCGTGATGTGGGAACTCGGCATCTCGGTGCCTGCCTGAGGCTTAGTAAAGGTTTGCTTCCACAATCCTATTTCTTTTGGGATGATTGTGTAAAGAAGGATAGCAAAAGCCATTTGTGTGGCAAATGGAGATCAGAATTTACATATAGTAAGTAATGTTTAGAAAGCAATGCCCAACTTCCTCCAGCATAGCAGTGTATTTCATAGAAGTATTTTTAGTCTTCAGGAAATCGTTTGTAATGTGCTATTAAAGGTAATTATTTTAATGATTGTTTGGTAATGTGACACCAGGCTTGGAGAAGACAGGTAAATGTATTCTCAGAAAACTGCTTTGTGATTATCTGTTTTTTTTTTTTCCTGTTGTTTTTTTTTTTCCTGATTTAGGTTAAGGAGATGGCATAAGAATGAAAGGACTAGAGCCTGAGAGACCAAGAGGCAAAGTAGCTAATGAATCATTTTGTGCAGATTATAGTAGATAGAGTCAAGAACGCTGTTGTGTTGTTATATATACTTTTCTTAAGCATTAAACTTTTTCAAATTTATTTTGTGCTAATAGCTAGATATTCAGCCAGGTCAGGGCTTTGTCATGCTGGGGATAAAAATCCAGCTTCCTGCACAGTGGATAAAATTTTATTTTTTCTTTTTAGCAATCGTGAAGATAATATCAGTGATACTACTACCCAGTTGTAGACATGCATGCTGTGATTCAACCTCTCTGTCCTGAAAACAAAAACGTTCTCTGCTAAGGTAAGTTGATAGAAAACCACATAGAAATGTCTTGAAATGGAATGCTCCCTTTTTCACTCTTGATGAACTATGGTGCATCAGCCAGAGCTGGAGTGTGAGCATGCTGTTCTGAAAGTTTGAAATTCAGTCTTGGAGAAAAAAAACCAAAAAAAAAGTATTTTGGAGCTGTAAAAGCTGTGCTCTGTTGCTTTGTGCTTTACTAAAACTACATAGCATCAGTTATATGTCTGCTCTGTACTGGTATGTTCAGAGGTGTTCCCTCTGAAACTGAGCATCTTCTCTGAGGAAGCCACGAAGGTGGAGTGCATGTGATTCCCTCCTTCAGGATCCTGTATTTGCCTGTCACCCACCACCTAGTTCCTAAGAAAACCCTCAGTAGTGTCAAAGAAGAAAGGAGGCTCTTTCTTACTTGTAGCTTGAACTAGGTAGTTGAACTATGAAGTCCAGGCCAAAATTTATTAGTGATGTTTTTTTCCAGAGTAGTTTGCTTTCTCCAAGGAAAGTTGGAAGTTGTATTACAGGGCCTTGTCTTTTCTCCTACAGCTGGAGTAACTATGTTGTGAACACATCTACTTTAACACTGTAAAACAATATGAGGCTTCTTACTCTGCTTTCACATGCTAAATGCTTCCAGTGAGCCACCTGAAATGTTTGTTGTGTGGTGACTTCCTTCCACCCGCAGCTCTTGGCAGCAGCTCATTGTGCCAGACAGCCCTGGAGGAGGCAGCTCTGTGGTGGCCAGAGGAGAAGCATCAGGGCAGGGAGGTGGACAATGGAACAGAGACTGGTGGTTTCTAGGCCAACTTGCTTGGAGACATGCCTTTAGTAGAAATACCTGAGACTTGTCCACTGGCCAACCGGTTCTGAATTCTAGTATTTGGCACACTCCTGTGTTTTAGATCAGAACTGTCATCTTATCTACTGAGTTGTATGTCTGTAAGGTGTTTTCATTTCAAGCAAAAAAAAAAAAAAAAACCCAAATGATGATGTAGAGGACCAAGTTAGGTCTGAACTAGGCTTGAGAATTTGTGGTGCACTTGTGAAGGCAGATAAGTAAGAAATGAATGGTAAGAAGGTTAGAGGAAGAACAAAAGGAACAGATCTCTGATAACTTTACAGGGGCTATTGAATCTTGTCTTTGGGAAGAAATACGTAACTGATGGTTTTTCAGTAGATTTGTCTGGCTTTCCTGCGAGCAAGATTTCGGAGGATTTGGAGAAGAGAATCATGAGAAACACTGAAACTCTTAATACTCCCATCACAGTATGATGTGGGGTTTCAGCAAGCTCTTCAGCATCAACATATTGATATCAGTGCTGGTTGTGCATACCATTTACATCAGTATTGTTATAACTGCTGGTGGCAGCATGTAGTCTCCTTGAAAATATCTGTGGTTATTATGTGTATTACTAGAAACTGCTGTGTGTCCCTCTTTAAAAAGAGAGGCTGGTCTTGGAAATCAAAATGGCTAATTTTTTTCTCTATTAGCTTCACGAGGAGTTCCTTATAACTAAAACCACTGACCCAATGAGCCAAGTACCTCCATCAAATGTTTCATTTAATGATGTCTTTTATTACAGTTCAGCGACCCAATAGACTGAGTATCCGCATGGTGGGCTAAGTGCCTTTGAAAACTCGGCAGTAAAACTTCCTGCGTGTCATGTGCTGTGAAAATGTTCTCCCCTGACTGGAGTATGCTTTTTTTTGTGTAACTTTGAAGAAATTAAGCAGCAGACAAAACAAATCAGGAGAATCAGTGTCTGTAAACCTACCTGTAATAATCAAAGGTCATTGTGCTCCAGAGAGATGTTTTACAATGTGAATGAGATAAGAAATTAATGTATTTCAGTCAAAACATTGATTCACCCTTGAGAACACATTTCTCTGGGTCCCCTCTTGTTCTCTCTGCATATCCTATAGTTTGCTGTGTTCTCTTGCTAGCCATTTTCCTTGATTCACTCTTGTCCCTTCTCTTCCTGTGGTCTGTGTCACTGCTATAGTAGGATAACTTGGAGATTCCTGGGTGAAGACTCTGATTTGTAGGCTCTGTTATCTTCTGCAGGAGCTTTGAGAGCAGTTGGGGCACTCAGCAGCATGGGCAGGAGCCAGTCTTATGCTCCCCAGCTGCCCCATGGGTCCCTCACCATCTGTCACGGCAGTTATTTCATCCTGGCTCGTGGGGGCTGAGTCACCAACACTAAGATCTTTAGAAGTGCACAGGCTTACAGCTCTTACCGGGCTGAATTTTTTGTGCTGGTGTTTTTTTGTTTTTTGTTTTTTTTGTTCTTTTTTAATGGCAATAATGGCATTTAAATACACTAAGTGAAAAGTAATCCCCCTTTTAGTTTTCACACGATATTAACCAACTGTTACTAATTGAAAACGATTTATAAAGTTTCTAACAAAATTGGAGCAGACCTATCACACTACAGTGAGTAACTTAGTATTTCAGAGTATCATCATGCATAACTGTGCTTAGAGTGCAACAGGCAAATACAGAATGAGACCCATTCCTAAACTAACTGTGAAGTTTTAGGCTTGGAGATGATTGTTTCCTGCACTGCAGTTTTTCCCACTCTTACTTAGTTATTTCTTAATGATTCCATGTGATCCTTTTCCTTTTTAGCTCTTGCAGAAAAACATTCTTGGATTGATGATCTTGTGGTGTTTACATTCTGCAATGTGTTAGAATGAACAGAAACCAAATAAACTATGTTATGTGAATGAGCTGTGCAAATAAACTCTTAGGATAAAGTGAATTGACTGCCCTCAATCATTTTCAGCTTCTCTTTTCTCTCTAATTGGAATGAATTACTTTGTTTACATCTCTGCTGTGGCTTTGTGTGGTTTCTTTTAAAACCTCATCTCCTAGTTGTTCCATTCTCATTTAGCTGTGCAGTGAATTTTACCAGCTTGTAACAGCTCTATCAGTAAAGGGAGGAATACTTCGTTCAGCAAGGTCTCAGTTATGGATATCGCAGATGTGCCTTGTGAGTTCTGCTCATGAACCAGCTACACTGGGATACAGAGACTGGTAGTTTCTGAGGTATGTGAATGAGGCGTGACAAAGATCTAAAACTGAGGACTTCATTTTTGGGGAAGTTCAGATCCTTAAGATCAGTTTTGCAATACAAACTGAGTTACTTGGAAAAGACCCCACTCATCTTTATACACGTAAAAGATGTGTATTTGGCTTCATGTCAGAAATAGGAATTTACAGAATTTTTAAAAACTTTTGAAGACAGCTGCAATTGTTGTATTTTGTCCTGGGTGGAGAATTTCAAAGGTTTATTTCATGATAATAAACTCTCAAAGGCAGGAACTGTTACTCATCCATGTTTGGAAAGCACCACCAACACGATTTGGATAACAATAGTACTACAGAAGGCTGAAAGAACAATTAAAGAGTGGAAATAATGAGCTAAGGGGGGAACACATAACTTAGTGTGGTGATGGCTGCACATTGACTGAGAGAGGCTAATGCTGCCAGAAGAAACATGTTGAAGTTTCTACTTAGAGATGATTGAAATGATATCAAATAACTTGAAGAAAAATCCTCTGAAATGGAAAAAAAGGAATTTGGCCTTGCTTGTGTGTTCTCCCAGGAAATTTCCTTTATTCTTCAGCTCTCTCTTTTTCCTTCCTTGGGAAGGGGGAGCCTGTCAGTAGAACACCATCCTATATGTGGATTCCAAGAGACATACACAACAATTACCTTCTGCCTGGTAAATCCAACCAGTCAAGGTCTGCTTCCTCCGCTTGCCCCTTTGAGTGCTCTTGAGGTGCTCATTGACCTCTAGAGTGGATGCACCAGTAACAGTTCTCATCCTAATGGTATTTATAAACTAGTTCTTGTGTTTTAAATGTTAGTGTGACAAATAATCAGGTTTTTGGAATAGTTTAGCAAGTAGGTCAGACTTGTCTGTGTGTTACAGATGATACATCTGGGAATTTTCCAGGATTTCAGAGGAGTCTGGGACTGCAGAGAGTTTTAGGGATTCCAGTATTGGCTGCTCTGGATGCCAGTAGGCATCGCTCATACCAGCTCTGCTATAGATCTGAACCTCGTGTACCTCAGGACTAGCAGACCTGTGGGAATAGTACACATTTTAAAAATATTTATTTTATTTTTAACAAAAAAGTTGGATTGAGACTTTTTGCTCTTTTATCTCTATCCTAAATTACATGAAGTATGCGTGTACTTGCTTATTCTAAAATAGTTCCTTAAACTACAAACAAGTTATCATTTTTTTTTTCTTGGTTAAATTAGTTTGTTTTGTATTAATTATGGCTTTCATGAGAAACGTTAAAAAAAAAACAGGAGATCAACTGTAAAGTAGCTACCAGGAAGAAAGCAGGGTTTTTCTAGTGTCCTTGGTCTCAATTTTATCAACCTAAAGTGATCACTTCCTTTCTGGAGCTTTTTTCATGCTTTGTGTATATTATTTCTGTGTGTTGTTGTGCACATGAAATTGACCTCCAAAGAGAGCTAAAATGTAAATACAGGGGAGGTGAGAGATAAGCTGGGTAAAACTATGGCATTGGTACAGTGAACTTTTAGTGAATCATTTGGTCTAAATATTAGAAAATATGCTAGGAAAATACTGCTGTTTTTTTCATGACACTCGTGTTAGATAGATGGACAATGGTTCTGTAGTAGATGGGGGATATAGATCTCACAAAATGTTCCTTCTGCTTCTGTTCACAGGCTGACCACTTGTGACACCAGTGTGCTGTATCCCCACATAGGCAGTGCTCGAGCTGTGCCGCCTTTGCCTGCAGCAACTTCTGTTGCGTGTTTGTGGTTGTTGCTCATTCTTGAACAAAACAGTGCTGAGACATGGTTGATGCTGTTCAGCCAGGCTTCCTGAGGGCTCCAGAACACCAGGTGAGATATCAGCCAGCTTTTTCTGACAAGCAAAAGTGCCTTAACTCTGTCACCCTGGAAAGTACAGCGCTTTTTGGTAAGTTTTATTTTTTTCCTTGCAGGATGCTCAAGGGGTAAGGCTGTGTCAAAGTTGGATATACAAACAAATTTAAAAAAGGAAAACTTTGTTCCCTTTACTCTTCTTGGCAAAGGCTGTTTCTTGGTTATGTGTGTTGTTGGAGAAAAAAAAAACACCAGAAAACCTGTCTTAAAATAATTTCATTCTGATGCTGCTTCTCTGTTTAGATTCCACTATGAATATTTTAGTGTTATTGTTAAACTAAAATTCTTTTATGTTTCCTATTTTCCTTCTGAAAACAATGTTTGGTGAGGACTGTTGATGTTTTAGCTGGTCGTTGTAAGCTAAGACATAGGGGGCTGACTGGTGACCTTGTCTTGCTTTTGGCTGGGCTTGCCTTAGCCTGAAGTGGCCAGGTTTCAGCAGTTGTTTTCCTGTTTTGACATTTATGATCACTCTGCTGCTTCTAAACATGCAGACACTTACTGCTAAATCCTTGACACTCCCGTTTTTATTCCCTCCATCCTCCAACCCTCAAATATATAGATGACTCTTCTGAAAATATGAACAAATTGGGCCAAGTTGACTTGTGAGTTCTGTTTGTGGTACAAAGAAAAAGAAAATCAAACAGGGAAATTTCAGACATGAAAGAAAAATGTGGAAAGGCAGCGAGAGCTCATGTGAAGAGTAATGATGTTGTCACACGAAGAATCACATGGGTTTTAAATAACATAAATGAGCAGAGAAGAGACACTAATACAGAGAAACAAAAGTCACAAGACGTGCTCAGCTCCAGCGTGTTGGGGCCAGCACCTCTCTCAGCTCCAGTTCTGTTTCCAAAGTCATGCAAGACTTGGGGAGGCCTCTAGCTGCAAAATCAAGTTGTGTGGAACTTGTGGACAGGTCTTATTAGGAAGAGTAAGAATTTGTTGTAGAGCATTTCACTGAATTTGCTAAGAAAAAAGACCAGTGTGAACTTTGGGAAGGAGCTATAATGTTTTGTTTTAAATTAAAATAAACTCCAGTGATAAGCTTCAGTTGGCTCAGCAGGAGTTTAATACATTGATTAAACATACTTAACTAATTATTCCATGTCATTTTTTTATCTGAAACATATAAAAATTGTAAAATAAAATGACATTTATTAAATGAAAATTAGAAACAGTATCACTTAGTGTGGCAGGTCTGTAAAATACATAAATTATAATTTATTCAGGCCTTGTTAATACTTCCAAGTGATGATAATAATCCACCATATTTTATTTATTTTTTCCTTTACATTAAAAGTGAATCATGAAATATTTATGAAACAGAAATATCATCTTGCATATTCTACATTTGTGCTTAGTTTTTCTTATATTTCCTCCTGGAGCACCCCTGCCCCCAGTTATCTCTTTTGCTTTCTGCTATATGGACTGATTATGATAGGCATCCACAGTACTCCATGTTTCTTACTGTGGGATTCAAACTCAGGCAGTTTTCTAGACCTTCTTCTTACATAAAGCTGTGATGTGCTTCTGTGCTGTAGGAAGCACTTTGTAGAACTTACCCTCTTTGATACTTGCAGGTCTAGATCAAGCAGTGAAAAGCACCACAGCTATAATGATGTAGCACATGTTATAAATGCTGTCGTATTGTTCAGAAGAGCATACCCCTCTCTTGTATTATTCTGCACCAACATGCTTCTGCTTACATGAGTGGAAAGACAGCACTGCAAAACAGAGCTCTAGCTATCCCCATGGGGAACGGTGCCTCACAAATCATCCTGGACAGCAACCAGAGAACTGGATTTTTGAGTGTTCTTGAGGAATTCCCAAAAGTGATTTGTGGCACATGTGCATGTCAGTAGTTACTGAATGGCCTTCAGCGGGTTTTGTTGTACATACAGTGACTTGTTCAGGGTCCTTCTTGCAAACATACTTTTTTCCCTCTGATACAGAGTCCCCATATTACTGTATAACTGACAGTTGGCAATGATAGTATCCAGCAAACATTCTGTAATATCTGTCATAGTGTGATTGACACAAATGCCTGCAGGGAGGCTCCTGTTCTGTGAAGTTTTTGATTGAGGATATTGCACTTGATGTTACGCCATGGATCACACAGCTTTGTGTAGCTGCAGCAGCACATGCAATGAGCAACTGATGTTACTGAAGTGTTTCTATGTTCTGCACCTCACACCAAGAATCATTTCCTTATTTTACAGTGAATTTACTCATCCCAAAGCATAGGAAAAGCCAGATTTAAGAGGACAAATGATGACTACAACATTAAGTTTTTCTACTGTTTGTGTCAGCCTGTATTATAAGCCCGGTGGTCTGCGATGGGGTTGGGCTCCAGTGATCTGAGCAGAGTACTACAGCTGAGCCATTGTTAATGTAGGCACCATCAGGAGCCTGTATTCCATCCACATTTTGCTTTACTTTGCATGTGAATTATCCTCCTGGGTGTGCGCAGAAACTACCATAAGACTGAATGTTATCTAGGACTAAAGGACATGAGAGTGATTTCAGGAAACAGGGGTCATGACTTGGAGTGATGGGAAAAGCTCACCTATTTTTGTGTAAGTCCAATCTTGCATGCCAGACTTAAATAAATTAGAAAGGCTTTTGTCCCACAGATGAGCAAAAAAAGGGGCTTTGGAAAAAGTTTGATGATGGGAATCCTTGTCTTGTCCTATTGGCATGGGCTGGACTGGGCTGAAACTACCAAGTAGTGCAGCAAGGTTGGTTCCACTGACATCAGGGTAGGCATGTCTACACAAAGTGAGGGTTAAGCCCTCTTCTACTTTAATAATTTGGCAAAGTTTTCCATATTGTTGGTAAACTGCCATTAGAAACTGAATCTTTTCTCTAAAAGCTTATTGCAACTGAGAATATGGGATGGGCACAGAAGTATTTACCCTCATGCCAGCATCACAGGGTTACAAAGCTGTGAGATCTGGTGCTCCTAAAACTTACCTGGAATTTTTTTGTATTGTTATTAGTTTAGTCTGATTCTCTGAACTGCAGTCTATAGCAAATACACCTGCACAGATAAAATGATAGCAACTGTACTGGAGTAGCTAAGAGTGTCATTAGAAGTTTTATCACGTATCTAGACTATGGGTTTCATATTAAGGGTTAATGAAAAGTGTTATTCAGTATTCCAGGAAATTGTCAAGATCACCAAGTATTGTACTGATGACCTGTGATACATTGAACTCACTCTTTCCATGTTTCCAATAAAAACACACAGCGGATTGTTCCAAAATCAGTGTCAAACACAGTTAAAAATAAATTCCCTTATAATTTAAATCTGCAGTACATATACTAAATATAGTGCCTATATATATATAATATAAATAAATGTTTTCCTTAGATGAGATTTTGATCCTGAGACCTCACCTGGATCTTATGAGATGTAGTTTTTAGTTATGATTCCCAACAGTTAAAAGTATCCTATCTATTTGACTCTGTTCTTATTTCAACACTAACACAGCTTTGTTTTATTCAAACACAGTATACAAATAACTAATTATGGAGCAGTTTCTTCCCCTTGAAGCATTAACCCTTGGCACCATGCGGAACAGTCCCTTTTCAGCTACAAGACAGTTTAGAGGCAGCAGTGGACTTGATCTCAGAACAGTAGGGTGCTACTGACAAGCTGTTGGACTGCTTCACCCCCTGCTCTTGAAATGGCAATCAGATGAGCCAGAGGGCAACTTTAAGAGAATATTTTTCTCTTGTAGCTGTAACATCTGCCTCCTTGGCAGCCTCTGCTGGCAGTTGTGCTGGAAGCTCTGGAGTTGCCCCTGGCCCTGTGCTGTATTTACATTGCTGAGAGGTTAACCTGAGCTCTGCTGGATCCTGTTACCTGATTTTCTTTTGTTCTGTCATTTTTCTCCTCCGATTGTTTGGCTGCTTAACCCTTTTTGAACAATGTTTAGAGTGAAATCAAGTGTGCAGAATGAGATGAAATGCATTAACTTTTTAAACTAGTAAATTCCTTTTTGAGTCAACACAGCTTTTTCTGATCTGTTTAGCTGGGTTTATTTTGCTTCAGCCTACACAATTTCATCATTGCTGCCTGAGCATTTGAAAGTGCTGTTCCCTACATTTGTACTTTTCTCTTAGCATCAGTTTGTTTATTTTTTGGGGACTCTTATGTGTTTTATATTTCAGTCTTCTCTTCTGAGAAACTGTATTTTGACTTGTGCTTCATTTTGGTGGAATGATGTGGAATGCATAAAGACAATTTAAAAGTAGTCAGCATGAACATATCAATATTTATTGAAATACTGAAAAAAAAATCCATTGGCGATGAGAAACTTCTGGCAAGAACTGACATGACAATATGTATTTCACTGATACAGTAAGAAAACTTCAACTTCAACAAGTAACTCACTGCACATTCTAAGAGTTGCATGGATTTAAATCCAAGGCAGCTGCAGAACATCTGTAGTACAAATAGTCAGACTTTACAGATTGTCTGTTTACACACACGGAACAACTATAATAAACCAGCCAAAGCCAAAACCTTTGAATTTTTAGTCTGCTTTTACTAATATGTCCTGTAATCAATAAGACAGTCAAAAGCAAATGTCTGGTTACAAAGTAGTTAACAATTAACATGAGGTTTGGTTATTTTCTTTTTCTTTTTTTTTTTTCTCCTTTTGTTTGCAAACTTTGGGCAATCAAGTGGGATTCTTGGAATGACAGATATGGGCAAATATATGTTAGTTTATCTGAAATTGTTTCCATTAAATTGTATGTAAAAATCTTCTTTCTTACATCCTTATTTTAATTCTTTTGTCCTGTATGTAGATTATCATGCTGTGAATACAGCTAGTAACATTTTTAAAGCTTTTTGCTTAAATATTCAGTGATATTCACTGTAGCATTTCAATAGCAAAAAAGAAAAAAAAAAAAAGAGAGAGAAAAGAAAATGCAAACACTTGAAATATGCTTTGTTTTTCTTTTAAAAAGGAAACAAATGACCAAACTTTGAACTATACTCATGATATGTAGATATCACAACCACAGTCAATTGCCACCTGCATCTTACTGTCTGTTAATTTAGTTTGTTTGAGGGAGAATGCTCTTAGGTAAATAATGTTGCCATGCTTGCTGTGTGGGATGACCATGGGGGTGTATTTGCTTTTGGCCAGTATGTCACTGTGTGCATTCTGTGACTCAAGGCAGGCATCTAGGAGGTGCAGACATCAGGCTTTGCTGTGTTTGTACCCTATGCATGGACAGAATACAGCTGATTAATACAGGTGATTAAAATAACATGTTAACTAATGCAGATGTAATAATTAATGTCTTTGGTATACAGTGTGTGGATAGTTGGAAAAAAAATAAGAGAATGCACCTTTTCAAGTTCACATGAAACAGAAAAAGCTACAACTCACATAATTTACAATAGATTTAAATAAACTACACTTAGGATTATGAAGATTTACAGACAATTAATCAAGTGAATGATTTAAATTTATGAAGACCTTTGTGTGTCCCTGAACTATGTTCCACTAGCTTGAAGACATGCTACAGTAAACACATATATTTGGCTTCTTCATTCTGGCTATATCTTAGATAAAGTTGAAACCAACAAACAATAAATTAGCATCATAATTGTCTACAGTGGAAACTATCATATACAGTATAAATAAACTATTCAAAAGCCAGCAATCTTCATGAAAAAAAATCAAAGAATTAGGATTTTATACAGTTTCTACAAGTGATTGTACAGCTGATAATCTCAAAATTAAAGTCAAACTAAAGTCCCCTCCCCCCACTGATTTTAGTGTCTCACGACATACAGTAATTAAGTACTGGTAAAATAATTACCAATTTGAAAGCAACATTAAGGAAATCACTGCTTTGCAATTTTATCACAGTTTTTTTTTTCTTTTTTTTTTCTTTTTTCCCACAGGACCTAAAGAATGTAAACACTATGTTTTTGTTAATGTTAGAGGCTAATACTTTATTTTAAATATATGTTGATCCACATCTGCACAGTTACCTTTAAGGATAGTGAAATAAGGCAAGACTTAGAACCGTGGCACTACATTTTAATACTGATACCTTCATTCGGACAGAGAGAGATTTGTTTGTTCTTCTCCAGTATTTGTTCTGCAGCAGACTTTGGCCTACATAGACACAGCAGTATCACTCTTCATTTTTGCGTTAAAAAAAAAAAGTGTATTACTTAACCTTAAAAAAAAAGTTTGATTAGATATTGGACATCATCTTGTACAATTTACTTGCCTAGTCTTGCATTGCTTAATGCATCTCTGTTCTTTTTTATTTTATTTTTGTTTAACAACAGTATTTGTTGAAGAAGTTGTCACTTTTAGTGGCTTAGGTATCTTCCTTTTTTTTTTTTTTTCTTTTTTTTCTTTTTTTTTTTTTGGAAAAGGCCATGAGTATATAGCAGAGCTATATTTTAGCCACTGCACTAGTGAAGTATATATTTGAGTTGATTTTTTTTTTTTTTTTTTGTGCATTTATCTTAGATTTTTAATGATAGCCAGTGACAGTAGTAGAAGAAGGATACTGCCTGATTTAATAACATGAACACGTAATGAAACAGACTTTAGAACATAGTAAGAATGCCAAGCTAACTTGAAAACAGACTCTTTGTATTAGCTATTTGCAGGCCTGAGAGACTGTCAAAACCAGCCTCCAGGGAAATGGTGGCCATACTACCTAGAACATGGCCTAGGCCAACTCTCTCTTATAGACTGTTAAATGATGCCACATTATTTATCACAGAAGAAGTGTTGGGTCCTTGGAAGAATGATAGAAGATGGTATAGATGCAGCTTTGCATCTATTATAACTGTTCTAGAAATCCTGCTGTACAATGAAGGAATTTAGTGCACTCAAATTCCCCACTCTCTTAGCTCAACAATACAGATCAGTTTTCCCCTAAATTTCTTCGTATTGGCAATCAGAAGTTAAATATACAAGAATCATTCTGTCCTTATTCATGTTGACATTGGTGATAGTATCCACTTTTTAAGTTTACTTCACTCCAGTTTATAAAGTCCTATAGAGATTCCTTTGGGGATGTGTAGCATATGATTCACAGTTTGCAATACAAATACCCTGATACATCACTTATTTACTATTAGTATTTGATTATTATACCATTTTGCAAAGTCTTAAAACCACATTTTAATTAGTGTTGCTTGGAGCAGTTCAGAGTATATTTTTTCCTTGAAAGCAGAAGCTCTAACGGATATAATTTATGCTCTCTTTGCATGCAGCATCTCAATGAGAAGGTTATTACATGGAACATCTCCATTCAGGTGTTTGTAGTAGAGGTATTCTTCTGCCTGCATGCTGATGGCCCGGATTTCTGGTAGTCGCAGGAGAAGCTGCCCAAATTTGTCTGTTTGCTGTGGGTAATTACACATCGTGTAGTCCAGCAGAGCAGCATTCACTTGTTCCTGAACACCCTCCACAAGCTGGAAGTTCTCTAGATTTTTGACATCTGAATGATAATTAAGACAACAACAAAAAAAGTAAGAACAATTGAGTTGCATTTTAATTACGGCTTACTAAGGCAATTTTTCACTAAATGTTGTGGGTTTTTTTGTATTTTTTTTCCTCCTGACAAAAGCATACTCTACAAGCTGCTGAATATTCAGTGATCCCTTTTGCGAACTTTCCTGGGAAAATGATCACAAAAGAGCTTTAGCGGAGTGTCTTGTTGAAATTCTGCATATACCTCAAATCAATTAGACACCAATGGAGTCTGAGCAAGGTCAGCTCTTTTTGTATCTTACAAAAAGAAAGGTTGAGGATTCCTAAAGTAGAAGACCATGATATATTGCTAGCAAATGAGTCCCAAGAGGAAGCCCTATCTTTAACCTAGTATGTTACACAATTCATATAATTCTGTATTAATTTTTCTGACCCAAGGTGAAATCTGTGTCCAGGGTATGATGTAGTTAATTCTAATAAAAAGTGACAGCGCTCTTGTTTCTGTTTGACATTTTCTAAATGATTCTGAAAGCCTTTGACTTGTCTAGTCTATGTTAATGAACCATCTGGTACACTCCAGTGACTGCCAAAATAATCTTCCCTACTAGAAACTCTCTAAAATATATATTTCATTGACTAATGATCTTTATAAATTGAAATCATTGTCCTTTGGGTGGAATACCAGATAAGAGTGGTGCCCTTTAGCCTGACTATGCTTCCTGAAATCCAACATGCTAATTTTATTTGGTATTGGACAACACAGGTGCTTTCATCAGTAGGTAGGCAAGATTTGTTCACTCTGCCTCTCTTTGTCTGTCTTCTTTCTGTTCCTACACAGGAAGTTTAAGCTACAGAAATGGTGGTCAGAGGTAAATCACAGAATCATAGAATCACAGAATTGTAGGGCTGGAAGGGACCTGTAGAGGTCATCGTGTCCAACCCCCCCACCTAAGCAGGCTCCCTAGAGTAGGTTACACAGGTAGGTGTCCAGGCAGGTCTTGAATATCTCCAAAGAAGGAGACTCCACAACCTCCCTGGGCAGCCTGCTCCAGTGCTCTGTCACCCTTATCACAAGAACTTTGTGCAGAACTTCCTATGCTCCAGTTTGTGGCTGTTTCCCCTTGTCCTGTCACTGTGCACTGCTGAAAGAAGTCTGCCAATATACTAACTCCTTACTGTTTGAGTCCGTTTGTAAAACCTGTTTCCATGCTGTCTTTTGACATATCTGAAGACTGCAGAAATTATTCCAAAACTTGCAAATCAGACTGCTGCTATAATGCAGAAAGTGGGAAGCGATCAAAGTACTCTTGCTGGGAGAACTTATTTTGGTCGACGTTCAATCATTCATACCATCAGTAGAGTACTGTAATACGGTTTCTTTGAATAAAGACAAATGTGTCCCTATATGGATGGTCTTTGAGCAAGGGAGAGGGTGAATTTGGCAGAATTTGGTTCATTGTAAATCCCAGCCTTTGAATGGAGGGGAAATGAGTGTTTTCCTTTGTAAAATAGGAACACACATTGGTTCCCCAGTCCAGTGGACTGGAAAGCTGTGTAAGTTGGATCTAATTGCACCTTTTCCTAGAAGAGCTTTAAATAGAACAAATGGTTCCTGCTCATAACTGTGCTAGAATAAGAGGAAAATCGTTGATGGTGGCAAACATTTTTCCTCAGGATCAGAAAACAGGAGGGAAGCCACGGATCCCAATGGCAGAGCTGGATTGCATGCACAGACTTTGAGCAGGAGCCTCTCTGCAGCATGCTGTACTTGCTGCCGGCTGCCCGTTACCTTCACTCTTGCATGGGCTTTCTGCAAGGTGGATGGTTCCTGCCATTATTATTGTCTGCCCCTTTCCCACTTTCACTGTGGAAATGAAGCAAGTGGCTCCCTGAATCTGATGCTGCTTGCTTGGGAACCAGGACATGACATCTGCTTGAATTTTGCTATCTGGCTTTAAAGAACTCGCTAGCAGTACTTAGGTGATGATGACTGTCCAACTAGAATCATCTGAAATTTCAGTATCCAGAGTGAGGAGAACTGGAAATTTCAGAGCCGCTGTGCGTGGTCCCTGAGCTATTCACACTTATTTATCTGAAGTCTTTCTGCCCATGTCCCTGGTAAATCATGTTTTCGTATATTACTCTGGATGTTTTCTAAGAACTGTTTGTTTTCACATAGGTACCTAAAACTCCCAAGGCATTTTGCAGTGAGTGTGACTTGATTTAAAAGTTGAGTGTTGTGTTATGATTAATAGATTGCTTTCAGAGGCAAGTTGCAATCATGAATGAATTGGCTGAACATAAATTCCCCCAGCAAATGTGGCCTGTGTTGGAGTTAAATTGTGTTAAACAGAAAGATAAATTGTATAATGATTTTAGAATTAGCATGTCAAACCTTTTTCCTGCTAAAAATAATTTCAAAATAACTTTAAACAGTTCTTTAAATACTTGTGCATGGCAACAAAAGCATTAGAGTCAGATTTAAAAATAAGTACAATTAACACAAACAGTAAACAAAAAGTAGTTCTGGGGCTTCTATGCTGCATCCAGACAGAGGAAATACTTTTAACGTATTCCTGGCATTTGTGATGAGAATTGGATGTTTGTAAACAAGGCGGTTTTAGTTAATCAGTCCGAATGCAAGCAATTTTCCTTACTCTTTCTATAGCGAATGGGAATATTCATGGTCCAAGTGACTACAGTGTTGGACATCATTACATTTGTGTGTTGATCTCTCTGGCAGTGCAGTCATGACAGAGATGGTGTGGAGGCAACCTGACGACCGGTTGTGTCTTTTGAGTGAGGTCCTCATGGCGTAACCAAGATTGGCAGTTTAGTATTTAGATGATAGTGACTTTATCTAACTACAGTTTTATTTTTGTTGCAGATGTTTCTCACGTGCTTTGGGTTTGTTTTTGTTCTTGACAGTTATTATTTAACTTTGGCTAAAAGAGCTTGCTTTAGTTTTCCAAGTATTTCCTTTTCGATAAGGATCCTTTGAACGCTGATGAGGTAAACTGGCAAAACACCAGGTGATGCTGATGTAACTGCTGAAGTCAGAGCTGTATAATGAGCATGAAATCTGCTACTGACGTACAACACATCAGTCTTTTGTGCTTTCGTGTAATTCTTCACTCCTGTCTGCTTTTTAGAATTGCAGTGTCTCTTACCAATTTTATTTCAGTTAGTAACAATTTAAAGTACACATGTTTAAGCTTAATGCAAGAAATAATTTTCCAGGGCTTAGACACTTGTAAATTAAATGAGTAGGAATAGGTCCCCCCCCCTCCCACCCACACACCCTTAAATCCTAGCAGCTAGAAAAAGTGTTTTGTGTTGCTTACAGTAAGTATCAGTCTCTTATCTCTTCTACTTTATTCACTCAGGGACTAATTACGAACTTTTTACATGAAACAGCCTTACTGCAAGCTCACAGTGGGGCGCGCATCTATTTCTATCCTTATTGGAAAGTAAACCCTTAGGTCTTCTGGAATATATTATATGTTTTACAAGAAATAGCAATTGCTTTTCTGTCAAACAAAGAATTTTTTGTTCTCTATAGCTTACTTTTGACGATTAAGACAAAAACAGTTTTATAGTGTGTCAGGATCTGCTCTGCACTTACTGTAAAAATGTGCTACTATTCCCACAAATCTCCCAATTTTGATTCTTTTATACATCTGCTATAAAGCTGTGTTTTTAGCTGAAACTGCATGCAACATTCAGACCAACAAGAACATTTCTGCATATTTTTCCCAAAAATGGGTCTGGTCTTTAGAGGGGAAAATATTTAGATTTCAGAGAGGTTTTCTCCCTCTCATATTCCAAACATGAAATACTGAAAATTTGGTGGTGTATTAATCTGTAGAGAGATTCCTTTGGTCTGGGAATTCTGAAAAGCAAAATGAAAGAGAATGAGAGATTTAAATCTGAAAAAGAGTAACTCCTTAGGAGCAGCGTAAATATTTCCTAGAGAAAGCTGGTTAAATTTTACTGCACGCATTTTATCAGGCACTTTTTCCATGTAAAACGGGGAACAAGTGCACACACTGATACATCAGCTTCCACTGTGGATTTTGCACCATTGCAAATTATGGTATTGCAAAGGTGAAATAAGGTTATGTTCAGGATTCTCTGAGGGTAGAAGTCCCTCATTTTCATAAGACTGGAAATGGACATTCCAGGCAGTAAGACTTGATCCCAGCCCAGGGCTCATCTTCCTCTCCTTTAAAGGGTACAACTCTATCCATGTAAGGAGGCTAAGGGATTTTACTAAAATCCAACAGGCCCAAGTGCTTAGCAACTCTTTGGAATGGTCAAAAAAGTATAGCTAAAATATGTTTTTTAAACTCTGCCAGGGTGGCCTTCAAGCTCATCTCCAAGAATTTTGTCCAGCTGGACTGGAAATTTTGTTGGTTAATTTTGATATGTGATAAAGAAATCTTTGAGAACAAGAATAGTAATGGTTGATAGCTGCCAGCTTGAAAATTGTTCGTGATTCTCTGTAGTTTAGACAGGAACAGCCTAGCACATCTGTCATAATAGCAGATATATGGCATTCTGTGTCTAAGTTTTCTTGACAACCAGACTACTATAATGAAGAAAGATTTGTGTTAAAGACGAACTCCTTATTGGAAAATTCCCCTTGATTTTATTTGAGCTTGTTTGTACTGAATATTATTTACTTAGAAGGCATGGGAAACAGATTCTTTTAGATGTGTTTATTGATTGATAGGAAGGTGCTTTTCTCAGCACTTACCAAAACTTGAAAAACTTTTACATTACAGCAACAGAGATCACATTTGTATTCGTAAAGCTTCCCAACTCTGAAGTAAATGTATTGAAAACTTTTCCTGTTTTCTAAAGGGTTCTTTCTCTGTCTCTAACAGGGTAAAGATTTATCTCTGACTGTTTATGAGGGTCATAAAGCAATTTTCATCTTGAGTTGAACATAGCATCAGATAATGGGCACATTGTTTTGAAAATCTTAATTGAATTATTCTCTAGCAATGTATTTAATTTGTAGGTAAGTGTTAGGCAAAAAAACAACTGTATTTCCACGGTAAGAGTAAGACTCTAATGAGAAAGGAGGCTGTAACTCATAGTCCAAATGCTGTTCCATCCCCCATGTTTGATCTTGGTGGACTTTTGGTTTGCTTCAGAACAATTCAGAAATCAACTAAGACATGTTTTGGTGTTGTTTCATAGTGATAGGCTTCTTTCTAATGGTATTTAAAATATCGAGGCATATTTTTTCTCTGCCAAAAAGACTGTAAAATCACAGATTCGTACTGAGAATATCAGTTTCTGATCTCTATTAGGACCTGTATTTATTTACTTCATTAAATAATTTTATATATCTTTTGCTACTGTTAGGTCTGCAATGAAAAGGGAGCTAGGGATTACTTATCTGAGTTCTCTTTACACAACTGAAAATATTTTACTAAGTTTCAGTTGTTTCTGTTCTTGCACTCAGTGAAGTCAAAGGAGGAAACCTGATTTGATCTCGTCAGTCTTTATGACTGGTGTAATTAACTGACTGAGTCATGAGTCAGGAAAATAAAACAGCTTGACTTTCAGCAGCTCAGGCTGAGAGTTTACTGACTTTAAAGCTAAGCAAACAAACAAAATCTCCACCTACTTCTCATCCTGGCAATGCAGGAATGGACATCGTTGTACCCTTCAAATGATGCATACATGATATGGTAGTCATTGAAACAAAACAAAGCAGGATCCTGCCAGGCCTATTCTGGAGGAAGAACTGCTCACAGGTCCTGAGCCCAAGTCCATAGGCAGCTACCTGTAAATGTAAAGCCTAGAGCTTCTCACTGGGGCTCTTGAGGGAAAGCAGGACTAGGTACAGGAACACAACTAGGGCTGTGGAGAGCCAATGGGGAGAGCAGGTTACCCCAGAGGAGACATGGATAGATCAGATACACCAGATCCAAGCAGAGGTTACACAGTTAGCACTTCATTTTAGAAATGCTTTATCTGCAGGATCGCCTGACTTTTTTACTCACCAGTTCCCTACACGCCTGGAGTTAATTTCCTGCTGATGTTCCATTCTTATCTGTGGATTAGGTGAGCTATACAGCATGTGCTTAACTCTTTGCTCTGCCTAGCACTCACTGTATGCAACCTGTTGATATGTTAGTCCATGCTTAGCATTCACTGATGTAATTAGGTTCCGCATAAGAGAGTTGCTGCTGCTTTCTTTGAAGGCACAGAAAAAAGGACAGGAATTTCATAGAATCATGGGATCACAGAATCTGGAAAAGACCTCTAGAATCATCAAGTCCAACATCAACCCATTTCTACCATGTCCACTAACCTATGCCCTTCAGTGTCACATCTACATGTTTCTAGAACACCTTCAGGGATGGTGACTCCACCACTTCTCTGGGCAGCCTGTTCTAATAGTTGACCACCCATTCAGAGAGAATTTTTTTCCTAATGTCCAACCTGAATATATTCAAAGAAGAAAGTGGAGTCTCCCAACTCTTCAGAGGGTGATCTTAGCTATTGCTGGCTACAAGCTGTTCTTTCTGGAGGTATGCTCCAGTTTTTGAGTTGAAGCTGTGCTGCTGCAGAGAAAGATAGAACAAACACAAGGGTTTAAGCCCAAATTTATAGTCTGGTTGCAAGCTGGTGGTGAGACAGCTGCCTGGTCCGACATGGCTTTCTGGTTCTGCTTTCAGGATTGTTTGTATTTTTGATAGGGTGACCCTTTCAGTTAACCTGCAGATCAGTCTTAGAAAAAAAATAACCCAAGTCTCTTTTTCAGGGACAAGTTCTATAACACTGTCCTATATAGCCATGATTGTATTTGTATGCAGGCATGTGTTGATAAGCTGGGGCTGAAACAATTTAGGAAAGATCTCATAGATAAACTAAGAAAGAACATCACTTAAGACTAATTTTTCCTAACTCCTCATTTATTCCCAGGTCTTTACTATATGCCTGAGCTAGAAATAATTGTCTTTCAAATATTCAGTTGGAATAAGCACAGCTAAGAAAAACAGCTAAGAAAGTAATTGTCATGATATCAACAGGCTTCAATATATGCATGTTTGAATGTGGGCAGACCTACAGCCCTACCATTAGTTTTATATCACACAGTGACCAGAGAAAAAGAATTAGATTTGAGAAAACAAGAAAATTAGAGTTATCATAAGAGTTAACAAAACAAGAATAAACAGTATATTTGATGAACCAAGTGGTTTCCCAACTTAATTTCTGAAACATCACTTCAATCTTCAGTAACGCATGAACAATACTGGATTATTGATATTTTAAAGAAATTGGCTGTCAGTATCTACAATTTGTAAGGTGTGAATGGTTTAAAATGTCATAAATATTTATGAAGTTCCTGTGAATGGTGATAGGGACATCATACAAAAGCCTTGAAGTTATGAACTGAGGCAGAAAGGGTGTTGTATGCAACTTGCAATAAACGACTGTGCAGTACAATGGAAAGAGGAGCAAGGAAGAGTCTACTGTTTGGATGGGAAGCCACTGAGTGTGCAGAAACAAAAAGAATGTAGATTTAGAAATTCACCTCCTTTTAGAAAAGTTTGCTCTGCTTTTGCTGAGACGTTTTCAACTTTTCTGAACTATTAGATTTGTATTCTGCAGTCATGAGAAGTTTAGATGTTATCTATCCTTTTCCTCCCTATTCCTCTCTTCTGTTACTCAACTACTGCTGAAAATAGGACCAGAATAATACCAGAGGTATTTCTGCTGCTGTCACTGGAACTACACGAAAGGAGAATGTAGTCCTAAAAGAAGTAGTATAAATATTTTCTGGAAAAATACCCTATATACGTTTCTACTGAGGTTAAAGCACAGAAGTGCAGCTGCCACTGAAACCCTTTTGAGTAGCAGGCTCTATCCTTTTATAAAGCCCATCTGTCTCTACAGAGTATAAAAAATGCATGATCATAAAAAGCAGTGCTCCTTAGGGGAAAAATCTCTCTGTACTAATCTTGTAGTCACTTTACAAAACAGTTTTTAATCCCAAATTTGCATTTGATTTTCAGTCAGGAACTTTTGTGGTTTTTGCAAAGTTTTCTTATTCCATTAGAATAAGATATGAGGTACAGTTTGTTCAGGTGGCAAGTCCAGACTATGAATAAACCAACGTTATCATATGAAAGAGAATTAAACAGGCAGATCCAAGTGGGGATATATTAAGCCAAATTTAAGCTCCAGTAGTTGAATTTAGCCTGTACTAGATGTCTGGTTTGCCTCAGGATATATTCAGCTTTTCAGCTAATCGACTGAGGAAAACTGCCTCAGGTATGATAAAATTTACAAGACAGCTCAGTCGAATAGTTCTTGTTATAAATACTAGCTTAAAGGCATTCTTCTGGTCTTTGGGATCATGACTGTATTTGCATTTAATTATTATATTTCAAACTTTTTTGAACTTGATTAAAAATATTAGGCCAGCCAATTATATTATTATAGTGGTTTGTAGGTAGGAGCAGAACTTCATACCACTTTTTTACTACTTGGTGAATTTTCTTTGCACTTTTCCTTCTGATTATATCCAGAATCCCACAGGAGTGGAAAGTGTTACAATGTCTTTTCTTTAAAAGAGGAAAAGCAAAGGTGTTTTAGTGCTGTTCTGCTCTAGGGGATACAGAGCTATACCACAACACTCTGTCAGTGTAATCAACAAATAATTTAGAACATTAAGTCCTCTGCCTTATTTGAAACAAGGATCGGTGTGATACAGTCATCCTATCTTTTTTTCCAAACTTTGATTAAAAAAAAAAATCAGTAAAATAACCACTATTTTATTGTCTTACTTTGAAACAATCTAAAGCAAAACATCATTCATTTACTTGCTCACTGCTGAAAGCCCTATGGCAGAACTACAGTAGAACTACAGACTTCTTTTAACCAAACACTTGAATTTTGTACTTACAAGAGCTAGAATTCACTGTTGACATTTGCAGCTATTTACTATATAAGTGTAACAGCAAACTGCAGTTTGGTACATTTAAGCTGTTGCCTCGAGATACCGTTTCAATTCCACATCAAATTAGTGTTGATAAAAAATCTGCAGGCTTAGATGTGTTGATGAGTTTGGTTCCTCTCATATATTTGTATCAGTCATCAAATTATTACCAGGCCTGACCACAGCAGCCTGTGTGCTTGCCCAGCTGTGGTGCACCAAACACTGAGCTCCTGGCTGAGTGGCAGCAAAGCCCAGGCCCCAGGGCAAGGCTCTTCCAATCTCTGGCACTGGTGGAATAAAGGAACGCTTCTGTCTCTGTTGTTGCCTGTTGATCTGAGAGAAAGTTACAGATCTCATTTTGTCCTGTGATATGTATGTGCTGTGTTATGGAAGAGGTTTGTCAAAGGCAGCCCAAACAGAAATGTCTGCAGCTACACTGGCACTCATGATGCTTCTCGTTTGAGTCCCCTGGTGCTTTATTTGTTTAGGTTGTGGATTTTGTCTTCACTACTCGCTCTCTGGAAGGATTTTGAGGTTCAGATTCACCACAACCTAAATCAACGCTCACTGTTGAGGCCAAGTTGTAGCTTGGCCTTCCTATGCTATGCAAAGCAGGGTGTTTCACCACCTGCAGGTATTTCTTGATGTGCAGGACCAAATTGCCATTTGGAATGAAATTTCTATTTTATTTTTCATTTTGTATTATAAGATTTCTGTGCTGCTTTTACAGTTTTTGTAGTACTGATTTGGATTTCTTTCCTTAAAAGTTAATTTTCCTAAAAGTTATGTCCAGGGCAAGAAACGTGACTTTCTTCTAATCTTGTGACCATGATAGATGATGGATGTGCATTTCACAGGATGCAGTTCATGTAAGTACACATGTGCATCCTCATGTTTGAATTTCATGGCAGTGCACAGGCTTTCCAACTCTAAGGTATTCAGCAACAAACAGTGCATTTATAGCTGTCAATCAGCACAGTCTCCAAGAGCCGAGGTAATCACTGACTTCTGCAGCAGAGCCTGCCCTGCAGGAGCTCTGTGCTTGAGGACACCAATGGCCTGAGCCAATGCTCAGAGCAATGCTTGTTAACATTTACTTTCGTTCTTGGCATTCCTGGTTTACATTCACTAATTGAAGCTTATGTGTTTCCACTGGCAAATAAACATATTTAAACCAAAAATTATGCTTCCCCTCCCACCCCCCCCAATCATGTATTGAAAAGTTTTTTTTAGTGTACAGTCCAAGGAGCACCTCTGAGCCTGTAGCCATACAGTAGTACCTTTTTAATCTCTGCTCTGTTTGTGAGATTAACACAGATATTGTTGGCCCGTTCACCATAAGCAATTTACTCAGTATAGTCTAGTTCAATAAACATTAACACAATTCTTACCACTTCTGTTCAACCAAACATAACGAGCTTCCAGTGAAGGATAGCTCAGCAATATGTTATTTTGATATTAATTTCCTAGGTCAGCTAGAGATCCCAGCAGAGAAAAGACAAATCAAGGCTGACGCTTGGATAAAAAATCACATACTCGAAAAATTTGACATGGAATCCAGTGATGTCAGAAATCCTAGCTATTTGATGCTTCAAATTCAGACATTCTTCATGTAGACCAAAATAACAGACATTTATAGTGTACCTTACTGCTGGTGACTATTTAACAGCTAGGTGCTCTCACAGCATGGTACTCTTTATGTGCTCAGTAATGAAAGTTGGCTATTGATTTTTCTGTAGCTGCTTGTAACTATTATAGTTGATACATCAATAGAAAAGGAAAGCACAATGTTTCATAGCAGGCAGAAAATCAGAGAATACATGATGCTGTGACAGTAAATCATGGCATAATCTCAAGAATTGATAGATGGTTACTGCTAACTTGAAACCCATGGCTTTCTCTGAAAAGGCTGGCCTATAATCGCCCAATACTTTCTAACAGACTGACTGCCTGTAATAGTGGTAAAGGACACCACACAATGTTTCATCTTCAGAATAATGGTTTCCACGAGGCAAGTTGTTTTGTTGTGGTGGAATTCATTTTGTGTCTTACTGGAGAAGGAGGGCAAAAGAAGGATTTGAATGCAGTTTAGATTAACAGTTAGAGATTGTAGGAAAAAGATTGTTTTATTTTCAGGAAAGCACAAAAAGGTTATGTTTGGGAAAAAAAAAAAAAAAGGAGGAAGAGAAGTTGTCATTAATTTTTAACTTGCAAAAGTCTGCAGTTAGTTGAAAAGGAAACACAAAAGACCTGATTATTCTTGAGATCAAAATATTGGAGCTGTTCTGTCAAGAAAGGCAAATGCAGAGAAAATAACTTTACCACAGCCATTTCCAGCTCCACAGCATCCTGAAAGGGCGCCAAAGGCACGTAAGTAATTGAAAGCTCTTTTTAGTGCCTGCTTCTGTCTTTCCATGTTTCTGAGGGGGCACGACACACTCAAAATTTTACAGTATGCCTACTGAGGGTTTAGCAGGAAAGTTCTTAATTGCTCTGTTCTCTCCTTACTCCCTGGTTCAACTCTGGTATTTTTCTATGGTTTTAATTAATTATGGGCTCTTACTTTCCTGTCTCAAAACAGAAAGGGAGGAAGAATGACAAGTAGAAGTGAGCTGGCCAGCTGGAACACAGTGGGCAGTTGAGAGGATGCTGGTCCCGCAGTAGACTCTTGGCAATGTTCCTCTCTGAAGGAATACTTTCAGTGTGCCGTACTGTTTTCCAGCACTTCTTTAGAGAATGTGAGTATGATACCTGTCCTTTTCAACCTTGCCTGTTTCTCTATTCTCTGGCACCAAATGTTTCCCTGGAGATATGCTTGTAGACAAAAGGAAATGACTTTCTCAATTTACCCATTCAGCCTGCCTCAGGCTGAGCATGAAGAACAGTCTGCCTCATATGTTCTGTTCTGGGGTATGGATTTTCCCCCACTGGATGACAGGATAACATCGTCTGTCTCATCCTGAGAAGTTTGCTGCTCTCTTACAATCTGTGTTGGCAGAGGGGAAAGATACTGTTATAGTGTAATTCCCTATTCTGATGCTGAAATTCATCTCCTTCCTGAGAACTGCCTTCACCTGGCAAGCAGAGGTGTGCAATATATTTAAAATATTCATCAACTGGGGATGATTCTAAATGTAAGTTTTTCTTTATTAATCCTTGAATAATCTTACATAGTGAATTCTTAAAATTTCCTTACAGAAATGGCTGTGTGCAGACTAAACTTTTGGAAGCCATGTGGACTGTTTTTGGACTTATGTTATATTTTTCAGTTTGTCCCATTCTTGATTGCTCTGCAAAGGCCCAGAGTAACAGGGAGAACCTCTGCTCTATGAAGTTCATCCAGCCTCAATAGTGGCTTTGCAAGAGCCTGAGGAGCTGCAGTTTTCACTCCCCTTCCATTTCCTGCCAACATAAGTCAGTGGGATGTGCTCCAAGCCGTGAGCTTGGGAATGAGTGTTTCTGCACAGTCCCCTTCTGACTCCCAATTCATGATCACAGCTGTGTTCAAGGCTGACCTGTAAAGTTTGTTTCTTTCCTGTTTGCCACTATTTCCTCCCTCTCTCTCTCTCTCTTGGCTTTGATCACAATTCCATGGTTTCTCTTCCCTTCCTGTCCTTTTCCCCCTTCTTGGTTCTTGTTCTGCTCAAGTATCTTATTCTCTACCGTTCTTCCCCCACCACTTTTGCAATTCTTTCCTTCTCCCAGCTTCTGTGTATTTCTCCCACAACTACTTTTCAGTGTTTCTTTGCAGTGTTTCAGTTCTTCTTCCTCAGTTAGAGACAACCACTGCTTTTGTTTCCCTTCAGTGTCTAAGCTGGCATAAGCATCAAAGGGATAAGAGAAGAGCAGGGGAGTGGGACACGTGTCTGCAGCGTGTCTCCAATGAATGGCTGACAGTAGCAAACAGCCTTTCAGGTAAGAGTCTCTGCGATGTGTGTTTTTAACTAGAAATAAGTGAGGAACAGTTCCTAATATGTAGACTGTACCTTGTGGTATTGAAAGTATTTCATAAGTGGTCTGTTACAGCAGCAATCAAGTGAATTTTGCCATTGCATTCCTTTAGCGTGTTCCTCCCTCAGTGAAGCATTTAAGCATATGTCCAAATGAAAAATATATATTTAAATTAAATATATTCATTTGTTTATTTAAATATTTAGATATTCTCACATTCAAATATACTCAGTATGTGATTCTGGGAGCCTTGTCTAACAAAAGTAATCACTGATGTTAAGTGCTTATGCCAATACCAGCTAAAAATTTTATATAACAATATATTTGTTCCATGTAAAATACATTCAAGCTTGTATCTTAAACATCTACAATGTGTATTGAAGGTGGGATGGAAATTCCAAAAGTATTTCCAAAGCAGACACGAATATGCGTGTGAGTTATTTGCAAGTGATTTTTCCCACTTGTAGGAACTGTTTGAGCGATTCTTGCTAATATTCTATGGATATATTAGAAAGTGTAAAAGTGCACACCAACTGGGTTATTCTGAAATCCTCACTGTCTGCACACAAAGGCAGCTGCACAGAATGCAAATACTGCTTGATACTCATGTTTCTAATTACTTGTGAGATTTGTATCTAACAAATAAATGACCTAATTTTCTCTCAAGCATCTAATGCTTTTGTTATTTCAAAACCTTCTAATATATGCATTTTATTAAAAAAAAAAAAAGTAAAAGGAAATGTACTTGCTCAAGATGGTTAATCTTTTTTTTTCATGGCTTGCAACTGTCAGACAACCAGGTAATGTAAACCAATAATGATCATATTCATTGCATTTTGTGAAATAAAATCAGGATAAATCAGAAGTGATTAATAAATTTTATCTATAATCTAATGTAGTTTATTAAAAAAAAACCACAAAAAAAACACAAACAAAAACTTTAATCAACCATGAAATAGAAGGCTATTTCTGAAAATTCTGCAAGAAGCTTATCATTCATGACTTTGACATCCAAGGCTGAGAAGAATTACTGAAAACTTATTTTTTAAAAATACTGGTTTAATTCATAACTCTAATAAATAACCCCACTATTTATCTATATATATGTAATCTGTATTTTATTCACAAGAATAATTTACCAGACATTTCATCAAGAAACATATCTGCAATATAGCTGCTGCCGTGACTTCTTTCATCCTGCCTGCGCTATGTTTGAAACCTGCATGGGAGGCTGAACTGAAACCTGTCAGCTCCATGAAAAAGTGTTCTGAGGAGCAAAGGTCTGTTTATCAGAGTCTTCACTCCATTCATCATCATTTAGCGTCTCTAAGAACTTTCAGGGACTGATTTTTAATTGTTTGACTGTGCTACAGATTTTGATAGATAAAGAGAAGGGAAGATGTCTTTGCTTTTGTTTCTCTAAAGAATTCAGTAAAAATAGAGAAATAAAACAACACAGCAAAAGGAAATCCACTTTGTCCTGCATGTTGCACACAATGTTACAATTCACTTCTGAAAATACTGTTTTTGCCATTTTAGACACTAGCATGAAAATAGAGCAAGGAACTCCTGTAATGTTATTTCCAAAGGAAAATATCAAACTTGCTCAAAACGTATTCCACATACTTTATATCAGGTTCATTTAACTACTGTCTTTGGTCTTTAGCTTATTTAAACAAAGCTGTTTTCAATTGGTTCTATCTTACGTAGTATCTTTAATGCTCTGGATTTAACCACTTTTTACAAAGATATCTCTAGTTTTCATTACCAGATAAAGTAACTCAGATAGCATATAAAATTCTTCTGAGCTCCATAGTCTGTTATGGAGTCAGAAACAACCATAAATAAGAGGACTGATTTCTGTATTTCCATATTCATCATGAGTCTCGCAATTTCAATGTTTGATGAATTTGAACTTCTTGCCTATGAAATTTGCTTTCACTGATGTGGATACAAGAAAGGGCCCTTATAGTCGTCATCACTATCTCTTTCATCATTTTGTTCAAGTCACACATCTCCATTTAGATAGTTTGTACATTAAGTCTATAATTTTCAATTGAGTTATGTCATAATAATTGTTCATCTTGATTTCTAGAAACAGAGCCTCCATTTTATCCACAGATGAGATCACCCAAAAGACAGTGATGTTGACTTTTACGTAGGCCTACTTCTAATATAATTAATCACAAATTAATATAACATAGCTGAACCTATAAATGTGTTTTTATAGACTTCCATGGACTGTGCACAGAAGCCATTGTTTGCTGGGTTTAATTCTTAACAAATAGCATTATCCTCATTGTATTATGTCTCAGTTACCACTGAGATACCAAAGCATTTCTTCCTTTGATCTTAAGAAACACCACTTTCAAGACTCCCTTCCAAACTCACTGCTTTGCTATCTTTGCATCCTCCCTTTTCCTCTGCTACATCAGACAAAAATTGTGTTCACTGTATTCACTGTCAAGGTCCTGTAGCTGTTCCTTCCATATTTATCATCAACCATCCAGCATCATGAGGTCACTTCCTGCCTCTGGCTTGCCCTACAATGCCATCCCTGTCTCACCCGCACCCTTTCCAGGCTAAGTGCCTTTCTGCTTTCTCCACTCTGACTCATGCTGAGTTGGAGCTCTCCCCAGCACTCTTGATCTACCTACTTCATATTCGCTCTCAAAGCTTTTACTGTGACATTTAAGAAAGGTGACCCTGGGCTGTAAATGTGTTGGAATTGTGCCTCTCATCTTTATATTCTCTTCCAGTTAAAACCTAGCTATCACTGCATATGTGCATCACAAACTTTAAAGGAATATAGGCTGTTAAGAATTCCTCATCAGAAAATTAGGAAATGTTATACTACTAAGAGTTTTACTCTGAACAATGAGCTTTTCACAGTGAAAGGATCCTCCTCGGTAGATGTCTCATTTTAAATTCTCTGGTGTCTCTCCCAGCCTTTCTGTGGCTGGGGAATTCCTTCCAATAAGTCTTCTATTTGAAATACTGTTAGTACAGCAAAAAATAATTAAGAATCAAAGAGAGCAAATATTTTGTCAGAAACTAGTATGTGGAAAAATGTACTAAAATAAATCTTGTCTTTATCTATTAGCCAGCTTTCAGCTAATAATAAATTATATTCAGTCCCTCCCTTGTTATAAATACATATTGATTAATTTTAAACTCTGAACTTCAGAATGAGTTATATCTGGTCATTGCTAAACTGCTCTCTTCACTAAGGGGAGAAAAAAACCCTCAACACCTATTATACTGCATTTAATTAAGACAAGCATCAGCTTTATGTACCATTATTTGTTTCTGCCAAATCTCAATGGCATAAATATTGAACAGTCACATCTCCTGAATACTAATTTATCCTTCTTTAATTCCAAATGATTACATAAAATTTAGGAAAAGTTTCCTTGCCAACATTATCCTCTTCTACTTATTGTAGATAGGTATGAAGTTAGGATATGAGCCTGATTTTAACAAGTGCGTGGAAACTATTTTTCTAAATTCAGATGTGATGTGGGGAAGCTTGAAGGACATGGCTGAATGCTGATTGTACAGAGCCCCTTGACTGCCTGTTCGCCAGGTACTGTCTTAAAAGTGCGCTTCAGTGAACTTCGGATGAATATTAAAAAAACTGTCAATGGATTTAATAAAACCATCTCGTAATAATGACAGAACTATAAATATGTGCTGTTGATAACATATGTATGCAATCGATTGTGAAAATATGTGCATATTTACAAACAATGACAAGAATAAACTGCTAAAGTGAGCATTTTGGCTTCAGAGCTGTCTGAAGAGTCTTCAAGACTTAAGTGTTTTCTGTTACAGGAATTAAGAAGAGACTCAGTGAGTACCAGTCTGTTCCTGGATGGGTGCTCCACCATGGACTTGTATTGGCTTGTCAGGGCAGTCTTTGTTATGCTAGACTTCGCATGTTCAGAGCACCCACTTCAGATCTTGCGCTGAAGGTGCTACTGAAGACAAAGTATTGTTTTCTGGTAATTTTTGTTATCTTGCTGAAGAAGTAGTAGGCCAGTTTACAGAAGGGAAATCTTTGACCCTGAAATTTATAAATGACTTACACTTATCTTGTAAGAGCATGAGAATAGCCATACTATGGCACTATGGCTCGTCTAAATCGTGATCCCATCTTTGACAGTGACCAGGAACAGATGTCCTAGGGAACAGTGTAAGAAGAAAACATGGAATGATCCCTACCAGCAGCAAGTGCTGAGGTTCCAGCTGCTGGAGGTTACAAACGGAACTAACAGTCCTCTGTATTTCACAGTTCTCAATGGATTTTCTTTCCAGTAATTTCTCCAAGTGACTCTTACCACAAAAACTACAGCATTCTCTGTATCTGCTGTCTTGAAGAACATGCGGTGGCATTTTGAGCTGACCACCTGCTAACTTAATTTATTTAGTTCTGATACTAAAATTTGCAAGTGATGGGAGAGTAGATGATGATATTTTGACTAATTCTTTTTTTTAAGTTATGTTCCCATTTTTTATGGACTAAGCTTTGAAAAGTTGGTGCAGTTTCTTTAACTAGAATGTGTAAAAGGCACATCTGTAGCTGTTGAAAATAGAGTGGGATTATTAGACAGGCTGCAAAAAAAATCCAAATATGCAATGTCTTAAGTTGTGCCATTATATCTGTATCAGATTTAAGGGTCTGTAAGCCTGCATGAATTCTTTCATGTATAATTCTCCACTTGTATTTCCTATTTCACTTTTCATGCCCGTTCTGGTCTGACAAGACCTTCTGCCTCAATAACTCCTTTATTTCTTTGTCGTTCATTTTGTTTTTGTGCCCCTAAGTATCATCAATACGACCAACACGTAATCAGTATCCCTTGTTATTTTACTTCCAGTTGATGCTTACACACTAAATTTTTGATCTGCATATATCATACTGCAAATTAATCCTTCAATACAAGCCATGGAAGTGAAATTATGTACAGCCCAGTGTTTCACTATTGTCTGCTGCTGGTTTTTTTTTTTTTTTTTTTTTTTTTTTTTTGTGTGTGTGTGTGTGTTATGTTTTCTGTATATTTATGCTGCAGGCTCACTGAGGCACAGACTCTGGCTAGTCTGTACATCTGATAGACCAGCAATGTTATATAAAATATACTAAAAAATGCAATAGCTAATTTAAGTTTGTTGTTTTTTTTTCAGCTCCAGGGTTTTTCAGAACTGTGTTGATTTGATTTAATGGCACAAAATGAAACTAAGCACAGGCAGGCTCTGTGCAACTACTCCTGTGTGTTCACAGGAAGCTTCTCATTCAGCGTATTTAATCTATGTGAAGATCCTAACAGGAAGGGTTTTTTTTCAAAATTACCTGCAGTGGAGCCCAGTACGAAATCTGCTCTCCTTCCATGTCTACCCTTGAGCTGTAGGGAAACTGAAAGCATGGAAAGATTTGCTAATATTCTTCTTACCCAAAAGAAATGGGTATGGAGTGTTGCCTAGTCAGAGTGGATCTCTGGTGTGGTTTGTTTGAAAATTGAGTTTTTTGGGTTTTTTTTTCCCCCTTTCTTTAACGAAAAGGCCATTATTTGCCATCCATAGCAAGTAAATGTTTACCATTTCTACAGGTCCACAGGTCCCTCTTGACTCACATTAAGTGAGATGTGAGATCGATAGTGGCTCTGCAATTATTTGCCTATTGATAAAACCTTCATTTCTTAAATGAAGTACATTTATCTGTGCCCTGACAGTGATAAGAGAGCAGTACCAGTAAGCTGCTGCCTACTCTAGCATTTAGCTCCAGGCAGACAAGTGCTTGGACATGGGTCAAATGATGTCTAACTTTCTTCCTATTGGCATTTCACTTTATAAACTGCTTTGATGGAAGGCTTGACAAATCATCCTTGCTGAATTCAGATAATAAAAACAAGCAGGACAAATGGGAAGTTTTGGGAAAAAGTGAACAGTGGCTGATTTCAGGTTAACTGAACAGTTTGTAATGTTACTGGATTGTGAAATGATAAGAGATTTGTTACATCAGAAGATGATAAAAAGTAACCTGTATTATAGACAGTTGTTTGGTTCACAAATTTAAAAAAAAAAAATCATTTAAATCAAATTGAGTGGTTGAAAAATTGATCTTAAATCAAATTGAGTGGTTGAAAAGTTGATCTGAACTTTATTTTGTGATAGGAGGGAAATTAAAGAAACATTGAGACAAATTTTCGCTCTGGTAAAATCAGTGAGAAATTCTATTTGACTTTAGTGAAGCCAAGATTTCACTACAGTGAGTCATGGCAATCTATTTCTTCCCCAGTATTAGAGAATTCAACATTTAAATAAATAATTAGAATGAATAGGATAAAATAGAAGAAATTTCTAGCTCTGTCACAGTAGAAAAGGAGTTTCCAAACTGCTGTCAGATTCATTAGTGATAATTCAGAGGTAAATGGACTCAGTTGCTTTTCCTGTCTGCAACATATGTTGATTTAAGCTAGCAATTTTTGTTGATGTGTACTGTGGACTGTACTGGCTATATACTATAGAAAAATTAGTTGTATTACTGCGGGTAAAGAAATTGCATTATTGACAACTTGGCTAGCTTTTAGAGAGACAGTTATGTTAATTCCTATTTATTGGGAAGTTTGATAAAGACTTGCGCACCTATCTGATAATCAACTTTCTCAGATATGTCCTTTCTGTTTTTTGGACATGAATTAAGAAATGTAAAGCCTGCAGAGCAAATGGGAAAAGTAGTTTTAATACCCAAGTCTCTCAAAGATTCCTTTCTTCTTTTCCAGTTCTATTACTATGTGCCTACTCAATGTTTCCATCAATTGTACAATGACTATTGTGGAATTGCTTGGTTCACCTTCCTTGAAAGAAGACTCAAATGCAACTGAGAAGTAAAAAAAAAGAAAAGAAATCCAATTTTTATTTGTGTCTCTCTTGAGCTACTGAATATTTTTTTGAATGTCTTAAGATTGTGGAAAAAACTTGAGTGCAACACTTAAGTTAAATTTTGATTTGGAGTCTACCAGCTTCCCTCCCTTCCTCTGTTGGAATTAACAGGAGAATATATCTCTTCTTCCTCTCCAGGGCCTGGCAGTGAGTGGACCAAGTGAAGTGGCAAGAGAAGCCACTGAGGACAGACAGACAGTCACTGAAGCATGAACAATTTTTTAAGTATGGAGAGGTAAAGTGTGTTTTTTATAACCAATAGGGGAAATTTAAAAGTTACCTAATTCTAAATGTATTAATTCTAGGTAGGTTAAACTAAAGAGAGGTCACACCATCTAAAAACATAAGTTACCAGAATGTTTTGGTTTCTTCAGCTGTATCATGTACTTGGCAAGGTTGCTTAGATGGGACAGGTGGCTGGAGAAAGGAGTAGATCTCCAGTGCTTGGATGTGCCACTCACATGGCTGCATAAAGAGTTGTGCACTGCTGGCTACAAAGGTTGCAATAAATATACATCTGTCTAAGCTTCAGCAGCATCTTTACACTACCAAATCAAAAGCATTTTCTTATATAAATCCTTTGGAACCTCTGGCAAATATATAATGAACAATTTACCTCTCTCATTTAAAAGCTAACAAGCAAGACTGATACAATTAAACTGTAATTTCGAAAATTTTTGTATACGTTATGAGTTTTGAATGTTATTTTACTATTAGTTTACTAAGCCTATCACTTCTGAAATGTTAGGGGAAAAAAAAGAGACTGTTATTTGCCCTTGAGGAGATGGCCATCCTACGAAGATACAGACAATAAGGTATAGTCAAGAATAACAAACAGCTTTACAAGGCAGCTTTGTAACTGTGATTATAAAAAGCCAAATGGTTTCTTCTCAGTAAATGAATGTTGTGGATTACTGAGTTTGTGCTGGCACAGAAGCAATAATATAAGGCTTTACTGGTTTAGTGAACACCACAGAGGGGACATCCTCAGAAATGAGAAAGGTTGGTATTTCTTGATATGCTTCTTATTCCATTAAATTTTACAGAGTCAGATTTTCAATGAAAGTCAGCTCAGGCTTTTGAAATATTGTTTTGATTAATAATGTGTTTTCAGCATTAAGTTCAGTTTTCTGTTGAGATACCTTAAGAAACAAAGATATGCATCGAATGCATCTCAGTACTTAGATACAATAATTGCTCCCAATGTTTTTCCACAGAATTTGCTGCTTAGCTAGTTTTTACAACTCTGCTGAATGCTCGCCAGCTTTGTAAGGCACTTTAGTGTCTTAAAAAACCTGACTCACTCAACTTCATCCAGACAACTCATTCATACTTTTGGGTAGTTAGCTGGAAAAGTTATGTGTGTTTTTTTGTTTCAGTTTTATCATCATTCTCTACAAATATATGCCTTAGCTCTTTGGGTCAAGTGGCAACATCATTGTATTTTACTATTTATAGAATAGCATCTAATAGTGACCTTTAACTAATTGAGTTATGCAATGCATAATAGTGAATTAATAGTTGGAAAGGTGTTGACTCTTTTGTTGCTACCTTGTTTCTGTAAAGAAGCAATATGACTGCAAGGCTCCCATTAGCAGGAAAAGTAGCTCTTTTTATAGTAGCATAAATGAGAGAAAAATGCTATTTGTGTTTTGAGAGAGCTTCATCTAAACTTTCCATAAAGATTCAAGCACTATAAATATCACACAGAAGGACATATTTCAGAGAGTAATTGAGTTTTCACAGCATATGCAAAATTGTCTTACTCCTCTTGGTTTATCTGCAATTGTATTATAACAATTTATTTGTAGATTTTTATTCCTTTACAGAGAAGCTTTAAAAAAAAAAAAAAGATAATTAAAGAAAAAGATCATTAAATGTCAGCACTGCTGATATTTCTTTCATTGTTGTGCTTGGCTCAACTGTTTACTCTCTTTGTAGACAAACAACTTCTGAGTAAAACCATAATTTTTGGCTATGGAGAAATTGCTGGATCTGACCTTATTTATGTTTTTAAGTCTCTCTTTTCAACTGCCTGTAAATAAAAAATAACTGTAAATAAGAAATTCACTTAGCCAAAGTTTATTTAGACCAGTTCTATTAAGTCAGCAGTGTGCAAACCTGAAACAGAAGACAGGCAGAAAAATCTGTTCCTATGAAGTCAATAGGAATCCATCCCCCTAAGCCCTTTTTTTATTCCTGGCGTTGGTGATTTTTCTTGACTGATTCATTGAAGGGCACTGGTTTAACTAATTTGTCTTGCATAGGTATCTTTCCTCTGCGTCCTCTCTGCTAGTGCAAAACAATCTTCCCTTTAAAGGTTATTTCCTACCTAGATTTGTCATAAAGCTATTATCATTAATCTGTGCTTCAAGAGTTCCTTTCACTTTTTAAAGACCATGAGTTATATGCCTGATTTATGTGTTACAGTGTGACAACCGTATGCAAACAAGACTGTTTATACTTACCTGAAGTTCCTTTAAAAAGAATATTTTAACCATATCTCCAAATCATCTGCTTTATATAAGCAAATATCATAAATATCATAAAAATATGCCAATCTGTATTTTCCTCTGTCCTCTGGAATCTATAATAAAATGTTATCTTTGTTCAGGAATATTCAGAAAGTATGTAGAGTAAGCTTACAATACTCTACTAAATTCTGTAGGTTTTAAAAACCACTTCAATCAAAACCCACTTTTAATCTTTCCATTTAATTGTCCTGCAAGTGATAGTTAAAAGATGATCATCTGTTTACTGTGGACCTCATAAAATATATTTTAAAATCATATTTGTTTTTCAGGAAACAATAACAAAACCAAAATATATTCAGCAGTTTTAGGGAAAAAAGAAACAATGCAAGAGTAGTAAGGAAGGAAAAATGTAAGCATGAAAAATAGGATTTACTTACCTAAACTAAACAGCACCAGGAATTTGAGACATACAAATTCTCGTAGATCAAACTGCAGGGAACGAAGCTTTGCTACTAGTTCTTGTGCATGGCTCATAAGGTTGTTGAGGGTGGCTCCAGCTTGTGATGCTATTACGGAATAATCTACCTGTAAAAGAGAAATACATATTTCTGTGAAATACATCTGTCTGTGTCTGCAGAACCACTTTAGAATATTTCAAGTAGTCACATAGTCACAAGTAGCTAGGATACTCCTGGATGAAAGAATCACTCTCAATTTAATGATGTTATCAAGTTAGGATGATTTCATATACAAACCCATTTTAGCACAACAGTATATATTGGAATTATTATTAAACCATACATCTTAATGGTATGTCACATCTCTGTGAATGCTGGTTTGTCTGTATTAGCTTGTGTTAGAGGCTTTATATATGACTATTGCTTATGACACTGGGAGTCTCGTATTAGTTTGTTTTATACACTTGGTGTCTCTTGTTCTTACTGTAACTATATGATCTTGTGGAGAGAGACTGATGAAGTTGGGCTTTGCACCCACACCAGGCATATTAGTCCTGAGGGATATAAAGTTATTCATGGGAAACAATCCGGTGCCCGTAACTTGGCCAGAAACCTCTATTTAAGCCCTGAAATGTCAGTGTATTCCCACAGGAAGTGGACGTATTGTGAGGGTAATTTCTGTTCTCTTTAGCTACTCAAAATCCTGGCACTTTCTGGAGCTGGTTCCAAGGGACTTTTTCTTGCAGTTCCTTCTCTGCTGTGGGAGGAGGAGTGGGCAGGTGTATGGCACAGGCCAGCTTCACAGACACAGTCCCAGGCAGCCACGGTGGTGCATGAAGCCCCTTGATCTACAGCACAGTAAGGAGTGTGACTGCAGGGGAGGTCTGCTGCCCTTGACATGCTGCCCTTTCCTTTTCAGAGAGACTGGCCTCTCCACAAGCTGTTCTAAACGTCTCTTGTGTGTAGAGGACCAACAGAAAGCTGTGATGAATGCACTGTATTTTAAAACAGCAATGTTTATTAGCCAAGGGTACTTAAAACCCTTCCTATCTGATATACTCAATTGCAATTCTTGAAATCAGTCAGTCTCACCACTGTGTATACTAAAACATTTTTATGGAAATGCTAGTGTCATTAAGGGGATGCATCCATACAAATGGCTGCACCAGCCACTGCCACTGCTAACTTCTGTAGAATTCGTTATGGAATGATGAAAGCTGAGACATACTCAGGCTCTGTGGCCTCTGGGAATGCCATGATCTAGAGACAAAGCATAGGGGCTATGATGTGCTAGGTGTTTTCAAAATGCCTTTCTTGCCTGGCTATTCTAATATTTGCAGAGCTTTAGTCTCTTAGGGGCCTCCACAGCAACAGGGGAATTGACAGCCATACTTCATATAACCACATGCTGGTGAAGCCTGGCTTTAAACTAAGGCAAAGCCCAATGGTAAGTGCACACTTTGGGTTAACAGTGTGTTTAAAGATGTCAGTGCACTAATCCAGTCTTTAAGGCCTCTCATAATAAAGTACTTAATAAAGAAGGACCAGATACCACTGAAGGAAATAGAACAGTACCAAAAATTTTGTTTTTCCAGGCACTGATCCCTTAGAATTTATATTTTCTAAATAAGTGGATATGGATACTGTATTTTGAAACATGTTTTTTCTTTATTTTAAAGTGTTAAATTGATTTTGCTCAATCATAAACAGCTGTAAAGCAAGAAGAAAACTCTAGGACTTAAACCTGTCAAAATTTCAGCCAGGAAAGATAAGATAGATGATTGAAAAGGACTAAAACTGACCTCTCCTAGAGATGACCTTTTTGTAATCAATAGGTTACAGACTTTAATAAGACATTTTATTTATATATACTTAGTGCTCCCAAGACATTGATTGGAAGCAACTGTACAAGAAAAATGAAGTTATTCTTTTGGCATGGATTTTAAAAATAGCACTGCAGAGCATTTAGTGTTGTGCTTATGTTTCAGTGAAGTCAATGGATTATGCTTAAATATCCTATAAGATAGTTTTTATTGCCGTCTTTTATACTTGGAAACACTGAAGTGGTGACATTAAATTGTTTATCCTTGTCCAAAGAAATCTGTGACAAAACTAGGATCCAGTCTTCGTGACTCCCAGACAAACTGTCTTTCGAAAACTGCTTTCTATTTCATCTGTTCTCTCTCTCTCTCTCCCCCCCTCCACATACATGAATTTATTTATTTATTTATTTATTTATTTATATATAAGGATATATGTTTACTTAAATAGTAATAAATAAGTAGTAACGTGCCCAAATACTTTTTATTCATAGAGCAGTTTAACATGGTGATACGATTCAACTACTTCCTATTGAGAAACTGGTCACATACAAATATCAACTCATTCTCAACTTAATTTCCCTTTTGTAATGTTAATGCTTTGTTAAGTGGAGGAAGAAAGCTCGAAATCCCTCACTGAGGTTCCAGTTTGAGGGGGAAATATGCCTTTCAATTCATAATAAGATGTTAAGATGTCTGGATGTCAAGAATATCAGTGGCTTTAGTGCAGCAATTATGCCGTAATGGAAAAGCCCAGTAGATGTCTGGATCTCCCACCATCCCTCTACTGGAGAGCTCTCACACAACCTGCTACTCTTTCAGGTGCATTTAATATTTGCAACACCAGCAAATTTGTCTGGGAGGCAAGTCCTCATCTGCCACTCACCATGAGCAGGCTGTATTAAATTTTTATATTTATTGACATTTCATTACCATAATTGACTGCAGTTGGTTCTCTAGTAGAAGGCACAGGGCTGCCTCCTAAGCAGGAGAATTGGTCCCTTGAGTAGGATTTGCAATTAAAAACAATGCAGAATGGATTTTTTTTTTATTGTGTAAATATGATGAGTTGAATTTTCGGCTTTAACTAGAGAATACTGGGTGTGCAGGAGGCTTTTTTCAAGAGTGAGCAAAATTATAAGTCAGTGGAAAGACGACCCCCAAAGGTGTCAATCAGTTTATAGAAAATCAACTGTGCATGAAAAAGCCTCAGTTAATGTCTTTTTGGAAAAAATTGGTCACATTAAAGAGTATACTATCTAGCTTGTTCGGTCCTGTATGCAGAAAGCAATATTAAAAGGTTTATTAATTCTTCCACCTTTCAGTTCACGATTAAACATGCTTTTAAAAGACAAAAATTAAAAGAGCCTAGTTCTTGAGCAAAATGCTTACTTGCATACTGACATCTTAATATTTACTTAACACTGTATGACAAATTCCATTTGGTAAATCAAATCGACAAATGGTTTCCCAGTTATTATTACTGCACAGTTTAGTTGATTTTGGTATTGAAGGTGACAAGTTAGCTGGTATTTTTGAAAACAGGAGCTTCAGTGATGCTTTCATATCACCTAATTTAGAAATAAAGCAGTAGGCATAAAGTTATGGCTGCACAGATGACTGGAGGTGTAAGTTCCTCATGTACCAGTACTCACTGTTATCTTGCATGGTGAATATAGTAATGCTAAAGAAGTAATGATAGAGATTTAACTGGGTTAGCTTAGTACCAAAGCAGTGCCAACAGAACAGCACTGTATAATTTATGCTGCCACTTGTTCTTGCCATTCTGGTACTTACACGTAGTTGTTTAGGGTTAGTGTGGATATCACTGTATGTGCTATACTGCAGGCTGTGCTGTAGTACCATTTGCTAACTGATGTGCTTAAATCTAAAATTAGGTACTGGAAACCTCCACTCTGCTGCCACTTAACTTTGTGCTTAAAGTCCTTGCTGGTCTGTCTTCCACTTAGAGAGTCAAACTGGCTCTAGGCATGGCCAGGACTACTCCAGTCGTGACAGTGGAAAATAACTGCGCGTCCAGCTCATGCTACAGCTCTTTTAATATCTATGGACTAGATTACCTAAGGCATCAAAAATGCCAGACTGGGAGTTTTTCAGCAGTCAACTGAGATGTGAGGAGTCCAGGGTCAAATCTCTAGTCCAAAGAGCGTGTGAAATATATTAGAGTATATCCTGGCAGTTGGGGCATCTGTTGAAAGTCAGAAAGATCAAGTAGCCTCAGGTAAGCCTCATACATCTTGTAGACGTGTTCTGATCAAGAATATTGGGCAGAAAGAGAGATCTGGGAGAGAACTTCCAGTTTTGTATTCCAAATAGAAAATTGCGCTCAATTCATTTCAACAGACAGCATTCATGTAATACCCTTCTTTTCAGCATTTCTGATAGCTACTTCTTACAGCTACTCTGAGTTTGCTGGCCTTCCCGGCTCCATGTGTTGCAGAGGTAAGCGCTGGGTGGATGAGGCAGCGGGCTTTGCAGGAGAGAATACAGAAATACTAACAGCAGTGAAAAAAAAAAGCTGATAGTAAAGAGGATCATAGTTAAATGGGACTGCAGAGAGATATGGCCATGCTAAGTATTTTTTCTAAGTCCCTTTTTTTTGATCCAGTTCAAAGTGACTTAAAAGTCCAAACACCTT